>NW_026054552.1:600000-939743 GCF_022478715.1 Daldinia decipiens | reverse complement strand
CTATTCCAAACATCTAATAACTCCTTTGCCCTCTACAATCAAATTTTTATAATTTTGTATGTTTTTTGTTTTTGTCTTTCTTTCGCACCCCCCCCCCCCCCCCCCCCCTCCCCAGGGGCAGCGGATGCCTATCGCTGGATTGCTGCAGTTGCAGTGCAGTGCAGTGGGATTGCGAGTTTACACAATCGTATTGCTTCTCTGAGCTCTGGGAGGACGGTTAGCTGCCGAGGCTGCCGCACCGAAGCAGGATCGAAAAAGCAGGGGTGTTGATGAGGCTTTGGAAGTCTCGAAGCAGGAAAAGTCGCTAAAAAAGCCGCTAGACGGCGGAAACGGGGATAACCCAGTTAAGGCGGCAGGTACAATACCTACAAAAGATTGGAGTACCTACGCGGGTACGGAATACGCTGATACTAGGTACGCTGGTACGTGAATTAGGTACAAGAGGGCAGATACGAAGGTACTTGTATTAGGTACATTCATACGTACATACGTACTTACCTCGTGCTACGGGTGCGGTAAGTGCTTATGTTTCTTTTCCTTGGGACCTGATGGCAGGTCCAGTCCTTGGATCATCCACTCGCAGCCGCATTCTTCGCCGCACGCCTCTTCCTTCTTGGTCCGTTCAACCTCTCACCATCAGTGGAGCCATTCGTACCTTCGTACATTCGTACATTCGTACAACATCCCCAGACTCATGCCTCAATTGGGCTCTTAGACACGGGAAACCCTGGAAAAGGCGTGTCTTCTAACATCTATTTTATATTATGTATAATTGCTGTATTTGTATTTGCTGTATACATACCTAGGTTGTATACCTACCTAGGTTGTATACTTACCTACATAATGTACACCGGTCACTGGTTAGGTCAATGCTCTACCACATTGTCGTATTCCACGTTCCAAAAAATCTAATATGTTTTATCGTATCTCCCGCTTCTCTTTTCCCTAGATCCTTGTAACATGGCTTCGCATTAATCGTTTCCTTGCCCTTTTTTCCTTTCAGGTTTAACTCCTCACACCTCTTTTTCTTCTTCCCGCTTCCCAAGGGTTCCCCACCATCCATCAAGACCCAGAAGTGACATGACGGAAGAGACATCGTTTCTGACCTGAATTTTCCTGTCAGGATCCCTTCTGGATTATCGACCCCTGCAACCTCGTCCAAGCAGAAAGCTTATAAACCCCCGGTCTTATTAAATGCGGGTTTTGCCTTTAGGACCTGCCTATCACACGGCGCAATCTGGCAATTTGACTGATCCGATCCCATCGGGTTACCAGCGCCAAATCCAAGGATAACGGCCTGCTTGTCTACATACATACCAGCATATCAGCATACCAGCATACCAGCATACCAGCATACCTACACTAGTCAAACTAGACTAGCCTATCTAGCCTGTCTAGCTAAGACTTTAAAGGCTAAGGCCTTGGCTAGTCTATGTTTCTGCGCGTCCCATCAACCCCATCCCACTTACCCAGACAACCTAGTCAGGAAGTCTGAGCGAAGAAAACGCGGCTCCGCAGCATCTCTCCCCCGCCTTACATTATTTGCGCCAACCCTTACCTGACCTGACTTGACCTGCCTTACCACGACGTTACCTACGCAGCACTACTGTACCACTCCAATCTCAAGTCGAATCTTCGGCGGTCACGAGGATATACTGATATACTGGCATAGGCACTGGCATAGGTACTGGTTTGAATCCTTGGCAACTTCAAATCCACATTGCAGGCCAGTCTCCGTCTTCCCATCCCTCCCCCCCCCTCCATCCCCCATAACCATCCCCCATCCAGGACAGAACATACTTGCCGTTATACCCACTGTCACCGTACCGTATCTACATTCTATCTATTGTCTAACCCAAATCTATCATTAACCGCATCCTTCCCCAAAGGTCTAATTCTAGCCGAACCCTCCCCCTTCTTTATTTTTCAACTTCCCCATTTGCCTTTTTTATTATTTATTATTTTTTTTCTTTTCCTCCGGCTCTGCCAATTTGCGCATTCTGGCCGAGGAACTGCTTAGTTCTGAGCTGGATAGCGCGCACAACCACCCCGTATTTTAGCGATAGGGTCCAAGTCCCCACCAATCCGCGTGCGGCTCGTTGCGGCAGACAAGCCCAGTGCGCCGTGTTACTCAGCTAACGGTCGAGCCCGTCTACCCAATCGACTTGGTAAATCGGTGTGCGCCTGGATAACATTTCACAACTTCGCAGCTTCACTTATATGCGAATGGGAGGGCGACCGCGACTTCGATAGTGTTAAATCACGTCAGCGCAATTTGATCTAAACTCCCACAAGACAACCGGCAATCTTTATTTTGGTTTTCTGATGATGACTTGAGTCGCCCAATGCGTGAGTAACGGCCATTCCATGCTAGAGAGTGAAAGCATGACTGCGACCGTCGATCCGGCCCTCGCTCACGACCCTTCAGCTAGCGACGTGTACGATCCGGATGACGTTTTACCCCAGAACAGTCCCTTGATGAAGGCTCACCGCCCCAAACTCGAACCCTCGCCCTCCCCGCCGGCGTTACCTATTCCCAAAGTTAGTCTTTCTTCTAGCTCGGGTCGGATATCTTCTAATCGACGACAAAAGGTTCGTCCGAGCCTCGGCGATGCCGTGTTGATCCACTATCTGGACGGTGGAAAACGGCCCGAAATCGTCGCCGAGGCATGGTCGCGACCGCTCGCTCATTACGAGGACGATGAGGACGACGACGGACAAAGTAAAGGCGACACGGAAGAAACGGTCGATGAGTCGGGGGACGAGGATGATACTAGGAGTCACGAGATGTCCCCAGGTCCTGCACATCGCCGCACCTTTCGTGCTGTCGAGTCGTCAGTGTCAAAGTCCATAGATTTACAATTTCTCGCGACAAACGCGCTCGCTGCTGCTAAAGCGGCATTGAAACCGATAGATACGGATGATTCGCAAATAGCTGATGACGATTCTAGAGTTGCGCAAAGAGAGACGCCCGCTCCAGGCTTTAGGACAAATGGCGCACGAGATGATATCGCGATGAAAGATGCAAACAGGCCCGTTCTTCAGGCGCCTATCTCTCCTTATGCGTCGCAAGGTCCGCAAGAGATGTATTCCCCTCGGAATTACACCCCAAGTCAGGTCCTGATGCACCCAAACAATGTTCGATCGCCACCTGGTTTAAATACTCCTACCGATCGTGGGGAGTTGCCCCCGATCCAAGAGGTGTCCCCAAAATCCGACTCGACCAACCATGATCCGCTCCCTTCTATAAGGGCTCAGCTGCTCGACCAATTCACAGGCCCTCCGAAAGAACTGGCGATGCGTAGCGGACCTCAGTATCCTCACTCTCCCCCAGGTGGCCCACCGCGCATGGGCGGAATTCCCGGCAGCCATGCGTCACCTCCGATATCTCCTAACGATGCGTATCGTCCAGGCATGCCTTCACCAGCTCACACCCTCCCTGCTATGAGTCCTTTTTTCTACCCAGGTGGCAATAACACAAACCATCATCGATCTGGTCAGGATTATGGTAGTGGTAGCAATGCGGACGCTCCAGGTGGTAGCGGCGGTGATACTTCGACACCTGCTACTTCCATCATAGAACGGATGAGCATTGACAATATGACAAATCCCGCAGTTGGCACATTCGTTTGTACTGTACCAGGCTGCACCGCGCCCCCGTTCCACACACAGTATCTGCTCAACTCACATGCAAACGTACATTCTTCCGCTCGTCCGCATTATTGTTCTGTAAAAGGATGCCCGCGAAGCGAGGGTGGGAAAGGTTTCAAGCGTAAAAATGAAATGATCCGTCATGGTCTCGTCCATGATTCGCCTGGGTACGTGTGTCCGTTCTGTCCAGATCGGGAGCACAAGTACCCCAGGCCAGATAATCTGCAAAGGTGAGATATTTCTTCAGGACCAACAAAGGCAAATCAAGCGGGTTTTAATCGTAGAGTTAGGCACGTACGGGTTCACCATATCGATAAAGATAAGGATGATCCAGCCCTTCGCGACGTGCTTTCGCAACGCCCAGACGGACCTAACAGAGGGCGGAGACGTCGCGGCGGTCCATGAAGATCTTGGATGAGCGGGGTAACGAAAGAAAAAAAAAACGAGCAACGCGAAGAATGAATGCTTCTAACGATACGATATATTACCATTCTATTTTAGATGTACATATGGTGCAGATGATATCCCGGAGGGCGGCTGGTTCTAAAGCTTTGGACGCTGGTTGTCGCGTCGTCGATATTTGATTGAGGGACGGGGGGTTTCTACGGATCATACCTCGATCAAACGGGAGGAGTTGGCGTTCTGGGCGTAGCCAATTATACCACATAGGGGAGTGCTTATTGCTGGCCTTTTTTCTCTTGCTTTTTTATTATTATGTTTACGACCGTTTTACTCTACATACACTACATATACCTACTCATTCGCTTATCCCCCCCCCCCCCTTTTTTTTTTCCCCTCACCACCACATGCATTATTCAAAGGCAGGGGGCAGCTCGGAATAGGGCTAGGTAATCTTGATACGGCGGTTGATAGTCGAGGAGTGCTTCGCATCATATAGCTGGCTGGCTAAGTTAGTTGGCCTAGCGAAAAATCTACCTACCTACATTGCCTTGTTCACCATGTCCGTGTTCAGACTTGGAGGGGCATAATTGCATAACAAGAGGTACTGCATATGTACCTGCACTAGCTACCTCTATGGAAATTCCTGCCTACCAGCCAGCGAGCCATAGGATGGGAGAATTGTTGGTTACCTCGTACGTAGGTATGGCTAGTCATCTAGGTTACATTCTTCCATCGAGGTAACGTGGAATATAAATCACGAATCATCTACGTCCACGATACGGCAGCTTTTGAATAGAAACGCGATAAATGAAAGGGACAACAATAAAGAAAAATGAAGAATATCATATATATAACACCCCCACCCCTTTTTTTCTTTCTTCTTCTCCCTCTCTTGCCTTGTGATAAACGCTTTGAAAACCCGAAAAGCAACATGCATGCATAAGCTAACTAGCTAGCTAGCGACTCAGGTAGTTGTAGTTTCTAAGCATAAGAAAACAGGTAGGTAGGTTACCCAGTTCGGTCGGTTTATACGTCAGTTCTAAAGCGAGCCCCTATTCCTTCATTCCCGTGTTCCTTGCCCACCATGCCACGCTACTATTCCATTTCCGCTGATACGACATAAACCATCCGCCTGTGATCTCCTCCGTATCGCTTCCTATGTTGTTACCTCTTGTCGACGTTCTCATTCCTTTTCTTTCTGAGAGGTATATAGGTAGGTAAGTAGGTAGGTACCTAGGTACCTAGGTATGCATATTCAGATAATCAGCCCAAATCAGTCAGATCACGTATTCACTGTCTCCCACGCCCCAACCTGTACTGGACCCTCGCTGAGAATCTCTACTTGCAGCTCGCCTCCACTGCCGTCGCCTATCGACGGCGGGGAGTGGTATAGGCCTAACTGCTCGACGACAAGCCATAGCCCGTGGCCGCGGGGATCGATATCGAACTCGCTTGTGCGTAGGCCGTTAACACCGACTTCTCTGAACTCGCCTGTGCTGCTGGTGGTATTGTCCGTAGACGCAATGACCAGTTTGTCGGGCCCCGTGCCGTATTCGATGCTCGCGCGCACGGTGGGGTGCGATCGCGGCGTGCTAGTGCCTCCTCGGGGTGTGGCGCGATAGTTATCCCGCATTGTTACGACGACGCTTGCGCGCGTGAGCCGCGCTGCTGAAACGGCAGCGCGCTTCTTTTTGTGAACTTCGCTGTCGGAAGATGAAGAAGGCGACGATGGGCCGCGGAACACAAGATCCGGTAGTTGTGTGCGCAGGCGGCCTGCGGCGTCGGCTGGCACTGGGGCCACGGTGCAAGTGATATCGGAACCGACGCGCAGTGTAAAGTCGGCCAGGCAGCCTGGGTCAAAAGTTGAGCATACGACAGTGTAAGTGCCGGCGTCGACGGTAGGCGCCTCGGCGAGTGCGCAGCCGCGCCGGTAGTCGCCCGACGTAACGACTATATCACGGTTTCTGACGGCCGTGACGCGGCGACCACCGGCCCATACCACGCCAATGTGCACGGGTAGGTCATCGCGGGCGGTAGATAGTAGAAGTGAAAGAGGTCCTGCTTGGGGGAGAACGAGGCTGAACTGAGGGTTGTCTAGGTAACTGGAGGAAGCAGCGTTACCGCCAGCGGTGCGGCGCGTCCAGGATCCTTTCACGTCTATGTAGTGACGCAAGACGGGCTCGGCTGGGGCGACGACGAGAGGAGCGCGCGAGAAGAATGATAGGGTAAAGGAGTACTGTGGGAGGGGTAGTTCTTGAGCGGCGACGACAACAGTGTAAGTGATACCACGCTTGGCTTCGAAGGGCGCGAGCGTTTGCGGGGAGTCTATAAAGTCGCTGCGGAAGATGGGCTGGGTGCTTAGTTGCACACGTTTGCCTCCGCTATTCGCAAATATGTATATACTTATAAAGCCGAGTCTATTAGACACCTCGGCGAGAGAGGAGATGGTGGCATCGTCATCGTCGGTAGCACGGTACTTGCGCATAATATTGAGCTCTTCGTCTTGGAAGTGACGGCTTAGCAGAATCCAGGTGCTGCCGTCTGCCGCAGTAGACATAGAATACTGGGGATTGTGTGCGAAGGAGCCAGCCATAGTAACCTCAGGGAGTTGCCAGGTGAAGTGGTGGTCCTGGCGCTCGGTGAAGAGGCTTGGGTTCCAATTCAGATAGAGAGATTCGAAATTCTGTGTCACATCATCGAAGCTGATCCAGAAGGAGCCTGGCTTTAACTTGACGGGGTGATCATCCGTTGCCTGCTGTAATGTATCGAACGACCCTGCCCCTTTCCAGCTGAGACCGTCGCACCATGGGTTTTTGACCAGTAATCTCCTACTCTCTGATGTCTCGGACATATCAAGAACCGCGTAGTCGTGCTCTCCTGCTAACCCCAACGTCTCCTCCTCATCCGGTGGAAGCCGTCCTGTCCCTAACGTCACTACTACGTCGCCGTAATCGTAAGCCTTCTTGACGCGCTTCCACGTGCGGTCCCAATCTACCTCATCACTCTGTAGGAACAATTGCTGCGGTATCCAACCCGTTAAGACGTATAAGTCAGTACCGGAGTTACTTCCCGGAAAGTCGTACCCGCCCCGAACCTTGAGATAGGCCTTCTCCATAAGGGCAGGCCAGATAAGATCCGGATTTTGACGGTCTACAACATAGAGAGTGCGGTCCGTTGAGGATGAAGGGAGGCGATCATCAATGACAACTTTCCGGAAGCAGCCGTTGAAGAACATGCGGAACACATACTTCCCGTTGGCAGAGAACTTCGGCTGTCCGCTCTCAGAGTCTATGGGGAACATTAGGGCCGGTAGGATAGATGTAGGACCCGGACGCAGGTGACGCATACTGGCGCAAAGGCTCGCAACGACAGAGCAGTCCGTTGTTATATCCTGGACTAGGTCATAGTCGTGTTGGGCCTCCATTAGGAAGTCATTGTTCTGTTCAGCAGAATCCAGCGGGGTCTCTCGACCCAAAATCTCCAAGGGTCGTTTCCAGCCCGAGAAAACGGCTTCTTGGCGGTTGGATAATGAAAAACTCGAAGGATCGCTAAAAACATTACCGCTGAATTCATTGGGAGTGGGATCCGAGTCCCACGGCGGAAATATATTTCCATAAAGCCGAGAGTTACGAAGTAGGATAGTTTGCTCGCTCGTAGGGGTTTTGCGTACTGGACGTGGTAGCCTCAGACGCTTCTCTATCGTAGCGACGCCACCCCCAGCTTGACATAACTTCTTGAGGTTCTCGGCCTTAGAAAGTAACGATTGGCATTTTTTAATCAGACGACTTTTATCCTCGGGGCTGGAAGCTACTTGGGCTGCTTTCATATATAGCTCTGCAGCCGCCGTAGCATGATCGAGGGCTTCTCTGCCTTGGGTCCTGGAGGACAATGCCTCTTGTTCCTAAACACGGTTAGATTTAGAATGGTTTCCCTTGAGATCGCTATTTACCTTTGCCTTGGCCTCCATGGAGGATAGGTTTGGCTTTTTTAGTTATCGTGGCATCTGGGGTTTGAATCGACCGCGCTCGCAAGGTGAGCAGGGGATTTAGTAGGCAAAGGCCGGGAGCACAGTTTTAGAAACTCCACGTCAACTATTACTGGCAAACAACAGCAGCATCATATCCCTCTGAAAACCGTCTGTTGGCCCTTCCCCAGGACATGTAAAACGGGGGTTTAAGTTCGTGTTTAACGACCTATATTATGTGGATAGGTGTCGAAGAAGACAGTGTTACGTTATAAATAACTGACATGGCCCACGGAGACAACGCATCTCATTGTATGGGTAAAGCTCCAGCTAGGTGGATGATACGAATGACATCAATATATATAGGTAGGTATATATAAAAGAGACCAAGTAAAAGAGACGATTCGATATGTTACTTCGTTTCGAAGTTTGTATAGTTGGTGAGATAATCGACCTACCTATTACCACCCCACATTGAAAACATGTTTGTGAGCGTTCTAGCGTGATGATTCACGATGGTGCCTTTTATGAATTGGGCTGTTGCTAGCTGTGGATTTATTAGTTGTTACTTTCTATTGTGTTGCACAGACATTATTACATAAGGTAATGACATATCCATGCCATCCATGTAACCGGGGTATAGAATCGGGTAAGGCAGGTTCTACATAGTACATAGTACATTAGGTACATAGGTCAATTACATATCCGGATTAACAACGTCCCGGAAGTGGACCTGTAGGTATGTATGTACTTTCTACCCACATTCAACTTGATTCATGCGCATTCCTACATACCTAGGTACACCTAGGTAGTTGCCGACGGTGGTGGGCCAGCCCAGCAATGGCCGAGGTCCATTATTCACGGGCGTTCTTTTTAAACTCGGCTTTGCGTCTTAGATCCCCGATTTTCGCATCACCGGAGTGACGACGTCAGGACAGCTTCATTGTCCTACGCAGACCCGGGGGATTAGTATTTTCCTCGTCCTTTATAATTACTTCTTAGAGTGGTCTGGGTTAGTACTTTACGGAAATGTATACAGACATTTGAATCGCACCCCCCCTTCTATATTCTATGGTGCGGTAGCAACTAAAACAAAACAAAAAGCGACCGAGTGCCTTTTAACCATAGGCCTTTATCCGTGCTCGTGCAGGTAGTCTACTTCCGGCTTTCGATTTGTCAATTGCGATTTAATCTTGTACCATAAACACCGGCGTCGTCTACCAGAACATTCCCCCAGAGTGTGAGCCTTCGATATAGGTGAATATACCCAAATCGACTGTAGGGTATATCGACTGGCTGCTATGGCTGTGCAGTCAAAACCTGCTCCGTTACCATCATGGGGTTTCGCCGTAGCTGGTGCTACGGGCGCCGTTTTAGCTAATACCTTAGTATATCCGTTGGATGTGTAAGTTGTTCTTCGGGTTTGTGCAGAATCGGGACTAACTCTATATTTGTTTTACAGAGTAAAGACACGTTTGCAGGTCCAGGTTAAACGGAAGCCTGGTGATACGAGCGAACACGCCGACCCTCATTACACATCGACGTGGGATGCTATCACTAAGATTACCGCGGAGGATGGAGTCAAAGGGTTATATGCGGGCATGAATGGTGCGCTATTGGGAGTCGCCTCGACTAATTTCGCCTACTTTTATTGGTATTCGATCGTGCGAGAGCTTTACTTCAAATCGCAGAAAGTTTCGGCGCCACCGTCTACGGCCGTCGAGTTGGTACTGGGCGCCGTAGCTGGTGCCGTAGCTCAGTTATTTACGATTCCGGTGGCCGTGGTTACGACGAGACAGCAAACACAAAGCAAAGCGGATAGGAAAGGCCTCCTAGATACGGCTGGCGAGGTTATTGAAAGCGAGGATGGCTTGTTCGGTCTTTGGAGGGGACTGAAAGCTAGCTTGGTGCTGGTAGTCAACCCTGCTATCACGTATGGTGCATATGAGCGATTAAAGGGCGCTTTCTTCCCCGGAAAGGCCCGCTTGACTGCAGGAGAAGCTTTCCGTAAGTTTACCCTGCTGTGATTTGAAAGAGTAGGCTAACCAAAAACACATAGTCCTGGGTGCTATGTCGAAAGCCTTAGCTACAATTGTTACGCAACCTTTAATAGTTGCGAAAGTTGGCTTGCAATCGAAACCCCCACCGCAACGTGAGGGAAAGCCATTCAAGGGTTTCATCGAGGTGATGCAATTTATTATCAAGCATGAAGGTCTGCTAAGCCTTTTCAAGGGCATTGGGCCCCAGATTATAAAGGGGTTCCTGGTGCAGGGAATACTCATGATGACCAAAGAGCGGTAAGTTTTAGCACACTATTATATATCATAGGCACTTATATACTAACTTCTACTTATAGGATGGAATTTCTTTTTATCCTCCTATTCAGATACGTTCGTAAGATTCGATCAGAACACCTCGCTAAAGCAGCTGGGTTGGCGGCAGCCACTGCTTCCAGAGCCAAGCTCGCCGTTCCCATTACAACCAAGTAGCCGAGTCTTTTAGAGAAGAATTTTAGAGGCGAAAGAAAACACATATACGCAAGTACGTCCTAAACAAGAGACAATGCATTTATATAATCGATTATGAGTTAGGAGTACAGGCAGACTAGGCGCAAGTATATAAGAATTACTTTTAAGGATATTTTAGAATCATTCATACCAAAGTCAATAGTTTTAGCGCGAATTAATAGTTGAACAAACCTAAGCACCTCTGTATTATACTTGCTATGAGAGATAGAGGTCTCTCGGCCTGAATTTTGTCGTTAATGTCTCTAGGACAACATAGGTATCATGTACATAACCTAGGGGAAAGAGGTACTTTACTTAGGTACATTGATGTTGTGACACCCCACCTAGCACAATTCTAGGTTCCATCCAAGGTACAATAAAGCCACTATCACTTGTCAAAACACTGTGGCTTGACCCCTCGCTTAATTTTCTGCCCACAACTGGTAATAGCAGACGCACGAACTGAACTTCCTTCTTTTCACTGACAACATCAACATTCGTCGATTACTGTGTTTCCCCAAACAAACCGACGTCAATCCAGTCACAATGGCGAGTAAGTTAGAAAACCATGCTCTAATTATCAGGAAACAATCAGCTCACAATTTTACCATAGAGTCCAAGAACTCGTCTCAGCACAACCAGTCGCGCAAGGCTCACCGTAACGGGTATGTCCATTTCGAGTCGATAGAGCTATTTAGATGAAGCATTCGTCTATACCCGCCGAGTTTTGGCTGACGAATTGATGGTGTTTAGTATCAAGAAGCCCAAGACCAGCAGATACCCGTCTCTGAATGGAACCGACCCCAAGTTCCGAAGAAATCATCGACATGCTCTTCACGGCACCATGAAGGCTTTGGTACGTCACTCGCCTTGTCGCGCACACATAACTTGACTATGTGAAGTTCAAAAATAAACATATACTGACGATCAATACAGAAGGAGCTGAAGGAGGGCAAGCGAGAGACGGCATGAAGTGGTGGATAAATGGGTTCCGAGACACGACGTCGCGAATGCGCATCAGGGCACGATTTGGGGTCATTCAGGCATGATCAAGGAGTCAAGGTTATGCATTTGCTGCTTGTATCCAGGCACAGTCTTCTACAATGAAGAAGAAGAAGAAGAGGTAACCAACTGAGTTACATTCGCCAACGACTTTCCTGCGCCTCTGCGATTTTTCTCCCTTTTGCTGCGCCCAGTATAACCGTAAGTTGGACCAATACGTGATGACAAAACGGCATATGTGTGTACAGTTCTAGGCCTACCCCATGCCTATCTACTGAAGGATATTTCTTCTCGTGCCGAGAGCGGTTCGCCAGTCAATTACCAAACACTCGTGCTTCGACCTGCTCTAAGGCAAGAGTGCATGGAGACTAGGCAACATTTATAAATGGTCTTATTTTACTTTGTCGATGAACTCATCGTTTCCCCATCTATCGTCGTATATCTGCTTGATAGGACAAGTAGACAAGCCAATTGTTGTGTGCTTCTGAACCATATCTTACGTAAGAATTGAAATCACGTGATATATATACATATTCCCTCTTATAAAGGAGTCTTAGCATCTATACTTAGAGTTACATATATGACAAACAATCAAGAATCGAATATTCAGACCGACTTGAGACAACTTCCGAGGATATACTTCATAGGTACCCTTCTGTTTTAGATACCGTCGTTAGAAATAACCTCCGGTTATGATTGATATGAAATACATATAAATTGAGACGTATACGTGTTCTTAATGGAATTGGCATAAGTCCACAGCCGCCGTGTGCTCACGGTCCAGTCTACCAATTCTTCAACAGATGGAACATGAAGAGTGTGTGTGGATGATCACGCCCTAGCCGACAAGTTAGGCGTTTCGAGTTCTCCTAGCCGCACTAATAGGGGACCTGTACGAGGCAACGACTCCTTTCCAGTAAGTACCTTAGGTACCTAGGTAATGGATGTCATGTGTAATCCAGGGGCTGTAACCGTAAGCCTTCCGGGCCAAAAAAGACTTCGTCATTGCTGTTATTTTAGTTGGTGCAATTAGTGGTCCTAGGTACCAAGTTGTACGCTACGTATACTGTGCTACCTCTGTCGCACATTTAGATTGAATTTTAGCGCTGAGCCGTCTAGATGCGTGCAAGTTGACACTTCAATGTTCTTGCCTCAAGGCTCAGATTGCACGAGCTGCGTCCGACTAATAAGGTTAAGAATGCCTTACCAAAAATAAGGTACCTACCTTACCTACGTAGAAGATGTTACTTTGCGCGGTGCACACTTAATGAGGTACTTACATACATGTACATATATTAGGTACCTTGAGGCAACATCTATGTACATTGACCGGGAGGCGGGCTGTACCTGTAGCGGGCTGTAGATGTATCCACTAAAAAAAGGGTTACGGATTACGGGGCGGTCGGTCTTCTGTTGGAGAGCTGGTGTTTCCATCCATAGGATCCTTAGCCTCTTGCAGCAGCAGCAGTGCAGCAGTGCAGCCTTTATGCCAAGGGTCTTTCCGAAAAGAGTCCAGGCTTTGTGCCCGAATCTGGCCAGTCCTTTGCTCCAGTCTCGAGTCTCCAGTCAATTCTCTAGTTACAGCTTCTTTTTTTCCCCTTCCCTTTCCTTCACATCCTCTTCCTCAGCAGCTCGAGGGTAACCCTGCCGCTGGTTCCTTTCTTTTTGGCCCTGGAGTAGAAGTTGATCCCAGTGTTATTGCTTGGTAAGTTTCGCTCGCTTTTTTATCTTCTGCATCTCGTGACCCATCGCATTCAATTCCGAATTAAAATCCCCTTGGACGATATTACGGTCATGGAAATTTAGCACCTATCACCGCCATGTCAGACGAGTTTGACTGGCCTTCGTTGCCTCGCATTTCGTCAGAAGTACCATCTGTCATACAGCCTCTATTCTGTACCTACATCTACCCAGATTCCTTATCTTCGGATTAGATCAATCATCCGGCATACATACATATACCGCTTCCCCTGTCGAGGTGGCTTTGATCTTCAACTAACGATGCATCTTTTACTAACATGTACTTCTTGTAGTCACCTATCTAATATTCTGCATTATCAATAATCGCTTCGTTCCCAACTGCCTCCTTTCAAAGACTCCTTTGAGGTCAGCAGGCTACTGCAGGAGTTCTCGAGAGAAAGAAAAAGGTATTCTACCATCGTTCTCTGCTAGAGAGTTGAGCTCGAGCCTTGCAAGTCAATCATATCACGAACGACACATATAGGAAGTTTTTACACTAGACTTCCTGTTAAATTGATTCGCCGACGTTTTAATTCCCATCGGTCCCTTCGCCCTGAAAAGTGTCACAAGTTGACCACAAATCCTCGCCGGGCTATTCAGCAATATAATCAACATCGCTATCACTCCAGTATTCTATTATAACAACTATAACAACTATTTCTCAAGGTTATACCATCGAGGGATAATCTTGCCGTCGTTGCTTTATTGCTATCGTGCAAAGACCTGAGCATTTTTTATTGGCAAAGAAACGAATATTAGCTTTTCGCTGCATCATTTAGCTACCGACAACCATTTGCAGTTTCCCGAAAATTTGCTACGATATCTTGCGAAATTCCCTTTAGAATCTACAACTTCAACGATACTACCAACATGAACCGAAACAGTACTCCGGAGGCCTCGACTGCTTCGTCACTCCGTCCGCCGTCGTCACGAACAGTCGCCACTAATAATCACCACCTCCGCGCATCTGCTGATATGGCCGCTCTTGCTGGTCCCGCGACGTCGAACCGTATCCGTCCCTCTTCGGACTTCTATGGCCAACAAGGCCAAGGTCAAGGGGCCGCTGATGCAGACCCGCAAGATAAAGTGACCCAGCAATGGATTGCTGATATTGATCAGTACGAGACAACTCTGGAAGAAATGGCCGCCGCCACCCTGGATCAGGATTTCAAGGACGAACTCAGTGCTATTGAACAGTGGTTTCGGGTCCTGTCCGAGGCTGAGCGTACTGCTGCTTTGTATGCTTTGCTTCAGCAGACTACCCAGGTCCAAATTCGGTTCTTCATCCAAGTCCTTCAGCAAATGGGGAAAAACCACCCAATGTCTGGTGTGCTATCCCCGGCCAATTTTGACAAAGGTATGTTTGACGATAGTTCCGTCCCATTTACTGTAATATAGTACTAACTACCTTATTCTCCATAGATCCTATGTCGAATCGTCTAAGCGATGCTATGAATAAGTTGAACGTTGGGTCAGCTAGGAACTCGCTTTCGCAACCGCAAGCGTCGACTAAGAGACACTCTGGGCTTGACCCATCAACTATAAACGCTATGTTTCCTGATGCCGCGGCAGCCATTGCTACTGAAAAGGCCAAGTTTACCCAACAGACCGGAAACCAGCCTCCTTCAAACCGCAACAGTACGGTCGTAGATATCCGAAGCCCCTTAGGTGCACCAACCATCTCCGCGCCGACCGAAGGACTTGATCCCAATGCACAGAATCCCGCGTCGCCTTGGGACCAAAATGGCTCGCGACCCAAGTCGTCATCCGGTCAGACTCCCATGGGTCAGTTTGTTCAGCCCCCACCTTCGGCGGGTTTGAGGTCGCCTCGACCTCAACTAGGCGGCAGTAATATCCAAAGTACTACGCTTAATGCCCCGGATAAGTCAGCTAATGATTTGCCGCTTCTCTCGCCATACGCGACTGGAAGTGGAAATTGGGCTTCAATGGTGAACACTCCTATGGTTCCGACATTTAACACTGGCAATTCGGCCAACCAGGCAGACATGGTGGCCAATGCGACGGCAATGAAGCTCGCGGCGTTATCTACAGTCAACAATCGTTTCGCCCTTGATGATGTACGAAAGTACCGACGAGCCCGTTCTAACGAGGCACCTGGTCAAAATCTAAACTCTATCCAATCTGGACACCAGGGATCAAATATCCCCGGCACAAACATCATCATGGTCAATGAGCATGGCCAGGTTCTGAATAGAGATCAGATGCTTGCCCTACAGAACCATCAGGTCATGGGTGGGTTCGCAGCCCACAGATCTCGTCCAAATTCTCCTGGCATAGCAATGCAGGGTTTCGGGCAAGTGCCTTTTGCCTCTCCGCAAAACAACGGCTTCCTAAGTGCGTACGACAGCGCACAGAATCCACTCTTGAACAACGGACTCGGTGCTATCAACATGGGTCAACTTGGTGTGGGTGTTCCCGAGGGTTACCTGTCTGACCACTCGGATATGGTTCGTGGCCGATCGCCCCGTGGACGCCGTGGAACCTCGAAGCCCCCGGAGGATCCTACTGACCCGACCCTTCTGCAAGACATACCAGCCTGGCTTCGAAGTCTGAGACTCCACAAGTACACCGACAATTTGAAGGACATGAAATGGACGGATCTGATTGAACTTGATGATAAGGCTCTAGAAGATCGCGGTGTTAATGCTCTCGGAGCTCGCAGGAAGATGTTGAAGGTATTTGAGCAAGTCAAGGGTAAATAAACTCGCTCCCTGCGCCTTTTTTACGGATTTGCTAACACATACACAGAGGCCAAGGCAGATGGCAAGCTGGGCTAGCCGTTGCAACTTAATAATGATGACATTCGCTCACTACGGCTGAATCATCGCAATTTGAAGATAGAATTTGAAAGAACGAAAACAAGAAGGAAAAAAAAGGGAAAAAAAAGCTGTTGACATGAATTACGCCGAGGATATTCGATATCTACTCGGCATCCTAGTCGTGGATTGAGAGATTTCTTCAGTGAACAGATTTTAAATGAGCAGTTAGGAGAATGTTTTGCTTTTCGCGTCGGATAAAGGTTTGGACAACAAACCCAAGTTGAGATTTGATAGCTATGACGAAAGCTATAAAGCAGCCCTCTGATAGCAGGAGGTTGTTGTTGTAAGGTATGCGTGTACACAGATTATCACTATTAAGAGGTAAACATCTTTATCCGAAATGAAATATAAGGGTCTTCCAGCTGGAGGTGTCGTAATACCTAGTAAGCCAATACAGTACGCCTTTAAAGCTATCAGAAACGTATTTAATTAAGTGACTAGTGAATTTACACCTTGATATGCTGTTTTCTTGCAAGCCACCATAGTCGCTTATGGATTTACTTATGGATTTACCCGTTTCCATCATTAGTTACACCTCGGTTAATTGCATTCGAGTATGTAGATAAGCCTGTTTTTTTAATCAAAGGATGAGACTCGCCACTTAGAATTTCGAGCTAAGTTACATTAGGTACTTTAAATCTTGACTTACACGCAGTGACCTTTTCTGTTTCTTCAACACGGTTTGCGATACCTTCTACTACCTACCCCCGCGGCTTTTTTCACAAGTCATCCGGAATGGTCAATGTCAAGTCTCTGCTGTTCATATCGAATGATTGGGGCTAGCTCGCTCTAAATACGCAACGTGCCATCGACCTCCTTCTAGTTGAGACCACCTAGGTAAACCAAGACGCCATCCCGTTCTCCTTTTTCCTCACAAGAAACTTATGCGGCACTTTATCTTCTCACTATGAGCCATCCATTTTCGTCTACATTTGACGCCCTCCAGGCGCACTTCACTCAGAAGTCAGACAAGCGAAATTCAACAAATCCTCATCCGGAAAGCACAATCCCGATACCTCTACAAACACAACCCTCAAGTTCTTCTCAAATTACCCCAGATGCAACTCAATACGGAAGGTTCAGTACTGGCCCAAGTCATATGCAAAATGCCTTTCATCCTCTGCCAAACACAGCTGCGGGAGCGTTGCGGCCACAGCTCAGCAGCAATGTTTCTATGTCTAGGTCGAGCTATCCAGCAATTCAACCTTACCCGCCCCGTGAGATTCGGCCTCTTCCAAGGAAAGAAACACCATTGATGATGCATCCGTATCCAACTGTTCATCCAAATCCAGTTAACTCACAAGGCTGGGGTTTTCCTTTGGGTAGTGTGTCGAGGGATGTACCAACCCCTTATCCACCTCCAGGGGCTCCTCGTAATGAGGGGAGTCTCCCCCAGTCGCAAAGCTCAGCAGGCGGCTCATACAGCATGTCAGCCACTACAACGACCCCAGTGATTGCTATAGAAGACGAAGCAGATCCGATGGATTCCGCTACCGACGCGCTTCTGGAGCGACAGAATCACCTCAACTCGGAAAACCCCATGCCAAAACTCCGTCCTATGCGTGGACTCATCAGAAAGTACCTCCGTGCTGATGTCAAGCCAGATCGTCCTCGAGGTGGCCATGGTAGTCGAGCCGCCAAGAAGCGAGGACCTCGGAAGGCTGCCGAGCCAACTGGTGATATTAAATATCGCCTTAATATGGCTTCAAACGCGTACATGGATGGGCGTATTGATGAAGCCATCGACTTTGTGAACGATGCTATTCGTATAAATGCCGAGACCTATCGGGCTTGGGTTCTCCTGGCTTCGCTACGTCAGGAGAAAGGTGATAGGGAGGGTCATTTCCATGCACGGCTGTTCGCCGCGCATCTACAGCCAAAAATCATAGATGAGTGGCTTCAGTGCGCAGAGCTGGCCATCGCTCTTCGAGAAGAATCTCCAGAACAGGCAGATGAGTATCTCGACAACGCTGACAAGCTTTACTCGAGAGCCCTAAGAATCGACAGCAAGCATAGCGGAGCACGTCACGGGAGGGCTGCGGTACGTTTTGAAATGGGTCACCTTAAGTCAGCAGTCAAGGACTATGCCGCCTTAGTTGAGCAGTGCCCCTTCGATATATATGCCATCCGTAGTTACGCTGAAATATATGTTCTGCTCGCGGACACCGGAAACCCCCGGTTTGCAGACGGTCCTAGAAAGGCCATAGAGGCATATCGACGCTGCATTGCCCACTTTGGAGAGAATGGTTTCGACCCTCAATATCCCTTTGACTGGCAAGACATCAAAATCTTCGTCGAACTTCTTGCGTATATTGACCAGTTCGAGGATGCTATTGGTGAGCTAAGATCATTATCAAGGTGGCTCCTAACTCGATCGGATGAGACGTTTTGGGATAACCAAAGGGATGACTGCGAATGGGATGAAGATAGCACGCGGCGATTAGAAGTAGAACAGTATCAGGACGGGAAGCATCCTGCTTCATCTTACGGCAAGGGTCTTCCACTGGAATTAAGAGCAAAACTTGCTGTGTATCGCCTCAAACTTGGACAAGAGGATGAAGCTTTGGTAAGACTGCACACTCTGGTATTGCCATCAAGAAAGCTAACATAAATCAGCGTCACTTAGCGTTTATTGATCCGGATGTTCTCAATACGCCTGAACTACTCCTTGAGCATTCGCATCTCCTGATTGATGCAGCTTCGGCATTATACGAGGCGGGTCGCCTGCCCATGGCCTTACGCTTTTATGAACCGCTCCGGGAACCTGACCTTCTTGATACCGAGTCTCTTATCCGGGCAGGTCAGTGTTATCTGGACGCGGGAGATAAAAGACAGGCTGAAGAATGTTTTACAACTGCCATCGATCAGGATGAAGCTAATAGCGAGGCTTGCATCGATGCACGTTACGAATTAGCAAAGATGTACGAAGCCGCAAGAGAAGAAAGAGAGGCCTATATCCTTGTAAACGAGGCCATAAAACTGCAGGAGGCCCACGATCAAGCTCGTGAAGAGGCCCGTGGAGACGACGAAGATTTGGGAGAGGATAACGATGAAGGTCGGGCGTCAGACGACGATACTTCGCTACTCGAAACTGCACTGGGGCGTGTCACTGGAGAAGATATAAGCGCAAACCCAAAGAGAGTCAAGCGTTTACTCAAACCAAAGGGCGAAAAACCGAAGCTAAAACCGAAGTCAAAGCCGAAGGAACGCAGACCTAGAGCACAGCCAGATCCATCAAGGAGACGGCGCAAGGTGTTTGGTCGCACTGATGAAATGCAATTGGAAGAGAGGAGAAGGGCGGACGAACTATCCGAAGCATGGAAGGTCGTGCGTGACTCACGGGTTTCGACTGAAGCCGATGCCAATGGTCCATCCAATGCATTTTTATCCGCAGCTCGACTCCTTATTGATGATTTTAGATCGTACAAGGATTTCTATAGCTGGGATAAGTATTTGGCGCATCTTGGAATAAATCAGGCCCGCGAGAAGGCCGAAGCCCGAAAAGGAAATCCAAACCTTCTAGCTATGGCAGAGCGTCTATCCAACAGTAAGTTGTATATGTCTAAATGGTAACGAGCCTACACTAATCCGAATATAGACCTAAATCCAGAGGACTCTGGCGCTGAGAAGCAGATCAAGGTAGCCGTGAGCTATCGAGGCGTCTCGTTTGCCGAGTGGCTTGATCTTTTCCTCGAATATGCCATCGGTCTGGCCCAAGTCGGGAGATTTCAGGATGCTTATAAAGTATGCGAATCTGCCCGTGATACCACGATATTCTCTAAGTCTAAGGAGGACGTGTTCTTAATACACGTAACATGGGCTGGTAAGATGCTCCTCTCGGATTGTAAGACGGGCCGTGGCTAATATGATGCAGCATGCGCATTACGTAGTAGAGATGAGGAGACGTGTGTAGCCACGGCTCGTTGGCTCATGAGGGAGTATCAGTACGATACAGATCCTTTCCGGATGTTTTCTACTTTATCTAGGTTATGTCCGTCGCCAGCATCGTGGTATGCCTCTGGTCCCGTCCAGAAGTATATGCTACGACAGATCAAACTCATGGACCGCGCTATTACCGCGGCGGCAGGGGCTGAAGACAGCGGGGACGAAGAGGGTGTACCTAGCGGCAGGGTATACCCAAGTAAGGAGTTGGACATCACGTTGCTGATGCTTTACGGACATATTTTGTTCATATCGAACAGTTTTACTTACGCATTAAGTGAGTAAAAAGATATCCATAATGATGTGTCGATTTGTAGGTAAGCAGGACACTAACATGGTTATAGACTACTTCATGAGAGCCTATACCCTAGATCCGACCAACAGCATGGTCATTCTTAGCGTGGGTCATTGCTATGTCCACTACGCATTGAAGAGGCAAGCTGAGAACCGGCAATTCCTCCTAACCCAAGGTTTCTTGTTCCTACACCAGTACTACGAGCTCAAAGTATCCTCGCCGAGCGCGGCACAGAGGCAGGAAGCCCACTACAATCTCGCGCGCAGCTACCACGCCATCGGCATCCCGCATCTTGCCGTAGAGTACTACCAGCGCGTACTCCAGGATGTGCCCGACGACTCGGGCAACGGTATCATGGGCAGAGACGACCTTACCCAGGAGGCAGCGTATAATCTCCAGCAGATTTACTGGGCGGGTGGTGACGTGGAGGCTATTAAGGGGATCGGGGAGAAGTATTTGGTCCTTTAAGCATAATAATAACCCCTTTTGGGCAGAGTTGTTACTCCACCCGCTGATCAACCAGCTTCCACGTCATTTTATAAGGTACCTCCTAATGAAGCAACTCTAACGGTGGGGCATTTATTTGCTTCTTATTGTGTAATAGTATTGGTTCGAATAACCAATGCAAGGGACACATACCCAGATACCTAATCCAGTGAGGCTCAAGCTTCGAAAACGACGCTTGATTTGGTAAACTAAGCGTCATTGTATGACAGGTAAGAAGAAGGATGCTGATGATGGTGGTGACATCGGACTGACGACATCCATCCCTACGAACAGCCGTTCTCAGCCCTACGGTCGACACTATGCTATGGCACGATGTAGACGGCTTTGATGTTTTATTGTCGGATTAGGCTCGCCGTAATTTGTTCTATTGCTATGTATCGTATCGAGTACCGAGATGCTTAGCTTGGGTATTTATTTACTTATCCCTTACGTGCCGCGCGGGGCTTTAATCCCGGCGGGCATCACGGTATTCTATGTATGTGCACATTGCAATATGATGATGACTACACTCGCACGGCCCCCTTTGTGATAGATAGATGTCCAATTCCCCCTCCTGCAAGCCACGACTCTTCATCGCGGTGGATACGCCGGATCTTGATAGTCGGGATTATGAAATCAGTCTCACCACGACGCACGTCTATGACTTCATGACGGACGACGCCCGAATATCGATATCTCACCGCTTTGTCCCAGCTGGGGGGTTAGCGAGGATATAAAAGAGCCGAGTTTGTCTTTGACGACTTGTTTTTCAGTGCTTAGAAACATCGCACCGTTAATATCGATATCGATATCATAGGTAGTCAAATAAGTAATCAACGAAAACAACGACTTGTCATCCCAGCAATCCCCCAACCCGACGCAGCCAGCCACCATGTCGCCGCAGTACAAGCCCGGCCAGACCGTCCGCTACAAGCCCGTCGGCGGCCCCGACTCCAACACCCCGGAGAGCACGGGCAAGATCACCGACGTGATCACCGAGCCCGGCGTCCAGGCCGATCGCAACGTCCAGGCCAGCTCTGACGATCCGCGCTACGAGGTACGTTGTCCCCCCCCCCTCTCTCCTCTTATCCCGCTGTTCTGTCTAGGTCACGTAGATGGGGGGATGTAGTGCTAACGGCTTGGTGCGTGTTAGATCCAGAACGACAACACGGGCAAACTCACATCCGTGTACGAGAAGAACATCCTCGGTCCTGCTCAGGCGAACGCGTCGGCTTGAGATGGTGAGGGTTCTGTCTGCGGTTTTGGGATGGATGTTGAAGAATACGGGATTCTATTTGCAACTTAGTTGCTGGATAAAGCCGGATAGTGTCTGGTGGGTTTGAGTGTTGCTACTATTGGCGATCAAGACTGCTATATAACAATAAATACGAATTTCAACGTGGAAAGCTAGTTGTCTCCGTAAATGACCTTCGGTGTGATCTTACCTACTTAGATATCTAGTCTCGTTGTCAGTGAACTTATAATTCCTCGTTTTAAGTCGAGAAACTTTGAAGAGACTTGGGTCTAAGTCCCTTACCCGTGCCGACTTATATATACGACGTTCGAGGTTATTTATAAGTACCTAGGTTAGACATATATACTCTTAATAATAACCCGAAACCTCCACACAAGACAATATTCACATATATCGTCCGCACCCTGCAAAAACAGCCAAGAAGCAAGAAATCTTATCGTATTCACATCACCATGCTCGTGTTGAGAAGTAACAATTAGCCGTCCCTTTCACACATCGCCCGACCAAAGGCCGCGCTCTCTAAATTCCAAGCGACGTTCTTCGTCCGGCAAGCGTAGCAGCAACAGCATCAGCAGCAGCGAATATATACAGCAGCGCGGGGTTGCCTTGCTATACACGAAAAAGACTAGTAAGTTTAGAGGTTAGGTATACAACCCAGCCAACCCAGCGGCAAGAGAAAACACCAGGCTCCCCTTTCCCCTCCGCGCCCCCAAGGGCCGGGGGGGTGATGAAAACTTTGTATGCAACCACCACTTTCCATCCTCACCACAGTTGTTCGGGAGGAAACAAACTCGCAGGATCGCAAAAATAAAAAATAAAATAGACACGCGGCGTCGTCGGCTCGGCTCGGGCAGTAGACTTCGTAGACGATGATGGACGGAACATTGGTGTTGGAACAGACCCGGACGTACAAAAGAGAGGGATATGGGTATGTACCTAATCAGAAAAACAAAAAACAAGATTCCCAGATAGGCATTGGTATGGAATGGTATGGTATGGTATGGTATGGTATGGTATTTCGTCATGATGAAGATGAACGATGGATGGTATGGTATTTAGAAACTCTCCGGCGTCTCCCATTCTTCGCCCCTAAACCGCCCGCACCGGGATGAGGTGTTACATAAGACGCGACAAAAATAAAAACAAAAATCAAAGATACACAAACGAATCTTCTTTACTCCGAGCGCCCTACACCGATGATGATGTTGTTGTTAAAGGTTGGGGGTGCCGCAAAGGAAGAGGGCCAAAAAAAAATACTACTACTAAAATAAACAGAAAAAAGTCGGCCGAGAAGTGAAGCTGAATGGGATCAAGATGAAAAAACAAGATTTGTAGCCTATACAATCATCAGAGTAACGCGATAGAGAAACGCCGGCCTCATGCGAATACTTGTGAAACGAAGAATACGGCAACGGTCTACACCGTGCCTCGAAGCCGTTGCTTGCGGGCTAACCAGTCCCCGAGCATATTATCCAATTGCTACAATAATCGTTAGTCTAAAGTCAACAGACACTATTAAAAACCCGTGCAGAAACTCACCGTCGTAATTTCAGCTAATCTTGCATTCTGCTCACGGAACAGAGAGCCAATAACAGGATGTTCGGGGCCCGCGGGCGCCACGTCGTTCTTGTCGTAGACGATGGCCAGCAGATCCCGGATATCGGTGCCCGAGTCGAAGAATGCGCGAAGGTTGGCGTCGTTCCAAGTCGGCGTAGTCGCTGCTGACGTCGATGTCGCCACCGAGTCTTGCTTTCCGTGAGTCCTGTTGTCCGTATCTACTAGCTCTGGCGATGGAGATGATGCAGGAGATGACTGGCCTTCCTGACTAGAAGTATCGACCATGAGAGCAGGCGGATTCGATGACATGACGGGCGAGACCTGAACAGGAGATTCCGAGAGCCGCTCTTCGTCGATGGGGCGTTGGGGCTTTACTGTTTGGTCACTGAGCTCCGATACTGACGTTTGAGTGCTGACATAACTATCTGGGTATGTTCCCGGCAGAGTTGGTCGCGTTTGCTTCGTCTCGGGAGGTTGCCGTGTGGATTCCGGAGGTGTCCTGACCGATTGTGACGCAATTTCATCTTCCTCGGGCGAATCGAAGTCATCGAGCTCAAGTCTTGACTTCGCTTTGGTAACCTTCTGTGGCTTGCTTTCCTTCGTGACGACCGACCTCGAGCCGCCCTTCTCATTCTTCTGAGATGATCGGTCTGGACTTTCAAGCCGATCAGACTCCACTATCCTTAGTGTCGCCGGCGGTACGTTCGCTACATTGTTACTTCTAGCTTCTGACGCCAGCATAGGACCGCGCTCCGAACCAACCTGTAACGGCGCGATGGCAGGTTTGCGATTGGGCGAAGAGTCGGTCCTGGGCTGATGTTTCTGAAGTTTGCTTGTGTTCCGCTGAGGTCCGTTAGCCTTTTCAGACGACAGGTCCGCGTCGGCTGCGTGCGCTTCATCCGCTTCCTTCTCCGTTATTTCAGCAGCGACATCCAGGGACCTCTTGCCAAACGAATCGTCGTCATCATCAAGGGACTTTTTCTTATCCTTCCTCGAGAAGAAACTCCGAATCGCGCTTGGCTTCTTTTCTTTCTCCTTTTTATCCTTCTCTCGCTTCTTCTTATCGTCCTTGTTTCTGTCAGGCGTAAGCTCTTTGTCCAAACTTGGTCGTAGCCGCAGTGACTCCTTCGAGTCGCTTGAGATACGGGGCTCGTTATCGTCCCGTAACAGACCAGGAGTCAACGTGATCTTCTTAGTCTCTATCGTCTCATCCTTGAAGAAAGAATCCGTGTTCCTAACAGTACCGTTCCTTGTAACCCGCTCACCCTTATGATCGAAAATATCGCTGCTATCCCTGCGGTCATTTTGAACAGGCGACAGCGTACTGTCCTTGTCGTCGGTCTTAGTAGAGTCCGATTTGACCTGTTTCTGTAGACCCCTAGGCTTGAGCGGTTCCACCTTTGCGGATTCATCATCAGAGACATCATCGGCAGACTCTTTCTGCTCTTGCTTCTGGTGCTGTGAACCCTGCTCTTCGAGTTCCTTTTCGCTATCCTCGTCATCCTCGTCACTGGAAAACTCGGGGTCGGAATAATCAACATAAGTGGGAGCCGTGAAAGTGACGGTTTTCTTTCTTCTCCTTATGGCAGTCTTTATAGCAGTGCCCTTGGTCTTCTCTGCCTGGTCGCCAAGCATTGTTGCCGATAACTAAATCGCGGTTAGAGTTGAATCCTTAGTCTCTTTGAGCATAATTACATACGTCGATGTTCCGATGCTTGTTGAGACGTGCTAGCCTTTCAGTAGGCGTCTCGATGTGTTCTGCTGGTAAGTATCCTGGAAAACAAACGTGAGTCTGGAACAGGGCTTAGAATATACCAATGGCTCGTACCTATGCTACTATCCTTAACCACCCTTACAAGCCACCAGTAACTATTGCTATCGTCCAGCAGCACCATGGTGTCGCCTTTGGTAGCATTGGCCTGACCCTCGACCGTAGCGACGAAAGTGTGGAGAGCGTAAACGAACTCGAAATCGATGTCCTCTAAGTCTTGTAAGTCTTTACCACCCCAACCAACATCAAGGAATCTAGTATTAGTGGTCAAAGAAATATTGTCATGGTCATCATCATCCTCTTCGGAGGCATCATAAGGAAGTAGATAATATGGCGAAATGGCGAATTGTTCTTCGTCTAGCTCGGTCTCGATAGTTTGCGCGCTCGATTGACGTTTCAAAGAGAAGTTCACGGTCTTTGATTGTGACTCGGAGGTAACGCGTTGGTCGATGTTCCCCTTTTCGATATACCGTCCTGTTTCGTCTACCAGAGCCGTCGTGTTTATTTCCTACATGCTCGATTCGGATTCGGGTAGCGACAAGTCGTCCGAGTCGTCGGTATGGTTCGCGTGGTCGGTCGATCCATTATACTCACCAGGAAAAGGATGATGACAATTTGACTTGTAAGCAGAAGCCTTGCTTGCCTGCTGATCTGGGGGTTGTATAGATGGGTGTTCAGCGGATTCGAGACACGGTGAAGGTAGTCTCATCTCGCTGGGTGCTGGAAAGTTGAGGGAAACGGAATGCAGGGCCAGAGGACGTAGCGAGTCGACGCGCCGTGGCCAAGCAGGAGGCGGAAGGGTGTACCCACCATCTTCAATTGAAGGAGAACTCGAAATCTTATCCATCATGTCATCATCAAGGTCATCACCCGCGTCGGCGTCCATGTCGCCATCGTCGGAGCCATTCCCCACGATGCCTCCATTCTGCGCGATTGCGAGCGCATCTTCGGATTGCATCTTGTTGCCATTCAAGGAGTTCGCGAGTTGTTCGGCGTATTGCTGCAAATCGCTACTGTTATCACCATCGGTCCACGAGATCCTAGGACTTCGAGCTTCCTCGCCAGCCCTGTCGTCTTCAACTTCGCGCAAAGTCTCAGCCTGGTGCGGCGCGAGTGACCCGTTCGGCGCTGCGTTCGACGAAGGAGATTTGTGTTTCTTAGCAGAAGGCGTGTCGTGACTTTGTAGATCAATAGTGTCTGTAGAATTCGAAAGGACCAAAGTATTAGCATAGCACAAGAAACAATCAATTCATAATTTTTTTTTTGTAGACAAGGGGTCAGCTGGGTGTTGCATTGTAATAATCTTCCCAAAAATTTCCCCCTTCTCCCTTTAGCCCATTTAGAGGTTGGTAGGCTTGTATGTAGATCCGACTCACCTGCGCGAATCATCTGGGGTCTGGTCATGGCTGCTATGTTTCCAAGAATCCGCGGAATCAATTCCCACGGATCAATGTTAAATGAACTTTGATATGGGTCCGCCCTTTCATAACAGCAATCGATAATGCCTTATCCTAAAATTTATTCCAACCTTGTGCTGTCTTGTGCTGCCTTGTGCTGCCTTATCTCCCTCTTCCCTAGCCTCTTCCAGTCTTGCGCCTTTGGTGGTGGATTGTCGCAAGGGGTTGGGAGTAAGAGCTGGTAAGAGCTGGTCGGGAACGCCTTGACCACAGACCAATTCAGTGCCCACCTAACTTTATTTCCTACAAAGTCGGCACCCGGGCAGTCAACCAGTCAGCCAGTACAAAGATCAGTAATCTGTACAAAGATCAGCATGCGATGGATTGAACTTGGTGCAAATCTCGGGCCAATTGTGTCGAATTTGGTCGTGTGCTCGATTCTAATAATAGATGGTGCTAATGACCATTGAAGGCGCGTAAATAAACGGATGTGGTGGATGAAATGGGGAGTATTACGGATTACATATGCCATGAGAAGAAAAAAAAAAACTTGGTTATCAATAAGGTCTGACTACTAGACTCGGGGCATAGCTGATCAGATACAACGAAAATGCGAAAGGAGGCCCTGCAGATTGCGGTCCAATTCAGGTTGGTCTGAAACAAGGTACTTTGGACAGGGCCTGCAAGGGGGGTTCTGAATGAGTGGGCGTGGCAGACGTTGAGATGAGGGCGACAAATATATAGCCTAGTATTTTTGCGGTTAGCAGCTTAGTGCTTAGTGGGGCTACACGACCGAGATAGGTATTGGCTACCTAATACAGGCCTAGCGTATTCCTTAATTCCCAAGTAGACAGTACAATAATAGCAACTTTGTCCTCTTCCCGTCTTCCCCACATCGTCGACGTGAGGGCTAAATATAAGTTTCTTCCCCATACCTGCATATTCGTGTTACCATGAGATACATGAGATATACAACAAGCAAATATATCCGGTTGTACGCCAGTCATAGCCCCATATATTTCACTCCCCACCACTTGCGATGACATTGCCTTCATACTTTAAGTATAACTAAGAATATTGGTATTGTAATTTTTATATAGCCTTTTTTCCTGTCTATGTGCTCATAACTTACCTAAGGTTCTTCAAAGTCGTCATAGAGATGCCTAACCTAGGAAAAGCTATAATTAAACAATCTTCAATATATTAGTCTTATGCATAACTTCGGGGCTTTTTCCTCATCCATAAAGTAACTTACAGATGCGGATCTCGAATTACCTGCAGCTTAAAACCAAATTGTGGTAAGATATGTCTATAGCCTAATAGCTTTCTCCTTACTAGGGCTGTAATTACCAAGTTTACCATACCTGAACAGTTTGTTATGTCTTTCTCGTACGCGTATCGCTGGCATGTGAATCGATCATATGCATATTATTACGCTATTGCCAGCAGCAAACCAGACGATTCATTCCAAGGAGCTATTCGTTCGCTGCGTACGAGTGAAACGGTAAGCCTACAGACTTGCTCCATATGATAGACAGCCAACTAGTTGACGATCTAACGTCGTTGTCTCGACTTACTATGTATGTATGTAGATATGAAAATATTCCAACCTTCTTGCCCCTACCCCAAAGCCCTACCTACTTATGGTATAGCTTAACGGTTCCTGCGTTAGTGCAGAGCGTGGGCCTATATCGTGGAGAAGGCCGAATCGGCGACCAAGACTTTCCCAAATAGGGGCCTACTCGTGGATAAGCCCCATTTTACATAGCTTCGTCAACTTGGTGATGTATGAACAGAATGCACTTCGTAGCCATAATTAAAACCTCGGCTAGGTCTTGTTAGGCACATTCTAACTTACCTAGCGAAAGGGGCAAAAAAGTTTAAGAAATAGAGGGGTTTGTCAGTTATCTTTCGAACACATCTATTGACAATTGTCGACTTTGCTATGTAATGGCATTAAGTGGTACCTCTAAGACGTAAACGACTGTGTCGATACTTTGTGTTTGGAACCAGGTATCCATTCGACATTACAAAGTTTACATGCTAGCTTTTAGTATCGGGCCAGTCTACGCCAAAGGGTCCGGGTGTGGCTGATGTCTTGACATCATGGACTCACTCAAACCCATGAAACAAGTTCAAGCTTCAACAAGCATATGTTAATGATAGGTCTTGTGGTCTAGCTCTAAGCCAGTCATAATAGCCAAACCCCACAATGGGGAAGCCACGCGTAATATACTGGTTTCGAACAGACCTTCGGCTCCACGATTCTCCCGCTCTGAGAGCGGCTCTTGACCTAGATCCTGTTGTTTTGTGGCCTATCTTTACGTGGGATCCTCACTATGTGTACCGAGTCAGAGGAGGAGTGAACAGGTGGCAATACCTGTGAGTTCTAGGTCTCGAATGTTGAATCCGCGAAACCAATCACTAATGTTGCTAGACTCGACTGTCAGACTGACCTTTCAAAGTCCATTCAATCCCTCAATCCCAAGTCCAAGCTTTTCGTTTTGCGCGAAGCACCGCAAACACTCTTCCCCAAACTGTTTAAAGCGTGGAATGTAACGCACCTAGTATTTGAAAAGGACACAGATGTCTATGCCCGAGAAAGAGATAGAATCGTGGTGGCGTTAGCAGAAAAGGCTGGCGTTAAAGTAATCTATCGGTATGGACGTACGCTTTGGGATAGTGATGAGGTCGTTGCCAAACATGGAGGAAAGCCAACTATGTCTATTACCCAACTTCAAGCTGCCGGGAGGAGAGTTGGGAAGATACCTCGGCCCGTACCTACACCAGAGTATCTTCCAGATCCAGGAGATATGCCCATAGACTTTGAACATGGGAAACCGGAGCCGGAACCGGATCTTAATGCCCCACACCGGAGTGAGATTGATAAGACTTACTCACGCGTTGCAGGACCTAGGGGAGATTTTGCTATTGCAACTCTCGGGGAGCTTGGGTTCCCAGACACAGCTACTACACCGCACCGTGGTGGTGAGACAATTGCTTTAAAACATCTAGAAGAAATCTTCTCAGACGAGAAATACGCGGCCACTTTCCAGAAACCGAAGACCAGTCCTGCGGCTTTCGAGCCACAATCAACGACCCTCCTGTCACCGATGCTACACTTCGGTGCACTCTCGCCACGCCTTTTCTATTGGCGGGCGCAAGATCTGGTCGAAAGGTACGGCAAGGAAGCATCCACACCGCCTGAAAGTCTGGCCGGTCAGCTATTGTTTCGGGATATGTACTTCGCGGCTCAGGCAGCAATCGGATCTCCTTTCGGTGAGTACATATGTTTCTAAGCAGTTGTTGACTTTGTTCATATGCATACAAACTTCTGACTCTAGTATTACAGCCCAAAGTATGAATAATGCATATTGCCGGTTTATTCCTTGGCACTTACCCTCAAGAGTAGGGGAAACTGAGACAGGCAGTAATGCAATTAGCGGCAAGTATCATGTTGATTCTGCACAGGCAGAGGAATGGTTTCTACGTTGGAAGGCGGGCGTGACTGGGTTTCCGTTCGTTGACGCTTTGATGCGCCAGCTACGCGTCGAAGGATGGATTCATCACCTGGGGCGTCATATGGTAGCTTGTTTCCTCACTAGAGGTGGATGTTATGTACATTGGGAGCGTGGAGCCGACGTCTTTGAAGAGTGGCTGATCGACCACGAACCAGCTAGCAATGCCGGCAACTGGCAATGGGTGAGCTGTACTGCATTCTACTCCCAGTACTTTCGTTGCTATAGCCCCGTGGCATTCGGGCAGAAGTGGGACAAGAGAGGTGAATTTATAAGAAAATGGGTGCCTGAGCTAAAGAACTTAGACGAAAAGTTTATTTATGAGCCGTGGAGGGCTAGTGAAGCAGCACTGGACGAGGCCGGGGTGAAAATTAAAGGAGATGGACTCCATATGAGAACGGATGGAAACTATCCAACTCCGATGTTTGACTTTGGACAGAGGAGAAGCGTGTGTATTGCGGCAATGAAGAGGGCGTATTCTATTGGGCTATATGGAAACGACGACAAAGTCAAAGATGGGACATGGAGGGGATTATTTGAAAATGTTGGTGAAACAGAGATGGAAGGTTTAAGTGGTGGTGGTAGCAACGAGAGGAGGCACGCAAACCACGCTGATACCCAAGAGGGAAGTGGAAAGAGCGAACTTAAGCACACAACTCAGGATACAGTGGTTAGGGAAGGGCCGATGGATAGGTTTGCCAAGAAAGTGAAGAGGTGAAATCAATGCAAGTTTCCTTTTAAAGTCACTTTTCACTTTTCATCGCACAAGCCTTCACATTAGGATTTAGCCAATCTGGTGAGATGGTTTATGAGCAATATTTATATTTATCTGAAGTATAAAATAAGAGCGTTTACCATATCGTTTTTTCATGATAAATATATTGCTGGCCCCTTAGTTGTTTCCTTGTGGGCAGTAAGTGATTAAAAGTCTTACCACACATGCGTTGTAAGTTGCGATTCAGACCGAAAGTTCCACTAACATCTCTACATTGTATGTTGTTGCTCTTTCTTCCCTTCTATCTTCCACGTAAGGCACTGCTTACACGAGACCTAGTTTATCCTGGCAATTGCTAAAATAAGGAAGACCAACTATCAATGACTTTGTGCATTTGACTATTGTTCAACCTCTTGCGGCGTAGTCAGCTACTGAGCAATATTTTATTAACATCCGTTGCTAAAATATCGTCACACTTCCACAAACAGGCTGTTCCTGACGTACTTATCATGGACATTGTCCCAGCCCGGTATCAAACAGAAATTAATGTCTTATCCATTTGACTATTTGTACAAAGCTATTGCTCGGCTGCAAATATCCTCTTGATATTGTTATTGCAAAACCCTTCTACAGTAAAGTACCCTTTAATAGCGGTGGCATCTCGTGATGACAACTAAACAATCTAGGCAACTTCGCAGCGCATTCTGTCGCCAAGCCAAAAGACGAAACACAACCACTAGCACATTTTATCATAGAGTAATCAGTCATAGCCGGCAGTATCAAAAGGAAAGGGACGCTATATCGGCCCCGGCCTTCACTATGGTGCATTACTCGAATTATGATGATGATCCTACGCGGGCCTTGCAGCAGACGATGCTCCCTCAGACCCCAGCGTCGCCACATATCTTCCAACACACTACATTCTCATACCCCTTGGGTGTACGACCTGCCTCTCTCAGCGAGATTTATGGCCTGGCTTTGGGAGTATGTTTCCTAGTCCTGCTTATGGGATGGCTTCTCTTGGTAGGTATACGAGTGGGCATCAGGTCCTTAGCTACAAAAGGAGGCAAAGCAATTCAAAAGATAGACCTGGAGTGCTGTCACATACCGGAGGAACGACCCCCAAAAGAAGACAGGTCGCTCTTGTCTAAGTTGAGAAAAGTGTCGGCGGAAGATCTTATCAAATCGGCTTGGCACAAGACCACAGATCTTGCTACTAGCATTGAGAGGGATGCATGCGAGTTTAGGAGGACAACGCACCCCCTACACAGGTTGGACGAGGAGGCGGTTCTTGGTAATACGGAAAGTAGTGGAACTAAGGGTAGTGGTTCTTTTTTACGCAGAACATGCCGGACAGCGGATGTGCTGTCTGTCTAGAGGAGGAACTGAAGGTCCGGCATAGGGCAAATCGCAGGATCCTACGCCTATTTCAGCGGTCGGTGGACGTTGAAGAGCCGTGAGGGACAGGCACTGCTAGTGATATCGATGAGTAAATCTTGGATGCAGAGGACGGGGGCTTGGTTGAAGAATAGCGCTCCTACGGCCTGCCAGGGTTTCCAATCATTCATTATATGCGTCCCCCCTAAGCGTTTGATATGGGTACAGAGAGTCCCGGAAGATCGTGTTTAACTCCCTGCTTTATTAATGCGTAACAAGTAAGTTTTTCCTTTTTTTCGATGAGTGTGCTCGCTCCAATTACGCCCGTATCAAGGTAGTCAGGCCGTCTATTGGTGTTGTTTCTGTTGTACAAGTGTAGTGACGCTCGCGAATGTGTTTTTCGTCGAGATGATCCCCTCTAAAGCTACCATCCAGCTCCCCTTCATGCTTTCCTCTTCAGCTCCTGTGATGCTTGCTTCAAGCTCCAGTTGCATTCCTCGTAGGCCCTGCCAGCGCCGAAACCCACTCCCACAAATGCGGGCCACGCTCTTCGTCGGAATAAGAGAACTGAGAAGACGACGCCGAATCCGAGACCGAGCGATGACTTTATGAGCATATTGGAAATGCAGCGGTCCCACTACGATACCCTCATATTAGCGACTCTTATGCGACAACGGTATACTGAGACTAGGAGTGGTAGTGTCATACCTTCTCGTTCAAAAGTGCCTCGCTCACAGGCCTAGAGACCGTGCTAGGCGGCGCGGGGACCGAGCTGTCTGACATGGTGTCAAGGACTATAATAAGAAAGAATTAGTTTCGATTAGGCGATTGAAAGTTTAAGGAGCCCATACGTTCGAAATTGGGTGCTTCTTGAGTATTTCTTAGAGACTACGGCTGAACTATCGTTATTTCGACAAATATTCTTTTTCGGCACAAAAGATTGATGCAGCTTGATCGGCTTGTGTTCCCTGGTAACCCGAAGGCGGTGAATACAATAATTCCTTTTTAGGTTAGTCATAGCGGCAGAATTGTGATATTTTGGAGATCGCGGGGAGTTCCACAAAAAAAAGTTAGAAGCTTTCAACTTACAGCGTGCGTACCTCGAGTTGTCGCGACAGCTTATAATATTAGGTAGCATTTAAACACCTGGCAATGCTAGCAGTGTTTCAATTACAAGATGGAGGTGGATAGTAACGTAGGGGTAAGCTAAACTAATTTATCCTGCGCTTTTATACAATAAATATGACACAATTGGAACTAATACATAACATCTAGTCGCGCCGGCTTGCTCTAATCAAGGCTGTAAGATCTCTCGACGAAGATGGGTCAATTACGCTACCCGAGAAAATTCGCACACTTTGGGTTTTACTTTCAGCTACAAAGAGTACGAGATTACATGGTGTAGAAGAAAATATATTACGATGGCTATTCAAGATTATGAGCGGCAAGACCGAGGATGCTGAACAGGTCCGACGGTATCCTCTTACCTGGTCTCTTTTGGGCCATGTATTTCCCAAGATCCCACCGCAAACACTGGGAAGGTCGCTCGCCTCTCTTCGGTTCGTCTCTATCCTGCACCAGACCATAAACGACATTACCACGGCTCGAAAACCTTCTCCTGTATCGTCGACTCAGACGAATGGAATCACCTCAGATAACCCGAAAAAGAGGAAGAGAGACGACAGATTTCCTTCTGATATCGAGGAGCTTCGTACTCCTCAAGGTTGCATAAAGTCGGCTACCGAATTATTCAGGGCTTTAGGTAGTCTCCTTGACCAGGGGGCTCGTCTCACAGGACCTAGTACTTCAGAACGAAAAGTCGGAGCCGAGCATATCAAATCGCTCTTCTCTTCATCCAACGAAGAAACTAGGGATATAGCTGCAGGGCTACTTCTGACTTGCGATCGCTCACTGGGCGTTCTCGAACATGGCCTTTCTGGCGATCAAGAATCATGGATCGGGATTATCACGATTCTCTGGAATCTCCGCCTTCATAATAAAGACGACAGCCTTGAGTTTGCCCGACATATATATGTGCCTATATGTTCTATTCTAACGAGGCTACGTGGCCTGGCCGGGGTAACGTCTGTGACAGTGACAGGCGAGGAGGCTAGGAGACTCTGGATTCGACAGCTCGAGAGGTTCTTGAATGCATACTTTGTTCGCCCCGCAAGGCATACGTTCGCGACAGACGAAAATGTTGAGGTAATAGAGATCGCTCTGGACCTTGCAAAGAGAAACTTAGGCGGCTCCGCCATCGTTACATGGGACATAGCAGCGAGGACGCCCCGAGATTCGAGCAATCCGAAATCGAAAGCTGAGCACACGTTATGGGCTCAGAACGTCTTTACGATCTTACTCAAAGCTATCCAATCTTTGGACCCTTTAGTTCGAAATCAAATCATCATTCAACTATTAGATACGGCTATCCAGGCAAACTCAGTTCCAAACACCACAGCTCTACGGACCGTGTGTCGGGAACATGCGCTTAGAACGGATAAGACTGACTGGAAACTAATTTCCAAGGCTCTTGCTTGTGATGCCGATGTGTTCCTCACAGATGACTCTCTAATTGAAGGTGTTTTCAACAGAATAAGTTCTATTTCAAGCCATGATCTTATTACAAGAGAAATTGTTGTCAAGGAGGTTATTCTTCCCTTAGAAGACGCCTTCGCAAAAGCGCGAAACTTCTCAGGCTTTATCCAGAAATGGTACGAATGTCTTAGTGAGAGTGCTGCCGACTCGCTAGGCCAATCAATATGGGTTGATGCTGAAATTCGACAACATTTAGCTAGGATTTTGCAAAGCACGTTAACTAGCACACAATTGCTGCGTGTCTTGGAGCGCCTAGATTCATCAGACGCTCCTAACGGGGCGCTCTTAGTTGTCCTTGATGGAATCTCAGCGGGCATCACCGAAGAGGATTTCACTAGAAGTGTAGATTCCAAGATTTTCTCCGCGCTTTTTGAAGACAAGAACTACAAGGATATTCCGTCTTCGATTTTGTCATTAAGATGGCGTATCGCCGGCCGTATGGCTTCTTGGGAGACGTCAGAAGAAGTTGATCGGCTTTGGGTCGAGTTAAAATCAATTCTTAAGCGTATCCTAAAGAAGGGTATTTTATCTGACCCTGAGACTTTTGAAGCATTTGGCTATTCTTACAATGTCTGGTTGGCTAACTACCCGGGAGGCAAGCATTACGCGGATCTTGCGAAACTCACGAGTTCATTTCTTGAAAGGGTCGTCTCTGAAATGAAAACCAACATCGATTCCTCTGTATCACGGCCTTACGTAGACTATGCGTTTAGATTCCTACCGAGGCTTGCCGATATACCGAAAGGAGAAACCACTGACCTTAGAGATCTCATTGTAGATATGTTTTGGCAGACCGAACAACATTTCATCATTGATAAGGACACGCTACTTAGCGACGCTCTACGGCCCCTCCTGCATAACTTCGATTGCGAAGACGATGAAGCGTTAATTGAGTCTCTTATATCAAAGCCACTTGATAGCCTTGACGATACAGAAAATCAGTCAGGCTGGACGCAACCGCGGGGCCTCTCGATGCTTTCGATTCTCTTAGACTTCCCACGCGAAGCCTTGACGAAAGGGCGGCGAAAGCGCATCATGTCTTCGTGGAAAAATTGGAGATCGAAAATAGCCAATCGTGCATCGCAAGATTCACTATTCGCAGTAACTGTGCTTAGATTGTTGGTCAAAGTAATGCAGCAACCAACGTTTTACGAGGTAGGTAGCTGCTCCTAAGTCGAAGCACCAATACTGATGATTTTACTAGGATATGGAATTTGACGATCTTGTTTACATATCTTCCAATATGTGGCAAGATGATAAAAATGTTGTTGCTCTAATTGAGAAGCTCACCGACCTAACATTACGGTTAGTAGTAATGCATATTCACTTATATATATCTCTCTCCCGAAGCTAACTCCACTCTAGGCAAATGGTTACTAATACCGATGGGACTTCCCTAGCCTACTTGGCCGAGGCGTCAAACTTTGTGAAGAGCCTTGATCCAAAGGCATCAAAAGACACAGCTTCTCAAATACTTCTGGTGAAGAGCATAGTCTCTACACTGCACAATTCCTCTAACAAGTCATATATCTCAAGTATTAATGTGGATGAAATCATACGCAAACTAGAACGACAGGTACAGAACAGCTTGACTAGATTTGCGTCTAAGAACAAGCAAACGGATCTAGTTGCGGAAGATGAGTCTACTATACTCTCACTTTCTATAACGCTAAGCGGGGCGGCATGTGTTGCTGATGCTTATGATGAGAGGCGGATTGAGCTCACAGATAAGACTATCCACCAATTGGAAAGTATGAGTACATCATACGTGTCTAAGAAAGCCCACATTGGCTGGAAGCTGCGGGCGTTCCTCTTCAGAAACCACCCAGATCGATACGATTCGTTAGGTTTATTTACGCAGCTAGAACAAGCATCTACGACGGTTGATGAGGATGTCGTATATGATTTGGTCGATGCCTTTGTGAAGAATCGTGGTCAGCCCGTAAGGGATCGGCTGCTTGGTGAACTAGTCGGCAGTGGGAAGCTGGCTAGTGGCGCTATTGGACCCCTCCTAGCTGTTAGAAGGCTTGTCGAGCTGCGCCATGGTGAGTTTCCCTACAATTAATACTCTTAAACAAAACCATGTCTAACGTCACTTTAGGACATGCTACCTCATCATCTAGTGCTGAGACCCAAGATACTATCGACCTTGGCGTCGTACATGAGCGACTTGCCTCTCTACTAAGCCAGGCGGAATCTCTCCAACACTTCAAACAGTTGTCTGAGATCTTACTGCTACTTCTTGATAGGCACGCTAGCGCCATGGCTCAGTTCAACATCGAAGCAACACTAAGCAGTGTTGTTCATGTATGCTCACAGGCGGGCCCTAAAATACAGGACCATAAAGCAGCAGGAGAGATTTACGATAAGTTATACCGATTAGTGGCTCTTATACTCAAACGACACCGACTTCGCTTGACGGGGCATTTCCCGATCCTGCTTGGCGCATTGAGAGCACTCCTTGCTACTTTATTGGCCGACCCTGGTATTGACAAAGCAGATGCAACATTCTCGCAAACTCGTCCACCATGGCTTGGATCTCACCTGCAGTCGAGACACGCAGAACGGTTCACTCGCCTCCTTACGCTTATATGCGAGCCAAGTGCGGCATCGGTGGCCCGCACGCGGTCAAACGAATTAGATTCCGCAACAGACATTGCGAAACGGACAGCGGGGCAGGATATGTTCACTATATTGGAGTTATATATCAAACTGCAGCTTGAGGTGAACGTGCCGCGAGACATTAGAAAGGCTCTCAAGCCGGGCGTCTACTCACTCCTCGACATAACGCCACAGGGATGCAGGAGGGTACTAAATGAATCCCTAGATGCGAACGGGCGCGCCGTATTTAGGGAGATGTTTGCGAATTACAAAAAGTTTGGGAAGTGGACTGGTGTCTAAACCGAATCTCACCGTCCTTAGGATATAATTGGCGTGGCCAGCTACTATAGATACCCCCTTCACACCATCAGCCCGAATATATAATCGAATAGCCAAGAGATATGCCCGCGGGTGGAGTAAGATGCCGGGAAACCACACAACCATAGACTAATCTGCTTACCTATATTGAACATATCTAGCCATGTCAAAGAATAGCTGCTACAGCGCTGTGGCATAACACTCGCCGTGTAAGCGTATAATCTTAAAGTCCTGGGGGGAAGTTCAGCCCAGGGCCCCTACGAGCCAACAGCAACATCCTCGGAGATGCTATAATGGAGGTTTGTTTTCTAATTATTTAGTCAGTCGTAATACGTATCACAACCTAGGAACACAACGTCATATCTGCGGGCCACTGTCCATTTGGCAACGTTGGGCATAGTTTAGATATCAACCACGAGGCACGGGAGTTCCGCCGAGACATGTTGGTGCAATGCGGCTTATCATTGCGCCATAGGGACAATTCGTGCGTACCTATGTAGGAGGCATGTACGTTAGGTAGTTTAAGCACCTAACCTAAGCACATGCTGTAGATATGGAAATATTGGACCCGCTGCTCTGGAGACGTCCACACCGAGACCCGGAACGGGACTACTGCACCAAGCCGAGGCGGGCCGGCTGCCTCTTAGTGGATCGATTATTCCAGCCTTATAGCTCTGTCTTGCAGGCATCTCACTCCGCCATCGCATCGTAATTACCTACGTCGACCAATCTATTAACGAAACTAGCATTTCAATTAGTCAAGACGAACACATCTCCATTTGTCAAATCCCGAGTTTTTCCCCCTTCGTACTCGGGCAGCCGCTCAGCCCACGGAGAAGAACTGGAATAACACGGTTCATCATCATCATCAGCAGCAGCAGCAGCAGCCAGCTCCATGGCCTAATTTCGAAGTAAGCCAGGGCGTTTATTAAACATGACAATTCGGGACCAATTAAATGCCAATCCCGAGGGCTGCGAATTATACTCGGGTTAAGCTACTCCCCCCGACTAAATGTTTAAACCCCATTGCGAGATCCGAAGAAGTCCGGAAAGCTCGCCGAGGCTATGGCGAACCAGAGCGGTCGCCAAGGGCGCCATATCCAGGGGAGGACCCTGTCTCGTGATTTATAGTTTCTTTCTACCTACCTGTCTCGCGAAATGCCGAAAACTCGCTTGCAGAAGCCGAACTATAGGTACTAGCTTCGACTTTCTATAAGAGCCGGGCCGATTCGTATTGTCCGGACGGGCCAAGAGACAATGCCGGCGCGTGGCAAAGATGGCACCGGGCCTGGATCGCGAAAGCTTAGATTGATTTCACTATATTATCGCTAAAGTGGAATTCTCTACCGAAGGAGAGAATTTGATGAACTTGATATGCCCAATGCAGTATAGCAGCTAACGTTCGCGGGTCACCTCGACACGTGGTGGATAGCCTAACCCCTAACCCGAGTCTAGGTTGAAGAAACGTTGCAGACATATACCGAGATCCTTGGTTGATGGCAAGAAAGCTCGCGGGACCTACTGGTTTGAGAATAAGATCGACAAAGCTCCTCTGTTCATTTATGTCGGCCGCGTCTACTATTAGCAGATGATAGATGATATCAGCCCGGCACTCCGACCAGTTATTTACATAGTATTGGATTTTGCGCCAATATCGGCTGTATTATTACCTGCGCCCTGACCCTTCACGAACTACCTCGTCGACCCATCCAACAACCATCGTCAGGTTGGTAGTAGTCGGCAATGAGAGGCGGACAAATCAGAAGGTAAGATGCGTAAACATGGCTTTACCGAGCTCTACGTTCGTCTCTCCCTCCGTCCCCCTTTGTCCCCCGGACGGGAGAAATTCGTTCCGGGTTGTCTCGAATGTCGACCAGAGAATACCACCAGGTGAGAGTGACTTGAATGGGCATGAGAGGTACTTCGGGGCAATGCCGCGGCAAATCCGTGCCGTTTACAGTGTAGCTCATATCACATCTCGGTCGCCCTACACGGCTTAGGCCGTACTTGGCGTCACCCGAACATCGCATGTGGGCCAATTATACATCCAATTATACATCCAGTCCTACATCCAGTCCCTGATTGCACATTACTTCCCACCGGCTGCCTAATTGGGAGACTTCTCCCTAGAACCGTAGAGGCGTCTACGAAAAAAGAAAAGAAAAAAAACTAGAGGTTCGGTGATAGTCCCGGTATAACAGCCTGTATATTTGCTCATTTTTCTTGGTCATAATGGACTATTGTCATCTTTTGCTGTTCTAATATTAGCATTGATAATTTCTTCCCCTTCTTTTCCCTCGTTTTTCTCTTTAATCTTGTAAATTTCAGATGTAGCTACGCCTTTTTGCCTGACATGCCCGTCACAGTCAGGCCGTCAAATAATGGGTCGACATCCTGGGCAGGTCGCAAATATCGACTCGCATCGTCGCCCGAGATCTTGCTACATTACACGCTAACCGACGACACGCGCACCAGCCCACCGCGGGCCAGACAGTTGGTACAGAGTTCGTTTGCGGGGCTCGAGAGGAAGGACAACGTCTTCGCCACGAAGAACGGATTTGTTCATGCGTGCGTGGATGCGTATAATGAGCATTATTGCCTGGTGATAAGACCGGAGGATGTCTGGTTCGCTATCCTAACGCAGTTTTGCTCATACGTTAACGGGCACGCGGAGGAGTTGCGCAAGCGATTTTGCACCTACGAGGGTCAACAGGAGTTACATATCGACGTCGATCTAGACGACGCCGACCATGGTAAATTGGCGTATATAATGACGAAAATATTGGGCGAAAGACTGCGGGACGAGCACCTGCAACAATGGGTCTTGCCGGCTTTCACGACTACGACTAAGATAGATCAGGCCGTCGCCAGCATCATATTTATGGGCACGATGCAGAAGTATTTCACATATAGTTGGGGGACGAGATGCGGAATACCGTCCGTAAACTTACTCGGCGAGGAAAGCGATTGGACTAAGATCCGGGAGCGAGTTGAGCGGCTGGAGACTTTAGGCTCGGAACCCTCCCGATGGCTTCGGTTGCTTAGGCCTATCTTAGACGGGTTTATTGCCAGTTTCAGAGACCCAGAGAGTGATACCACAAGAAGGTTCTGGCAGGGCATCTGCAATGAACAGGTACCTAACGGTAGCGGCACTACGACTTACTCTGGATGGATTACATCGTTCTGCTTCTGGGATGAGAGCGGCAGATGTCTGCACGGGGCAAAACCGGGACAGGAGGTCAGTTTGACGAGGAGCCAGATGCCAAGCGGATTCAGCAAAGTGCCAGTGACGCTGCTGAAGGACGGCATCGAGATCCCGACCGAGATGGTGGCCGGGTCGATGGCGATACGAGCATTTCGGTCCAAAGAGGTGGTCAACGCTGGTGGTAGACCGCAGATGCGCCGAAGCACGGGAAATGATACGATACAGCCCGAAGTCGGATGGTTCATGTATAAGACATGACATGGCATGACCCTGCTAGGGGACATGGTAGTATCTATCACTCTAACTAATGGTAAGTTATAAACCTCGTATACGCCTTGGGAGAATTAAAAGACTGTGTTGTCCACTTTTCTCTAGTCATATGAACCAGGCCGAGAAAGGAATAACTAACCCTTTCTTGTTATAGTATAATCGTAACCCATCCGCGAAGCTAGGAGTTGGAAGTTGGAGTCCCTGCGACCGCGAGCCGCCGGGCTGACTCTCGGGTTCATTTATGCCCGATTATCTCAACTTTTTCCTGGAAAGGGTAGCTTTAATAATACTTGAAGGACGATATATCTATACGAATCCCTTCCTAATTCCAAAGGAGATATAATGTCGACCTTACAATACTCGCTCAGATCTACGATAACGTAGAGCAGATAACCCCGCCCTATATTAGAAGCGGCCGGGTTTGCGGTCAAATACTGGGACTTGTGGGGGATGGTTATGGCTATCGGGCCGAAGTCTCTGTTTGTCGTGGATGGATAACGCGGAGGAGTATGCATTCGCTGTTCTTCCCTGCTTCGCTCGCGGTGGGAATGGCGTAGATTTGCTATCTATCATTGCGTTGATCTAATATTTGCAGGATATTGGTCCTGGATTTTTTTTTGGTCGCTGGGTCACCAAATGTCCTAGAGTTTGTAAAGATATCGCCAGGGACGATACTCGCTGTATACCAAGAGGCGACGTCGCCGAGGGGATCATAGCGAATGGGCTGGGCTGGGGACGTGAGTGTTATATAGCTAGCTACGCGACTCCCGGACTTAATGGTTGGAATGCGGGGTGGATACCCAGATGGCAGCTCTCGGCTTTCCGGAGGAGTCCTGTCGAAGCCGGGCTTCGACTCTGATTAGGTATGACGCGATGTTGTATCTAGGCTACGATGCCTTCTCACTTGGATATATACCCAGGTATATATGTACATATACTTTTTGGATGAGGCTGAGCATCGCCATGGGTAAATAATAAAGCTCCTAAAGCTGTATGGTCTATAAGGATTCTATCATGGATGTTACATCGGTCAGTACCTAACTTAAGTCATCATAACATCAGCAACAGTAAAAGCCAGCTGGGAATCCACGCCGACCATACTCTCAAGACTACCGTACCTAACAAGATACTGCAAAGGGGCAAAAGAACCACAGAGAACAAAGCCTAGGCCGCCTCTCCTCAGATAGCATATAAAGATCTACATAGGTCCAAACCCCGTCCTATTTAGTATGTATCCAGCCCCTATGTTAGCGAAGTGATTGGATCGCGGCTACGAGCGTATAGTTGAACATAGCCCAATGCCAATTATATAACCTTGGCGGTCTAACTAGGTACGAACGCTAGCTGCGAGAGCACCGCAGATAAACTAACATACATAGGTACCTACCTAGGTTAGGTATCTACCCACAATATAGGGGTTCGCACGGTGCTCTTCCATACCGAAGAAACATGCGGCTTGGAAGACTGATTGTAAGTTAACTAAGCCAAGCCTGCGGAGATGAGGGTATACATATAGGTATATATATATACCTATGCATATCGGTGTATGGTTGGCCGAAGGAGTGCCATGTTACGACACGATACCAACCGAAAGCCTCGATAATAAGGAGAACCGACAGCCTAGGGGGGTAGGTACCTAGCTAGACTCTACCTTCGGGGTTGGGCTATTCGGTGCGAGGTGGTGGGTTATACCTTAGATCCGGTGAGATGGCTCCTATAATTCTTTTCTTTGCATTGTCCTTCTAGGAAGGGATCCCTAGGTAGCTAGTAATGAATATAATTTGGACTTGTTCACTGATCTGCGCTATTCATCTCATCCTACCTCCTAAATAACACGTCGGTCCCATACAGGTAATCAACTTATACCAATTTTGAATGAGGTAGCTACTAGGTTATTTCGACATGTAATGATAGGGCTAGATTAAACTAGAAGGGGTCATTGATACTTCGTGTATTTCTTAGCCACCTCCGAAATTCGTTAAGGGGTTTTGGCTAGAATAATAGATTAACCTACCTACCTAAGGTATTTAGACATAACTAGCGAGCATAGAAAGAAGTAAGCTCTTCGAAGGAACACTGTATTTTCCAGACAACAATTAATCCTGCCGCCGCCTTAATATACATTAAACTTTCCCTGCTGCCCTTTTCTCTGCCCCCGCCTGACGCCGTCGTCAACAATTGCGATCTAAATAGGTTCGCAGTGACGAATGTAGAAGGCTAGAACATAAAACCGATGTTCGGTTCTATCAGGTATCTTAATGACTTGTGTAGTAGTACTATAGACACTGTTGTTTCTTAGGGGTCGTCGTCATCATGCAGTAACGACCAGAGACTGGCTTCCGGAGGCGTAGGCGGGTTGCGAACTCTAATTTCCATCGTATCAGAAGCCTTAAGGCTAAGTGGGACCGACGTCGGTGCGTGGTTTCCTCTTTCTAGTTCATTCGCCGCGGCGAGGCATATCTCGAAGGTTGCCAGGTGAGATCTATAAGTTATAATTACGTAGTTCGGCGGGCTCATGAATCTGGCCACTGATCCACGAGCTGGTCTAATCGACCATCCATTAACGCCTCAGCATTCATCCGCACGCTATATCTTAGCACCTTGGTCATTTTCTCCTGGAGACCTTCGCCGTGATCTGAGATGTCGCTGTTGCTTTTCTTCGGACCGGCTGGGAGATGAATCTGGAAGAGTGATGGCTCTACAGTTAAGCAGTTATGGTGACCTCGATTGGGCTCCCCAGTCCCTTCGCAGAACCACCTCAGCTCAATATCGAACGCCGAGGTCATATCCTTCAACCCGAGCTCGTATAGGAGTTTCCGCGCCCCCTGCTGCGTGACCGCGTATACCAGAGAGCAGACGCCGTCTTGCACGTGGTGGACAACCCTAGTGTGGGCCGGATACTGTTGTCTTAAGTCACTTGGCTCGTAGATAGACCATAGGTGCTTGTGCTGAGGGACGGTAACGTCGTTGGGGCGCACCACCCGGCCCTTAGGTACGATTTTCCTATCTGTGAACGGGAAGTGCATTCCGCAGTGGCCAAGCCAGAGCACGTCCCAATTATCACCGTACGGGGATCTTCTCGGAGTTACCGTGGTGGGTAGTTTTCCGAACGTAAGGTCCGGAACGGCCGAGGGACCGTTCTTGGCTTCGGGGAACGTTGCGTCAGTAAACTTAGACGAGCCTGTTAAAGGCTGCGTCAGAGCATGTGCCGACAACGCGAAGTCGTGCATCTGCTCTCTAATCCTGACATCCCAGTCGGCATCGTCTTCCATGATTAAGGCCGACGACAGGTTTCTCCGAACGACTCTAACGGGAGGTTAGTAAGACGCAAGGGTTATGAATTTGGAAGATAGTGTTCACGAACTCTTGAATTGCATTGATGTGCGCCCTCCAGGCTCCCAAGGTGGGATTATCTAAACGTTTAAGTTCATGGCTGGTCGGGATGGCCTTGTCAGGTATATCTTTGCCATCGACGCCGTCTATGAACTCGAACTCGAAATTACTGAGGGCTGTCTGGAGTATCATTCCATCGCGGCGATCTGTGCGGGACGGCAGACCAATGACGAATATCTTTTCGAACTGCGCAGTGACGTTAGATTTACAAGAAGGTAGTAGTAAACAGATAGGCTTCAACTAACGCCAAGAGTGTTGTTGCGAGTATCGTCGATATCCGCTAATTCGGGCTGTGGAGTTGTCGCTGTCCTTCCGGCGGCGTTGAGGTATGGTACTCCTTCTCCCCTAGTGGAGAGAAGGTATACCGAAACGACCAAAAGGGCGCTTACAGCGATGAGGACGGGATAGGAAAGTCGGCGTGCCGACGACATGAGGAAAGACATTGGAAAGGGTAGATTAGCATCCCGTATCTTTAATCAGTATGAAAAAAATAAATAAAGTTAAATGCGAAACCAGTTAACTACGGCACCTTCCCGAAAATAGGTCATAAGTTGCTGCTGTACAATACGTACGACGGTACATGTACCTAGGTAACCCGGCTGCCCGTGCAGATACCTACATGCAAAGAATTAAAATAAACTCAAGGGGGCGATCGCTCAAGCTGCAGTTGCTTGGCTATTTTCTTTATGCACGTTGGTAATATTGGTAACAAACTAGATTGGGAAGGGTTTAGCGCATTCTTCACGCCTTGCTGTTTTGTAGCCTAGTTATGGACCCGCCGGTACGATCGTAACTGCTTGTAGATAGATATAGACGGGATTGGATTCGCGTGCTGTAGAAGCCACCATATTAATACATTTTAAACCTGTATTATGACATAGGCGCTATCTTAGTGCTGACATACCAAGCTTCGACTCGCTCAGCTCGCCATGTTACTTTGTTACTTTGTTATTGCGGTGATGACTACCTACATACCTATCTACTTACATCCTAACCTAGATATTAGATATTAACTACCTAGGTATCTAAAATTATAAAATTATTATACTACAATGTGATAACACATCCGTATGTCATAATACAACTAAACGCGGCCTCGATTCAAATTCGTATAGTTTAATAAAAGGGAAGAACTTCAAAAGGTCAAGACGAAAAGTAAAATAAAAGTCGAGTTGTGCAAAAGTTCCCGATGCTGTGTAATGGGTCCAAGTCCGAACAGTCCTAGACTCCTTAGGCGAACCAGTGTTGGTTATGTATTTACAACATAGCCGCCAGGATTCAGCTCCACGTTTCAAAATTACTTTCCTTCCCTACTGCAGCCCATGCTTTAGCTCGTAGGGAAACATGGTCTAAGTTCTCGAAGCCCTACAGAATTCTCCCTGCTGCTGGACCGCTATTAGTGTACATAGTATTGTGCCGCATACCTTCCCACCCGGGCCTGGACCTTTTGCTGACAAAAGCTTGTTGGCATTCCGTTCCCAAGTAACTCCCGTCTTCGTTCGTTTCTTCCTGATCTCTGGGATAGGAATTTCTTCTGTTTATCCCACACCGTAAATGTTATGGGCTTATAAGGGCCAACATCGCGAACCCCCCCGGCTCCAGAAAGATGATTAGGCCGTCATCGCTCATCGCCTTCTTAGCGGTGTTTGCTACCTCGACCGTACGAGCGCAGCAAGAGTCGCTCAAGGTTGGCAAGTTCTTCAACCCTCCCAATGCCCTCGATGGGCCAACCGATTATTCGACGAACCCAGTATGGACGCTCGGCGAGATCCAAACTATCAAGTTCACTACCACATATTCAAATTACACCATTGATCTATGGCAGGAGAGCCGAGATGTAAGTCATGACGTTAAGGCCGCTTTCCTTTTATGTCTTGGTCGATGTTAGAAGCAGTAAACTTCTTAATTAAGCTAATCGACGAATTCTTCCCGACTTGTGCCTCAAATCCATAAATCTCTTGCAAGCATGGTTACTAACTCTAATCGCTATAGGGTGGCTCTGCATCGGCTGGACCAAGCATATTCCGTAAGGAAAATATCATAACCCCTTTTCCAAGACGTGACAACTGACTTGAGCAGAGACGCGGTCTGGTGCTGTAACTCAATTTGACTGGTCGGTCCAGGCGTTCGAGTTCGACTTATCGAATTTCGACATGTTTTTCCTTTGGCTGTCACCGTTAGAATCAGGTGACCCGAACCCGCTCTCCGTCACCTCGCGTTACTTTAACATCACAAGAGCCCCCGCCAGCACGAGCACATCTTCGTCGTCGACTAGTGCCTCTGGTTCGTCTAGCACTAGCCCGCCATCCAGCAGTGCTACCCAAAGTACCACCTCGCTACCTGCTGTATCACCAACAGCAAACCCCGACAATGGTTTAAGTGCCGGTGCTTCAGCCGGTATCGGTGTCGGCGCCGCCCTTGTAGTTATCGCCCTTGTAGCAGGTGGCTTCTTTTTGTGGAGGAGACGAAGGAATAGTAACAACTACCAAACGCCCGCAGCCGCCGCTGCTGCTACGAGCCCTAATCACAACGACGATCTGCCAGAGATGCCAGAGGTGACGCAACTTTCAGCGCAGAAACCGCCATTGTATCCCGTGGAGCTGGAAAGTGGATATCCTCCTCAGTACCACCACCCCGAGAGACCCGCGAGAGTTGAGCTTGACGGAACCCGCCGCTCTGAACTCGATGGAGGCCACTAAATCTTTGAGTTACGTGCTGGTTTGGTTAATTTATTAGCGACACGAAACCGAAAATCGGAGGGCTGTTTGATAGAATAGGCTTGTCTCGACCGGAAACACGGCCTTATCCGAGATGCTAGGAAACAACATGTAGTCCTATATGGTGCGGACTAGATGCGATGCTGCATTGGGCGGGTTTGGATACTAATGTATATTTACAGATACTGAAATACCCCTTTTATATCCCCTTAATGTTACTAGGGAATCTTATCATTTCTATACTCTGGCAAGGTGGTTGGATTGTATTCAAGACATGTACTCGGCTTTATGATATCCAGGTTCGAAGTTGATTTATTGATGTTGTACAATATACGATTACATGCATACCTACATAGGTAACCTACATAGGTAACCTACATATATACATATTCTTCCCTTATAGTTTTCGCGACACGTGACTTCCGCATCAGCCACCGAGAAGTGTGTTTAATAGGACAGGTCACGATAAGGCAAGAACCTATACATGCGGCTTCGAACGTGGCTGACGCGAGAGGCGTAACTAAAATAAATAGTGCCGTATAGGTAGATAGCGGAAGTTCTTTCGAAATGTCGCATTTGGCACAACAAGTAACCATAGAAAATATAAATATTATAATAAATAGATGAAGACTATCAACACCATAAGAGCCCTAACTTACCGGTAGCCAAACCAAGTCATAACCGAACTTCAGCATATCTATCTACTTACCTTCCAAGGGCAGTATCACACAAACTCTCGTATAGCTTCCCACCCGATAGTCACACAGCAGCCTTCACGTATCCGTTCATAAGAAGAAGAAAATATTTATCAGAAGACGAGATGATGCCATTCATTCCAAACGCTAGGCTCATGCAACGATGCCGAAAGGAAAATATTCCGTGATAATTCCATGACAATGCGGTAACGTAACACACCCTATATACTCGAGCCTCAAGTAGTCTCGTTACAATATACACCCATTACTCCTAAGAAACTATGGTCTCCAACATTAGAAGGAGAGAAAAAAGAAAAAGGAGCCTAGAGATTGTGCTCCTTCTCCTCCAATTCGCGCATATACTTTACAAATCTCTTTTTGTGAGTCTGTGCCGGTCAGTATTTAATATTATCAAGATGGTGATGGTCATATAGAGACTTACCATTCCAGCATAACATCCGCCTCTCAACGCGCAGATGTATCGTAAACCGAGCTTCGCAAAGCATTCGTACACCAAGTCCATGGGGGAATTAATATCTAGAGCAAAGGGAGCTGGGTCTATGTAGGGGGTGAAATCGGTAGGATCCCACTCTGGAGATTCGCCTTCGTCGATGTTTGGTATATTCGCCATGAGACAAAAGCTGGAGCTCTCGTCCTCGAGGCTGTCCAAGGCATATTCTAAGTCAGGGGCCGGGATCAGGCCGACGAGGACGTCATCCCTAACAATTGGTAATCCTCCATCTAACTCACCGGCCCGATGAAGCAGTTCGAGTTGGCCACGGAGTTGTGTGGCCGGGACTAGCGGCGAGTCACTTATATCAATGACACGTTCCCGACGAACGCGGGAAACTATATCAGCAAACTCGGAGGTGAAGACCGGCTTATGTTTATTATCCAGATATGGATAAGCATTCATGTTAGTAAGGAGGTCGTAGATACTGAGCGGCTCTAGGGCATCTGCTGTCCACTTAGCAACGAGAATAGCCAAGGAGAAAGGCAGGACGTAGTCCAAGCTTCCGGTAAGTTCGAAGAGGATGACCGCGAGGGTGACAGATAGTCTCGTTACGCCACACATTGTTGAGCCCGCAGCAATGAGTGCATACACGCCGGGCTGAACACACGTAGACTCCTGAAGAAGCGGGCAGGTCCCCCAGATACTCCAGTGTGGAAATCGAAGCACTATCCATTGAACAAGATGGCCAACGACCCTACCCATGAGGCCGCCGACAACCATAGAAGGGACATAGATACCGGCAGGAACCTTAATACCAAACGTGATAGTTGTCAAAAACGTCTTGATGATAAAAGCGGCAAGAATGTTTCGAATGATGCCAGGTATCTCGTCAATATCCGACGGACATAACCCCAACTCAGAATCCCTGCTGTCGTCTTGGCACGGTGCAGCAAGGTTCAACAAGAGCTTCGCTACCGGAAGCTTAGTTAAGGTGTTCCAATATCCTACGAGTCCTGTTACTAGCGCTACTAGCACAACCTCGAACAGTGGATATTTCTTGATGACTGGAATCTTACGGAAAGATAGAGCCCAACGACGCGAAGCCTTGATAAAAAGAGCACCGATAGCACCGCCTAGTATTCCTACTAAGATGAAGCCGAACAATTCAAACCACTCCCAGTCGATTTTGTACCGGATTTCGAACATGACGATCTTGTGGGTGCCATACGGGTTGAGAAACTTCAAGGTCAGAGCTGCGACAATACAGCAAAAGAAGGTACGAAAAAGCGTCTTAGCTGGGAAGTAATAGGCAACCTCCTCGAGACCAAATAGAACGCCACCGAGAGGAGCACCAAATGCCACAACTACACCCGCCGCAGCTGCGGCAGATAATACTTCGCGCCTCTTACCGTCGTTATCATCGTACTTAGAGAAAAGTCGACAGCAAATGTTGCCAATACAAGTTGCGATATGGACGTAGGGGCCTTCTTTACCTAAGCTTAGGCCAGAGGCGACACTCAAGATCAGTCCCGCGGATTTAATGAAGAGAGTCTTGAAACCAAGAAACCCGTGCAAAACGAATCCGCTAAGAATGACGCGAACTTCGGCGACACCACTGCCAGCTGCGGAATAATACACCATGGGTGGTGGCGGGTCGGCTTGCGTTTGCCGTACCGCTCTTGGACTAATACTTCCGTTCTCATCGGTATCGTTATTATTATCTTCCGGTTGCTGAGAATAATCGGCAGCCAAGTTCTCATCCAATGTTGACATTCGGTAGGCCGAAGGGACTACCGTCTTGGTCGTTAGGGTGAGCAGACACGAGAGCACCGCGAGCAAAAGGACGGCGATGATGTAAACACCAAATTTGGTCCAAACCTCGCCGAAGGGATGGCCACCGAGAACTTCAGACCAAGATCGCCAATCGGTACATGGACCGTGGGGACAACACCTCTGTTCGCATTGTCAGCTCCCCTGCATATTCAGCTAAACGAGACGCCATCATGATAATAATAATGTATAGGTGTATATAGGGCTGAGTAGTCGGTACCTTTTCTCTTAAATACCACGCTCGAACGCAGTAGCCATCTTTATAGTCAAAGATAGTTGTCTCAGCCACATCCACGCAATAAGCAACTAGCGCGACCAGAACGCCAACAACAGCACTTAGTATCCAGCCCTGGGCGCCATCGAATAAAACGACGAGTCTGCCCCAAAAGCCTTTCCGACTCCGCAACTGTTTAACTCGGTAGGCATCGGCGATACTATCGTGAACCCAGTCGGTCGAGGTAAATTGGTCGTACCAGATACGTTCGTCAGCAAGAAGAGAACTCTTAGATTCGGACATGGGATCGGTCCGATCCGAAAGCGCCTGTATTAACCGTTGTCCCCATGATTCATGTCGGTTATGATATCGCGCCCCATGATGTGTTGCTGATGCAGAGAGAAGGGTTAAATTAGTACATATGCAACGACTTTCGATGAGGGGGATGCTTCAGTAAACAAACCGGCAAAGCTATGAGCCCTTGACAGAAACCCTCTAGGGGTTTCTAGGGGACTATGAATGCGCACGCGAGAGCGTGAGGGTCGCAGGAGGGCGGTATTTTCATCAGGCGCTTCGGATATCGAAGGTGGCCTAGATCTTCTCGAATGATGGCGATGATGTATAGGCGAAGTAGGAACTGACCCGTAGGAGTCCTGCGAGGGAGGTACGGTATCGTACGTATTCATACCTCGTATGGCGTATCGAAGCAATAGGAACGTGTTAAAGCCTGGTAAGATGTAGTATAATGTGATGCAGAATGTCGGGAATGGACAGCAGTTAGCTCAGGGAACTACGCTTTGAGCAACATGAGGCGCGTGAAGCATTCAGCAGGGGTTACGCGCGGGGGTTATAGGGTCATTTGAATGGAGCACAATTCATAGTGAGCAGAGTAGGTAGAAGGACGGTGGGTTTAGATGAAGCTGGACAAGTTGGGCGAGCTCAAGTGGGAATTTCCAAATTGGAAGCTGTATTGTATGATAGTCGATAGTTAATACTGTTAATGGCGTAGTAATGTCCCTATACCCCGGTTACGGATATACACTACCTACCTAGGTACCTATGTAATGCTAGGGGGTATCGAGAGCGTCAGCAGTTAATTCCGCTTTTACCGAGTAAGAACTATCATACCTTCCGCCTCATTGTCTTACAATATCGCTGTCTTTCTGTCTTTCTGTCTTTCTGCATTTCTGCATTTTTGTCCTTTTGCAGATTCGCCAAGAACAAGCCAATAAAGAATAGGTTTCGCTTTCCAGTAAGACTGTGGTATCCAGAAGCTACTGTGATGGTCAGCTACTAATAAAGGTCAGATGGAGATGTTAGTGGGGGGGATCGGAGATGGTGTGACCAAAAAAAAAAAAAAAAAAAGGGCCTGCCTTGCAGCTTTGAAAGCTTCTCCATGCATTAATTGTTCATTCGCATTGGGGAAACCGGAAGCACGTGGAGAATTATATCATCGTGTTGCTTATGATATGTGCCTACATATTGATCGATGGTGTGTAACAATCCCACTGTAGCACAATTAGCCCGCTGTAACCGCGTGAAACAGCAGCTAAGAAAATCCCCTAAATTCTACATGTACATAGGTACATAGACTAACAAAAGGTCCAATACATAAGCTTGAGTCTCTTAGGTGAGGTATTACATCATCAAGATCCACAAAACGTGTTTTCTGCATGCATCTATTAGCCATAAGCCACAACATGAAGCCACCATTCAGCCATTCAACTTCATCCAAACAACTTCCAAAACCTCCACCATCTTGAATATTACTCATCTCGACTATTACTACTAGATACCGGCTACCGGAGAGGCCATAGTAGTAGCATCAGGATTTGATGCTGTAGTGCTTGATAAGCTCGAATGTATCCGTACTCGCTTAATATCTGATGTATGGTAAATATTCGATCCCAAGGATAACCCAGCAGCTAGTCTCGAAATCTTACGAGCGGCATGTGCAGCCAAGGTAGATCCATCTAGGTTAGCATACCCGTCCTGAATGGTCAACAGCATAGCATCCTTTAGTACCTAGTCTGCATGTGGGGGGCACAGAGCGGCATATTGCGCTATTGCACCAAACGTGCCAACAGAATGAGTATACCGTAAGATATACTTCTCCGTCATGTCATCGAAACAGGATAAACCATCCACCGTACCCAAGTTTTCCTCGTTTAAGCCTCAACTTGAGAAGCCTCAACCCCAAAATGAGGCCGAGCCTGAGGAGCTGAAACAACGCGGTACGCTTTCTATTTCAGGACGCGAACGCCAAGATTCGCCAGGGGTTATATCCCGTCACACGGAGAAATTCCGTTATCATAAGCTCTCGCAGCGACCTTCCTCGCTAGAACAAGATAAAAACATCTATTTCGTATATGATAAGCGAGGCGACTCCTTGATTCGGAGATATGGCGGTAACGATCGCCGTGATGTCCCTAATTACCGCCGTTTTGGATTCGGCCGTATCTTGGGGGCCAATGGCTACATGAGAATTGACCATACCGGTAGCCGTGATGAGTTCTTTCTGCTAGGTTCTCGTGAAAGCGGTTCCCTACTCGGCAGTGATAGGAAAAGCCTTCTAGCCAAGGGCGGTCATTTTAAATCGCTGCCTATTAGGGTTCGACGAGAACAGTCCCAAACTGTGACCGGTTCAGAGGATTTTGTACCCTTAAAGGCATCAAGAAAGCGAAAGCGGGATGGGTCTGAACTGGCGGATTCATCGAGCGACGAAGGACAAGCCTATAGGTCAATCCATGGCAAAAGCAAAAGCCACGAGCATTCCGATAGTGATGTGGATTACAGCAGTGAGACATCTACAGGCTCAAAAGGCCGAGGTACGGATGAGCCTACGGGCTTAAAGACGATTGAGCTGTCTAGGAAGGTCCGTGACAACCCGCAAGACATTGATGCTTGGCAGGAACTCGTCAATCATCAAGATACCCTTCTGCGAATAAGTGGGCAAGACAGTCGCCATCCTACCGCAGCAGAAGTTAAGAGTTTTGCTGATATCAAACTGTCCTTGCTTGAGCAAGCCTACTTTCATGCAACCACCGATTCGCAGCGAGAGAGGTTGCAGCTAAGAATCATGCAAGAAGGTTCGAAGATATGGGACAGTATAACTATTTCAAGACGATGGGACGCGGCTCTAGAGAAACACGGAGTTAGTTTTGAATTATGGAGAGAGTATACAAACTTCCAGCAGACAAGATTATCGACATTTCAATATGATAAAATCCAACGCCACTACGCCGAGCGTTTGAACCGGTTAGCAAGGGAGGCTTTGATGGAACAAGACAAGTCAACCGAATTTCGAATCTATGAACAAATGATTTATGTCTTCTTAAGAACTACACGTTTCATCGCAGATTCTGGGTATAAGGAACTTGGTATAGCAGCCTGGCAGGCTGCCTTAGAATTAACCTTTGCGCGTCCACCCACTTTCCCCGAGAAAATATCCATTGCTCCGCCATCTGGCTTCCAGGATTTTTGGGAAAGCGAGGCATCGCGGATAGGAGAGGATGGGGCTTTGGGATGGGTAACTTTCGCACAAGGCGAGCAAACACCGGAACTTCCCGAGTCCAAAACTCCAGTTGAATTCATATCTCCAAGTACCCGAGATGGTTATAAAGCGTGGTCAATCCTTGAGCAACACCAAGCTCGGGTGGCGGCAAACCCCGTTCGTACCATGGACGCTGGAACAGAGGACGATCCATTCCGAGTCGTCATGTACGCAGACATCCAGGATATACTCTTACATCTTCCTAACGAGGCTATTCCTAGTCTTCAACGTCAACTGCTAGATGCATTTTTGATATTTTGCCAACTACCCCCAGCGTTCTCTTCTAGCGAAATTGTCCGGGATATGCTTCAGGATGGTTTCCTCGTTCGTAGCCCAGCGGACCCAATCACCATAGAGGGCTCGTCTAGTCCGATTATAAATACCGAGGAGCAAAATAAAAGACCGCCAGAGTTCTCGCATGACTATGAGCGAATGGAAATCACACCAGAGGTTCTCTTTCCGGTACCAAATTGGTTTAGAAATATGAAGAAGATTCGAGGCGACGTTCCCGCGGATCAATACACGTGGATTTCGACTACATTAAAGCAGCTCGTTTGTAAATTTGGCATGCGTGAGCTGGGCCCATATTATCTCGCCTTTGAATCGATGAACGAGCCCGGGCATGAAAAGAAAACGGCAAAAGCACTCCTGAAACAAGATTCTACGAACGTCGACTTATACTTGGGCTATTGTATACTCGAATGGAAAAAAGGCAACAAGGATATCGCTCGCATTACAATTCCCGCTGCGATGAGCTTGCCAGCCATCTCAGTTCATAACAAGGCCTCTCTGAACATTGCTGCCGCATGGATGGAGCTTGAAGATTGTAATTTGGCTAAAGCAACTCTACAATTATGTATATTGTCAGATGATGCCTCTTCTACGAGATCAATATCGGAAGGCCCGCCAGCTTCCACGGCCCAGATACTGAAGACAAGACATTTCCTATCATCGAACCGAGACTATTTGTTGTCGTCAGGCGACGCTGAGAATGCCATCATATATGCCAAAGGTCTAGCGCTGCTTGAATATTTAACACGACAGAGCAATAAGGAACCCTCTAGCGGAAGCCAAGGGGATATCTGGTCCGCAATATCCAGTATCTCTACCTGTTCTGATGAGTTAGTATCTCGAGATCTTAGGAGTAGTTCATCTCATGAGAGACTACTCCAATTTGCTGCTCGTTTACTTTACTATCATGCTAGTCAAGGGTAAGTAAACCACATCTAAGTAAAAGGCTCCTGCGCACCGACTAATACTCACCTAAATAGGCCATTTAGACCCGGGTTCCTCCGCGAGCAGCTGACGAAGTATATCAACTTCTTTCCCCAAAATACAATCTTCCTCAGCCTTTACGCATGGAGAGAAGCGCGCCTTAGTATCGACGACAGGGTGCGTTCAATCCTCGACAAAGTCGTTCTCGTCGAGCCACACGACTGCATCAGCAGCCGCGTATTCGCCATCCAATACGAGTCCCGCACGGGGAACGTCCATTCAACGCGGGCAGCATTCGAGCACGCCTTCGGAAGCGAGGCGTGCAGAAACCATCCGGGTCTCTGGATATCGTATATTAGATTCTGCCACGACAGAAAGGAGCTGAGAGCTAAGGCTAAGAGCGTGTTCTATCGAGCACTCCAGTGCTGTCCCTGGTCGAAGGAGGTGTTCATGGAGGCGTTCATCACGCTAGGTAGAGACATGGATTCTTCTGAGCTTAAGTCAGTGTATAATACGATGTGCGAGAAGAGACTGCGTGTTCACGTTGAGATGGAGGAGTTTGTGGAGGAGTGGCGGAGGGAGCAGAAGGAGAAGGAGAAGGCAAGACGGTAGTAGGTACAGAGCCTTTTGAGATAATATGCAAAAATATAATATTCCTTAGTGGAGGGCCGTCTTGCCTTGAAACTATATGTAATATGGAATAGGTTTTAAATGAGAGGTATTCAATCTCTAAAACCAGGCACTTGCCATCTATTCTTAATCATACCAACTCCTGGGTTATCGTTTACTATAGAGATTCAATAAGCTACCGTTTATCCATACCGAAGCTCTCTCATCTGTATACTTCTGAGCTATGTCTCTGCAGCCTTGAGATATCTTTTGTAATCCAATGCGCTAGATAGTTTACGGTGCCCTTCGTACGTACCAGCCGGTGCTATCCTTAGATAGTAGGGAATTATATGTATGTCACAGTAGCATAACAATAGATAGATATAATAAGTAGAATCACGGCAAGGTCCCAGCGAGATCTCGATGACATCTTTTAGGAATAGTACATCCTAATCGAGCAATTAATAGACAGTATCTCTACAGTAACATCTAGCATCTAAGAAGCATCCGTATAGACAGACAGACAGACCAACCAACCAACCAAAGAAACCCGCCTCGTCCCAGAAAAGAAATAGCCTAAATTAGGAGTCTACTAGGTTAGTACTATGTATGCAGAAAGCAAAGCACGCATAGCAACCGCATATATATATATATATTGCTCGCCAGGGGGGGGGGGGGCAAAAGGAGGCGAAAGCATCCAGTCCAGCCCCCCAATAGCCAGACGATCTACCTAGGTACCTACCTATCCCAAGTGTGCGGCTCGCCCCGGGCACAGCATACGGCGCGCAGGCGGGCAGGCAGGTGTAAGAAAGCCACTTACTCTTGCGAGTCGCATCACGAACACCCTCCCCCCACACATACCTACCTACATATAAGCCCCCGTCTCAAATGTTTCCACACTGTCCACGGGATAGGGGCGGTTTCTGGTATACGTACGTGCTTGATAGGCACGCTCGCCTTAGGATGGGTAGGTGTGTAGGTATGTATGTATGTATGTATGCATGTATGGACGTACGTGTAACATACGACTTCGCGGCACGGAGCGCCAAATCCAAGACATTTTCGTGCGAGTGTTTTGGAGGGAGGGTGTGGTTGTATATTAATTACTACGACATGAAGCATTTTACCTAGGCAGGCACTTTGATCGCTGCCACGCCGTAGGTAGGTTAGGTTAGGTACTTAACCTAGATAGATACGTACAGCGGCGCTGTGCCTCGATGAGACGGGCGCCGCTCGCTCATGTAACCCTCGTATCGCAGCCACTATATTTTGTCTTGTAGACGGGACGTCTGCCTATCTATCTTGCTCTTTCAGGGGCTTGCAACAGCAACAGCAACAGCAGCGGCGGCGGCGGCAGGAAAACGAGTGGCGGCGGGGCTGCGGCCGTAAGATAGATGTGTCTTCTGCCATCGCCCTCTTGTCCTTATCCCGACGCTTATACTGCGCGGAAGCCAACCCGCGTATAGCCCAACCCGCGTATAGCAGCCAATCGCGCGCGGGCTCGGCATGCGGGCGACCATATGTTTCTGGGGTAGCACGGGACCGGTGAGACATGCATTTGCGTTTACCTACATTTACATTTACATTTACATTTACATGCGATATATCAAGTATTTCGTATCTAGGTAGGTAGGTATACCTATCTATCTATATTAGGTATGTTTATAACGGACCCGGCTTATGCACCCCATACGGTGATCGCAGAGCTAGAGACATTTTAAACGTGTTGTAGACCCACCGGTTGCCTGGATCTGGTTATGTGTGTGTGTATGTAAGTCATGGCAAGTTGGTGTAGTGCGCGGTCGTCTGACTGGCGGGAATTCGGGGCTGCATGCGAAGGAGTTGGGGACCTACTCAACGCATGCACGGGTCTTGTGTCCCAAACGGGGGGAAGATACCACGAGGACGCTGGATTTGGGTGCCAGAACAATCTTAAGTAGCAGTGGCGATAGCGATTGCGAAGAGAGAAGGCTGGGTGAAATATATCGTATAGTAAGGGAACAGGATAGTTATTCGGGTAATGGTTAAGGGGTTATAATAGGTAATAATAATCAATAAAAACAAGTAAACTTATTATAACTACCTATCATATAACTGGGATGTAATATATAATACCGTAAAATAAAATCCGGAAAATGTAAGGGGGGGGATAAATCGGATCTGATATAAACCGTCTGTCCATCGCAATCTGATACTATACGTTAATGTACAATACTAAACACACCCTCATATCCCATAAAACATAACCAAAGTCCGCAACAATGAACCTTTTTTTTCGTTTATGAAACGGGGGCCGGCCTTTACACAAAATATTACCGTATCATACATAATTAATTCTCTTTAAAAAAAAGAAAAAGAAAAACACCCACACCCCCAACCAGCCAACCCGGTGTGCTGTGCTGTGCTGTCGGCAGGTAGCCACGCGCAGCTTATGTACATACCTACATATATACATACATACCTAGCCAGCTGTAATGCGGGCGTGTGGATTCGTTTCTAATGCACCTCATACCCAAATCCTTCCGCGCTGGCGGGCCGAATCGCTGTGCGACGTTATGTTGTACATACGCGGTGTTCCGTGCCATACCCTGCCCTACCCTGCCCCCCCCTAACGTATAGACAAGTACCAGGTACAACCGATACAGTTTGTATTCCTGTTCAGCCCACGGTCTAGGTAAGCAAGTCCACGACGCCCGTATCGCGTGGCCTTTGAGCCTCAGTTGGTCGGGGGGGGAGGGGGGTCGAGTTTAAAACAAAGACGTCAAAGAAACGTTGCTGGTAGGTAACGCGTGTCCGGCTGCTATAACGACATCAGGAACAAGGCAAGTAAGCAGGTCGTGTAGAAATATCTTCACTGCTCGAGTTGGCAACTCCAACCGCATATCAGCGTCGGGCTGACACCAAGTCGGGTTGGAGTAGGTAGTGATATTCTCCAGAGCAGACAGGAGCTCTAAAGCCCCGGGAATAAGAAAATCAGACATGGAGAAGTATGTGATGAACTTTGTTGGTCCTTATTCGCTCCCTACTCTGGACTCCTCTTGATCCATGTATATGTCGGTTGTAGCACACTTAGAGTAAAAAGGGGGCTGACAGTATCAACAACAGCAAAAATAGCAAACTTGATAAGATTTATGATGCAAATTATATTCCTTGTATCCCATATGTCCCAATGGGGAGTGTCGCTTAGGACTAACCGATCTATGTATGTATATAGCCCGCAACAAAAGAACAACCGCCTGAATAAGGCGTGTGGATTCGACATTATGCAAGCCGTCCCTGTAAAAGGCCCCTATATTCCCCGTGAATCTTGTAAAGTACATCCTTCCACACAGAAAAATAAAGAAACCGATTAAATACTTGTCTGAACAGCGAATGAAGTCTACCTATGCGGCACTGATGCATCTTGTCTCAAACCATGGGCCACCTCGGATGGTTGCCTTTTTTCGGTCCCCTGTCATATTCCTTCACGGGTATCCCATTTTCTTGTATTTTTTTTCTGTTTGTTTCTCGTCGTCACATACTTCGTTACTGCTGCCCTGCGATAGCTTTCCGCCATCAAAACCCTCGGCAGTAATTTTATTTTCACCGCTACTGGGCTCTTCTGCTCGATCTACCCGTGGGCACCCAGCACGACCTGAAAACACTCCCGGATGTGTATATGTCGGTCCTGTATTTATCCCACGATTGACGTTTAGCTGAGTGAGGTCAAAATCCCGTGTAGTTTAACCCCTCGTTACGTTCTCAACTCGCCAATTCCCATGCAGGATCCCTTTTGCTACCAAACCCTTTTGCCTTGTCTGATTTTTGGCATTGGCCACGAATCCCTAGAGCTTAAAACCTGTCCACGCGAAAGTGCTTTGAGAGCGCTCAAGCAGATCACAAATCCAATCTTGGACATATTGGTTCATGTATCCTCGAGAAAGGTTAAATAAAGCATCATGGTAGATACTCTTCGCTTGCCCATGCCGTAAACTAAGTAGCTTGAGTAAGCCTTTCTGCTATTTTATACACAGCTCAGTTTGAGAAGCTAAATAGAGAGTTGCGGAGCACAGCCTGTCATGGGACGAGCTAGCTCATAGGAAGCCAGATTCGGCCAGTACCCTGTAACATTAACGTAAGCCTCTGCATATATCACACTGGTTTTGTGTGATCGACATACCTCACGATTTTTTCGTCTTCACGCTCACGTGGTTCTACAGTCAAGCTCTTGTCATACATCTCATGTACATCTCCAGCTGCTTGCATGTTGCTTAGGATATAATCTTGTAGTTCTGGAACGGGCTGAAGCGAGTAAGGAGCATTTTGATATTGCTGGATGTCGCGGATAACTTCCGCCGTTTTCGCACGCTTGGCAAAATTAATCATATTCGTCTTCTTGATAATCGAAGGAATACCGTCCTCAATGAAGGTGAGATCAGTAAGATATACACCTACGAAGTGAGTTAGCATGTACGCGGAAGGGAATACGTGTATGAGTATAAGAGCATACCAAAGAAAGGAATGCATGGCGGATTTGCAGCATGCAAAGCCTCTCTGTACTCGCCAAAATTCTTCGTGCTCGCCATTAGGCGTCGCATTGTCTCCAGGACGGCTTGAGTTCGGGCTGGCACTTGGTCCCACGTTCGCTTCAGGCGAGCAATAGGGGCGGTACCCAGGGCTGAGATGATTGACGTTAATGTGGAAAAGTTGTTAAGACCCCGGCATTTCTAGAATCGTTAGCCTCGCAAACTACAACGAAGACTTGGGAATTAAAACTTACATCGGCGACTGAAACGAAATGTTTTATGACAATTACTCGCTTCTTTATATCCATCTGAGCCAGAATCATCTCGGCAACCCAGTTTGTCATTTGATTAGAGTGTAGAATCAGTGCTTTCACATTTGGTGCAGGTTCAGGTTCATTTTCGCCAACCTTCTTCTGCCATGTCTTGTTGAGGCATTCTGTTGGCTTGATCTTGCCATATAACTTCGACTCGATGATTGTTAGCTGGCGGGCAAATTCAGTGACGTCGATGTCAAGGAATTTCAGCTTCTTCATATTCTTAGGCATGATTGGCGGCGGAACATTGTTATTAAATGTCTGTATCATGCGTTTGGATGATATTTCCTTGCCGCTAAGTCGTTGATCTAAGACAGCCATGAGATTATTGGCGCCGGGCGTCTCTGTAGATTTGACCGTGTCCCTTGCGAATGCGTACACGTCGCGGATCAGCTGTCTCGTTTCGTCGGTCGGCTCCTCCATCCAGAAGTTTTCGAACCAAGTCTTAATAATGTTCACCACACGGAATCTGATTAGCTTCTGCTTTCGATCTCTCCACATGTCATAATCGTTATTGCTCAATCCTTCTGGCGGTTGTATATTGAAGCGTTTGACCAGGAGTTCGAACAGTTCTCGTGCCGTAGTAAAAGACCTGTATGTCAGAAGGAATGTGTTGTTAAAGCTGAAGTCAGACTTGTCGTGTCTTGTGAGTTGCTCGACTAACGCCAACAACGAGCCACCCTTGACTGCCGGCTGTGCTGCCTTGAGATCCCAGGATAAGTCATTCTCGAGGTCAAGCCGTAAGAATGGTGGCGTTTCCTCAGCTGGTTGGGGGGCGGTTACGGCAATAGAATTCTCTCCCAAGAGTTTCGCAGCTTTAGATAGATTTCCAGCCTTCCTGGGGAAATTAGTAGGTTCTTCGGGATAGGAGGCTGAAGTCATTAGAGGAGGTCTGATATTTGCTAGGTAGTTCGAATCCGAGCGGATATGCATCGAGTTAGAAGAAATCAATGGGTCTCTTCTAAGTGGACCTCTCTGTAGGTTATCTTCCTGTATGCGAGCTTCACGCTGGTGCTGTAGGTTAAACTGGACCTGTTCAGAAAGGAGCTGGAGAGAAAACCCGATATGGGAAGAATTCGTTTCCAAAGTCCTTGCGCACTGTTTGACATACTCAAGCCTGCCTTCCAATGACTCGCCGCGAACCTCACACCATTCATCACCCAGAGGACCAGCAACTGCCTGACATCCTAATATAAGGTCGGATATATTGTCGTAGAGACTTTGCTTATTGGTGCTGAAGTCAGCAAGCTGGGGCGTCTGGAAAGTATTTCCTAGAGATGAAAGGTCAATAGACTCAATCATCGCAATCCAAGGCTTGAACATCTCCAGGACTTTCCCGCCTGCAATGCAGACATTGTTACCGATGAGCTCATGCTTATATGGTGACACAACCTTGTCAGATAAACCGAGATATTTTTCCAACTCCCTAATGCTAGAAACTAGCATCCTCTTATATTCATCGAGCCTTTCGAGATGTTTCCCGTCCAAAACCGCGGTCGGCTCAGCATAATTCTCATCATCCTCCAAGAAATTCGATGTGATGGGGTCACGGGGACCAAGTCCATTGTTTTGCCAACTTCCTCCAGCGGTGCTGCCTATGACGAACCCGGGAAACAATCGCGGGATTTCCTCACCTCTCTGCTGTCTCGCGACTTCAACAAAGCTGAAAACCCCCCCGAGAACACCATCGGCTTCTTGCATACACTTCTGCACAGACTCAGCGTTCGGCCAATCAGCTGCGGCTATGTGAGAAGATATGACAAGTTTAGAAAACTTAGACATCATGTCTCGGAAATGGGGATAAAGCGCCTTGTTCGTCGAAATAATAGAAGGCTGGCCAGAGTGGTTGTCGGTGGTACCAGATCCAGCAGCCAAGAGCAAGCGCAAATGATCAGATATATCTTCTGCACGAGCAACATATTCTGATCGATTATTGCTTGTGATCGCGTCTCGATAGCGGTCGATAGCGCGCTTCATATTTGCTATGAGGAGGTTCCACGATAAAGGCTGCGCGGTGCCGTCATCAAAGAAAGAACGAGGTATCGTAGCTGCTTGTGGGAGGTTAAAACTGGCGCCAGTGAAGGACGTCGCAGAAGCCAGTGTCGGTGCTAAACCGCCTACTGTAGACATTGGGACGTTGGTGTTGATGTATGTACCAGTCCGTGATCGTATCCCCTGAGAACCATTCATCGAATCCATTGACGGCGAGGGAGAGACTCCGACGCTGTCGTAGCCGCGCCGTCGCGAAGGCTATATAACCCTATGTGAGTTTGTAGTAAACATATGCGTGGGATATAAATGTACTTACCAAGGAACTCATAGAGCTTTTAGTGAGCAATTCACCTTCGAGCTCTGAAGCAGATGTTGCTTCCGAGTCCTCATCTTCATCCTGCATCAAACCCCTAGCCATTACTTCTGGGGGCAGTCGCGTCTTCTCTACCATGTTTACGTTCATTCGATCCCGCGGCCCATTTTCATTGAAAGAAGTTGGCGATTCTAACGGAAGCTCCATGCTACTCTCCCCAGTCATAGTGTTATAATAGAATAGTCTGCCGTCGGGCGTAGCTTGCGGTATCCAAAAGTCGGCGCCAGATTTTCCCGAAGTCCTCGCGCCTTCGAGGGGCAGCCCGTTAAATTCATCTTGATCCGACTCCATATCATCCTCAAGCTCTTCGTCGTACGCCACCTGATCCTCTAGCTCGTCGTCTCCATTGTCTCCATCGGCATTCTGCAAATGCTCGGGAATCTCTTCGGGGTTCTCGATGATCTGGCAATAGTTACTTGGAAACCAACCGCGGACCCCGTTGATCACACCGTCCCACCACCCGCTTTCTAACTGGGTAATGACCTGAATTATATCGCCCTCGTGAAAGCTCAGGCTCGTTCGATCATCGGCCTCGTAATCGTAGAGCGCTCGTACATATAACGTGCCAGGAGGCGCAGTACCTAGGATGCCGTTCATGTTGTATGAGTAAGCACGGTCACCGCTAGAACGATCCAACGATGCCGGATTTCTAAGCTCAATAGCAGAATCGGGATTCTTGTCGAGAGTGTTAGATCGAGACCTATTCCGCGAATTGTACGTGTTATCTTTTTGGTTTGTTACTATTGCCGACACTGCGGACTGTGTCATGAGCATCGTGACGTGGGAAGCGCCAAGCGAAATTACAGCGAATTCGAAAACGGTTATTAAAGCATGCCCGAACTAATATCGAAAGGGGAAAACGAAGTCGGACGAGACCAGGGGGTCAAACCCGCGGAGATAGCCTGCTAAAAGTCGCTTCACGATGAAGAGTAGACGAAGGCCAATGTAGAAGGGCACGCGTTGATTGATACCGAGGCCGTCGTCGCTACCGTGGTCGGAATCATTAACGACAAGAAAAAATCGCGTTTAGAACGATAGACTTAGAAGAGAAGTATAAAAAACGAATGAAACAAAAGTAGAAGATTTAGGTGCAATAGATTTTCCTTCCTCTCAAATCTCTCAAATCTCTCAATCTCTCAATCTCTCAATCGCAACTTGTTTGCTCTCCTTTCAATTTGCCTACAAGCGCTGAGGGTCTTGCTGCTAGAGTAGACCAAGGTTAGAAAAGATGTGAATGGTGGAAGACGTTCTCGTTGGGCGGGTAAAGCAAGTGAGGTAAGGAGTCCAATTCGCTGACGAGAAGGGTTAGTCGGGGTCACCTCAGTACTGGCTCGTGGGGTGTATGCCCAGGCTAAGCTGAGGGCTGAAGAGAGTCAGACCCAGGCAATCGAATGTCGAGGGTCAAGTTGGGTTACAGCCTATGGGATTCAGAGTTGCTTTGAGGATGGTGAAGTTGTGGTTAATCGGCGAAAGGGGGGGGGGTGTGGTTTTGGACACCCAGCCGATAATACATACAGGGCCGGAATTAAGGTAAGGTAGGCTGAAAGGTATGTAAGGTTAGAGATCTAAGTCGGGGTCTGCTCGTTTCCCACCGTATTAATTTTCTAATCTTCCCCATCCGCCTACCACCGTTCAAGCTGTCATCGTAGTAAGTATATATGTATACTAGGTACCTAGTACCTGCTAGTCAACACGTTTTAGGTACATGCAACCGTTATGGAAGGTTAATAGCATTGAGCTAATCCTTATATAGCAGTAGTATATGACCCTAGCGTCTATAGTGGGAATAAAAAGCCCCTCTTTCTTCTTTTGAACTGGACCCCTTTTGAAATTTCCCGCCTGCAGACAGCAATCGCAAGTTGTCGTCCTAGACTTCTTAGATGTAGATTGGCTAGGTTAGTACATTGATCGTGCTCTTTTGATTGTTTGCATATATGCACCTTAGGTATGCATTATACCTTCGACTCGATCTAGAGTCAGGTGAGTATACCTATGTAAGGAGAAGTCTGTACGAAATATTACATATGTAAATAGGTATTATGTACCTATACTACCTATATATGGTAAGTTCCACCTGTATCAGATGTCGTATGTATGTGTATAAACATAGCATCAATATGCATATCCGTACGAACGTATTGTACGGTAGTACAATAATGATAATACGGTAGTACTTGCACTTTGATACTACATATGTACATTAGTACCTATATATGAATACACCCCGCTGGCGTGCCCAACGAATATGCCGTAAAATTCAATGGAATCTACATGCCTTATATAATCGCGTATCGGATCTCGATACCTTCTACGAACAGAAGGAGTAGGTCATGTTAGTTACCTAGGTAGTTGCCTGATATATGCAGCCGAGGAAGGATTATCGATTAGATATTTTGGTATAATATATTTGCCGCCTGAAATCAAACCAAAATACTAACTTTCCTTGACTCGACATCTAACTGACACCAACTACCATACCACAACGTACAATACATATTAATGTACAATGCACAAATAAATAATTTTTGTGAGTGTCTCGGCCGACCGCTCATTCAGGTTGAAATGCCGGACCCAAGGGGAAGGAAAACAAAATAAATCTGGCGAAATTTGGTTAGAAGAATTGACTAGGTTAGGAATTGAGCAAGGGTTCTTTCGAGAGTGGCCAGATGGTCCTTACCTACCTAGGTACCTACCTACCTATGCAGTGTATCAATACATACTGTATTTCTTACGGGGTCTCCGTATCAGACATGCGATAGTTACACTGTGAGAGTACATACACTAAAAATACATAGTTAGGTACATACCTAACCTTTCTTAATAAGAGTTGCTCTAGGATTATTAAGCTTACTTACACATAGTAGGCATTTACACGTAAATGAGTAACGATCGTCATTAGATATGTTACTCTATTATATATCCGTTTAGGGATTTTGCAGGTAGATACCTCATATGCTTAATAGATACGGTCTGTGAGCACGGATAAATCCCCTAGTATGAGATCAACCGACCAACACGAGAGTCGTCTTGTCCCGGGACGGGATGTAAACCAATAGGTAGCCAAGATAAATGTTGCAAGATCACATCGGTTATATCGAAGAGAAGATGCTAAAATGACAGGTATCGTAAGTGCTCGAGTCCGAAGCTTGATTCGTCTCTACTACATATGATAGGAGTCCACGCGGAGGAGGAGGGGGTAGCATACACTAGCTTTCACGAAATGTAGAGTATATGCATGCAAGCTGCAGCAACCTCGTGCTCATACCGCTTGGCGAACCGGCGTAACAATACCTCTGCGTACACAGTATAGTATGTACACAACGCTAGAGGTTAGACCTCGGTGAAGAGTTAAGGAGGTATAGCACAACAATCTACATATGCAGTATCAATATTATATACAACGTACGTTTCCTTTCGCGTATCAAATACACGTGGGGTCATTATTGATTTACGATGGTCCTAAAGACATGGGACCTCTGTTGCGTGCTAGGATTCATGTGTCCCTACGCCTTATGGTGTGGCCTTGGAGCTTGGGAGTCGGAATATTTCGAAGACGCATGGAAGACTTGGATAGAAGCTTTTGCCCACAGACGCTATCCAACGAACACCGAGCATTAACGCCCTACTGCAGGCTCGAGACGGAGACCTGCTCTTTTCATATTAATGCCAGCAACCACCGAACATATCCCTGAACTACACGGCCCTGCCGTGTCCAAATTTGAGGATGGAATAATTAGAACAAACCTGCTAGACTAGCCCTCCCGTTAAATTACCTAGTGAATTAAATTCGGCTGCTCTTCATGCCCATGCTCACGGTGAACAGATCTACTAGATAAAGAGCACCCTTGTAACCCCTCCAGAGTCTAGGACGGGACTGATCAGAATGACCATAGAAGAGATCACGTTTCTATCGATCGGCGTGGGAGCATAATGACATAAACGAGTCTTTTCAAGTACAGTAATCAAATAACCTTTCCTCCTACGGTAGGGGTTTGAATCCTCGGGGGAACTCCCGTTGCTACATCCCAAATTGGTCGGGAATGCGGAAGTCTAAGTTGAATTCCCACATACTATTGATGTTGCAACATGTTGCAACATGTTGTAAAACAATATAGTATTGAGTAATGAGGGACAGATGTGTCTTCGCTCTTATTGCTAATCTCATATCACTCACTCATGGCTACGGACTGAAATACTTTCCTTCGGTCAGCCCAAACTCCCAGTAACATTTGGTCGCTAGATAGATAAGCTATACAGCAGGCCGAGAGCGCAAATGAAGAAGCCTTAACTAGATCCCATCATAAGTCTAGTATAGTAGTAGTGTCTTCCAAGTAGAAGGTCGCAAAACATCAGCCAACCCCCCACGCTGGCCGAGAAGGGCAGGCATTATTGCCCCCAAAAATCTTCCATGTCTCCGTTCTCCTATGACGAACGAAAATAGTCGTCAAACCATTGTCATCTGTCCGATCCTGCGGCCCTTGACACACAAGATTGGGGAGGGTGAACTCTTACAATTCTAAGACTTGTTACCCTCCAACTGGCCTCCCGCAGCGCAGCTCCACGTGGGATTGCCTCTGCGATCCTACGAGATAGTCTACCTATGCGATTAAGCAGGCGTCGCATCGGTTGTACTTATACGTACTCGTGTACGTCAGCCCCTGACTTCTGAACTGTGTAGCACGGTCATGTCAGGTCGTGGAATATGTATAAAATGGTTCGGGTCCAGGCGACGGGAACTGCGGAACTATCCTTTCAGGATCAAGTGCCCAGATATATCAAGATACACGCTAACCCCGACGAAACTTAAAAGAGGCAGCTCAGCCGCGAGTCCTCGTCTTATGAGCTCAATGACATGGCTTCAACCTTATATATCAGCTAGTATACTTTAAAATACTCGAATTATCATACTTTTGTTGGTGTACACTTATCAGGTTAGAGACAACAAGATGCGGGTCTCTGCTAGTTTGCCTATCCGGATGGGTTTACTTGCTCGTCTACTTGTCATCATGAACGGCCCGTATTGTTTGCGACAGTCGAAGGTAGAGAGAGTTACCCTCGAAATACGAACAAGCAGAAATCTGGAACTTATGATGCCACGAAATTGTCTTCCCCAGGCGGGGCTTGACAGATATTTCGAGCACGTAATGTCAACCCCGAGGGAAAAGTCTCATACACTACATCTGTCGCCTAGTTAGTGCAAGGAGTAAGATAAGAGGTATGTATTCTTACATTAGATGTTCTAGTGTCTACATAATAGTATCTAAGTCGTATCATCGTGAGCACAACCCGAGGTATAAAATGCGGCACCAAGCACACACGAATGATCTTCAGGGGGTAAGATCGATGGATGCGGTAAGATAGCGAACAGACTGCCGTCTTCTCTGCTTGTGCCTCAAAATGCCCGTCACTCTCTCCCAGATCATTGGGACGCCAATCGTTAAAGAGTTTTCTCTCGCCCCTGTTTCCGAAGCATTAAAGGGCTATTATCGTCCCTGTCTCATATTTGTCTAGTATGTTGTTCCTAAGCAATAACCTTGAAGGTGTCATTTATGATGAAATATGAGACCCGGGAATCGCGTCAAGTGGACCCTAGGAGAAATTAGTCCTCTCCTATTGACAATTGTAGGGCGGATATTACCTACACTAGGCTTACTTGGGCCTGATGATCGATGTAGGTTAGCACACGTGGAGATGACCGGAAGAGTCCCGCGAACCCCAGAACCTCGCCTTTTCTAGTTTCGACTATCCCGATTCTTGCTTTGGGTAGCATATATAAGACGCATTATTATGAGAGTCCAAGGATCATATGTTCTGTTAAACTCCAGGTCCGCGCGCAAAGACTGTGTTGCGTATCATTCGTTTCCAACTACCCCGTATTCCTTTATCAATCAGGTCAGCAGATCTCTAGATAATGCAGTGTTATTATTAACGGCACCGGCCGCATTTTCTAACTTCACGTTTACATTTTTACAGGAGCGGGAGCTAATCAAGGCGTCGAAGTGCGGAAGATCTGCTGTACTCCAGAATCAAGTGAAGGTGAAGATGCACCTTACGGTAAACTATTTCATTCCGGTGCCTTAGTGTTGTGGATGTGGGATAATAATTACCTACTACATAAGGTATATAACTCCACTCGTATTCCTAGTGTGTCAAACCTGTTACCCGTCTCGTTTCTGCTACACTAGAACAGCCAATACCGTCTAGAAGACGCCAACACAATGGTCAACCACCCGTCGGCTATCGTTAGTCTTTGTTCTCGAAGCCGGGTTTCCAATCCTATTTATGTATTCCCAGGGGTTGAGGTTGAGTGTAACGTCGGAGCTTCTGTTAGAAATTTTTGTTGTGACTTGTGTGTATTTTAGCAGGCCATAAGGTTCTCATTAATATGCTAGGTTAGATGGTTCAGTTATTTATGAAGTATGGATTTGTTAAAGAACGAAGCTGTCTTCTATACCTCCGCTATCTAGGCATGATGTGCTCAATAGACCTCTCGTGGACTGCCACGCGATCAAGACAAACGGAGTAGGTTTCCGTCTTGAAGCCTTAGAGGGGCTTCGTACTTGTCCCGTGATGTCGAGGGTATCCAGCATCGGGGAACCTCCCAGCGCCGTGGGGCTTGTGGGCCAACGGACTTCCGGCTTTACAGGAATTCGCAAGGGCAGCCGTCTTGTTAAGGTAATTTACGGGGAATTTCTGCAACTTAGATAAATTTGGTGACAAAAAGGGGAAGTGTTGTTTAGAGTGACATCGGCCATTGCCGAGATAAGAGGGTTTCTTACTTACGACGTTAAAAAAGCCAAAAATAAATATTGATACTATGTATCAATGCTAAACTGAATGCAACTAGGCCTATGAAGTTGTAGGGCACCATTTGCGACAGCAAAAATAATTACGAATAGGAAGGAAGAAAAGGATTGCTCACGTACTCAGACAAGGTAGATTAGGTATGTAACTCTTAGGAATATAGGAGTAGGTATGCATTGTATCCTCCTTACGTCAGGTACGAAATACAGGTAGATACAGGTAGGTAGGTACCTAAGGTACGGAATACATTAAACAGGTACTTGCATTATCAGACAAGCCCAAGCCCAAGCCCAAGCCCCTCATAAAAGCCGTCGGCTGCCCCGCTCTCAACTTTCAACCCCTCACTATTTGTAAGAGGACCGGTGAGGTAGGATTTTGCGTTCGGCAAACCACAATGAAAGGATGATTGGGACCACCTTCATACAGATGCATCCGATATTGGAGGCTCTACATAGTAGATAATAGAAAATGTTCATGATCATGATGACTTTGTCCAGTAAGGTCATTATAATGAGAAGGATAAATCATCGAAGGACAAGTTCTCGAAACTCGCCAGCAGTCTTCTACCACGTTTCATTTCATTAACAAACATGCGACATGTATGTCGTTATCTATAACTACCATCTAACCTAGGTTACACCCTTTAAAGCTGTAAGTTTAGGGTTATAAACTTAAGAGGTCCTTTTTTCGGCAGCACACTACATATGTAGCCTTGCTACTCCAGTTTCGTGCATATCGGAAGCGAGGCGGATGGTCAGCTTACAGTCGGCTGACTATTCAACGTCGAGTCGCTCCGGCTTGTCGACGCTATTTTAGGATGGCGTTTGCTGATCAACATAGCCGCCGTTGAATATATTGTTGCACACACCTACTTTTCACGTTGGGGAATCTACCTCACGTATACATGACGGCGTGGCTTCGCGTCGTACCTGAACTGGATCTTAGCTACCGTGTGCGCATTGTCAGCATTGACAGCCATAATAAAATATGCTAGATCCTTCGCAGGCCATTTTTGAATCACACACTACTTCGTACCAAGATGTTTTAAGGACTACGAATCTTAATAGATGACACGTATTACGACGATGTTGGTCTATAGTATAAATTTATATTAAGAAAGACTAAGGAGACTGAGAGGGTACATCGTGGAGGGGGGGCTTATGGCGAAACTTTGGAGGCTGATTGCGATGAGGTGGGATGGAGGGGTTAAAAATTACTTTATTTTATTCTGAACATTGGCTACCTACACTACCTCTAAGGTATACATATGTAAAAAGTATATCTTAAGATGAGCAGATCATATCAGACCTCGAAGAAATGAATAGGTTAGCTGATAAGACCGATGTAAACATAGTGATACTAAAAAATTTATAAGATGCAAGCCTTTCAGTACATAACAAGTCTCGTTTAAAGCATCCAATCTTAAAATTTTGCTGGAACGACACGGAAATGAAATGGTCAGATCCATCAGATTAAGGATTCTTTGCCATGATCCGTAACCTCCAACCTCCAGGGCAGCACTGATTCGCCACAATGCATTAATACCTATGTAAACCCGTGATATATGGAGGGGCAAAGAAGGGCAAAGGAGGAGCCGGATCTTTATTACTTACATCTAGATAACGGACTGAATGAGAAGCAAGACATTGCTAATTTCTCCCCGGTACTAAGGAGCAACAAATACCCCAAATAGCGGAACTAGAGACAATATGGCGATACCTTTGCCTAGATAGCTTGCTAAGCTAAATTAGGGGATGTTTACATGTTGCTGCTTTTGCTGCTTTTGCTACTTTTGCTACTTTTGCTACTTTTGCTATTTTTGCCGAGCAGCAAGCAAGCGAGTACCGAATAAACAGGCCTAGGAGTTTTGACCATCTTTGGTACGGAGCATTATGTAACTAAAGCATTATGTAACTAATGTTTCTTTTTTGACACGACACGAACGGGTCACGGGTCACAAGATTGAACGTGGCACGCCAAGACGAAACTGGAAATGTGGATGGATATGTGGATGGTCCCTGTCCACGGACCCCTCGGTGATGCATGATTTCCGTTGCTCCATGCTGTCAAGGCTATTCTTTCATTCTTCTAATGTTCCTTTCATTCCCCGCCCCCCCCTTTTGTGGCTGGAGATTTTGCATTTGAATTTCAAGCTTAACCTGGATAATCTTGGTAATCTTGTGTAACTTTCGTAACTTTGTACATCTCCCCCGCCAAAACATCCCACCTGCTTTCTTTTTTGTTCTGCCAGACCTTTGAACTTTTTTTTTAATGCCCCTCTCAACACCTGCTACGTCTGTAGAAAAAGCAGCAGAGAGCTGGCAACTTCCCATGTTCAGAGTTGTCATGAACACGTTTAACATTTTAACGCATAACACATAAGAACCGCTTCAATGCAGAACTAGCATACAGTATATTAGCGGTGTGAATAAATAACCTTGTTTGCACACCGCATCGACTTACAAGTACCAGAAAGGCCATAAAATAAATAAATAATACAAACGTACATACATAGCGTCCTGAGAGCCTAGGGACATGTAGGTTAAGGTACTCCGAAAAAGCTGTTAAATCCCCACTAGAAAATTGCATCCCCGGTTGCCCTGTGAAGCTGCTGCAATCCCACCGCCAAGGTACCCGTAAAGCCCTGCATAACACCGCTAATTACAACACCAGAGCACCCACCTTCTAGCAACCCGTGCAGCCGGCCCGCATCCACTCGTTTACCTCGATCGGGCCATATTCGTTCCTACTTTGCCTGCGGCGCAACTTGCAACTCACCACTTTGACCAAAAAAAAGCCACAACCGCCTCACCTTCCTAGTAACCCCCCCTTCAACCCTACCCACATTCTTGTTGCCAATCCGACTGGTCCTTGCAAGTCTATCGGGGCTCGTGCTTTTGGTCCCGTCCGTTAGCAACGTCTAGCATCATCAGCTATCTCCTCGTACCCAGCCGCCTAAATTTTAGCGTGTCAGTACGCGGTGTTAGGTACGTACTGTTTTGCTTTGCTCAATCAGGTGGGGTCTTGTCTCCAAGAATTCAATTCTACATGTACATAGCCAACTACCTTAGGTACCTACCTACCTCCTACCTCCTACCCAGCTGCTCCTGTTTCCCCCCTCCCTGGCTGCACTAGCCACTTTTGCACAGCACAGCACAGCACAACGCAGCAGCTGCAAAGAAGAGCAGAACTTCCCGCACAGCGCATCCAATTTTCCCTCCCTCATTTTGACCCGGCATTGTCCCTCCTCGCTCCCTCGTCCCTTTCCCCCCCTCCTTCTTCTAAATTTCCTAAACTTCAACATTTTCCTCCCGTCTACCTCTATCAACCCCTCGAACCCCTCTTTCACTCATAACGGTCGCAACCCGCGCATCGTTAGCCTTTTTTTTTTCCGCGTCGTCAAATATAAGACGACTGCATCATCTCGATCACGTCTGTGCTTCGAGATTAATTTCCCCGGCATAGGCCGTACCATCTTATTACAAAGCCCATTCCATGCTCCTTATACCGATACAAATGACCAACTATCATCAGTCCAGTCAAGAAGACACACTTTAAATCCCACGGGAGCGCGCGTGCGAGAGAGGAGAGCTAGGCGATTTCAACGATCGGCCTGTGAAGGTTCAAGAACATCGATTTTCGGAGCATCGACCGCAATCATTGTTTAAAGCGAGAGAAGCCCATTGACTTTGGAACCTTTTTTTATAATACCCAACCACCCATTGTCAACCAACGCGACAAACATTATTCAAGATGCCGGGCGCAAGCGTGGCAGTCCTCCCCACATCTGCCTCGTCAACTCCGGTCCCCCGAAAGACCTCACTCGCGCAACCAGAGAGGAAGTATAAGTGCCAGTTCTGCAACAGAGCATTTAGTAGAAGCGAACATCGTAGCAGACACGAGCGATCACGTATGTACCGCGAATTCTCCTTTCCCCCCAATCTCTTTAAAATCCCCAAACCCCTCCCTCCCACGCCATCCCTTGCCCCCCATTGGAAATTGCTACCCCTCAACGCTTCAATTCAATTCAATTCAATTTGATGTAGTCAATCGCATTACCCCGAGTTCTCCAAAGCTGACTTGAATTGGAATAGATACAAAGGAGCGCCCTTTCAAATGTATGAAGTGTAGAAGTACCTTCGTGCGACGCGACCTCCTTCTTCGTCACGACCGAACCGTTCATGCTAAAGATGGAGGTGTACCTCTTCACAGCGATGGAAAGCGCCGCTCCGGTGCTGGCGTCTCCAAGGCTCGATCTGTTGGTGGCCCCTCCAAATCTTCCATTGCTATCGACACCTCGACCTTAAGTGAGCAGATTGAGGCTAGCAGTGAAGGTGCCTTCGACGTCGAACATGCTGCTATGCTAGTAGCCGATCTCCACCATAAGGCCATGATGCGCGACAACGGAAGCCCATATGAATCTGGTCCTTCAATGGCGTACACTCCGAATAACGCTCCCATAATGGACCCCGCTGTTACTTACCCTACCAGTGCCGTTCCTCTACCTCATAGCGTACCCTGGGATTCGTTTGCTGCCCAGTCGACAATAGATACCAAAGCCCAGTCTGTCGCATCGAACGCATCGGGTTCATTCGAGTCGCAACAACCATTTGCTAATGTGAGTGCCATTGAGGTCCAACCCAACTTGTCGCCATTGTCCCCCGGTCCCAGCTATAACAGCTACATGTCTGCGTCACAATCCGTAGCAAACTCACCACTCCTAAGCACCGGCCCAGCGGCCTTCAACATATCAAATCCAAACGCGCCCCTTCTTATGAACACATCCACTAACCCACCCCAGACCTCGGGTGGATTCAACGTTCCTCGAGTGAACAACGACGAAGAGCGAAATATAATTCTAGACAATATTCGAGCGAACGATATCGAACACGCAATTCCCGAAGGTTTCCGTGTTCCGAACCTATCTTCTTTAAATCGGTATTTGTCGACTTATTTCACACTCTTCCACCACCACTTGCCGTTCTTGCATCCTGCATCGTTCGATGTCACTCAGGTATCTCCTGCCTTGCTGCTTGCAGTGTTATCAATCGGGGCGCTCTACGCTTTTGACCAAGACCAGGCTTATATGTGCCATATTGGTTCCAAGGTCCTAGTCAACCAATTCTTGCAGAACAAGGAGAACTTCAGCTCCCGGAAGTGTCCTTTATGGACGATGCAGGGCTCACTTCTCAACATGATCTTCGCCAGCTGGAGTGGAGACCCGAAAGGATTAGAATGGGCATGTTCTATCAAGAGTCTTCTTGCTAATATGGTGGCTGGCAATCGTTATGAGTTGAAGCTTCGGCAAGATGGTCGTGAGGGTGCGCAGCCAAAACGTGACGAATGGATCGAGGATGAAGGTTGTCGGCGCACGTACTATGCTGTCTACATCTTTTTCGGGTTGCTCACTCTAACATACAATCACACACCTGCCATTAGCTTCAACGAGTTTGAGGATCTTCAACTTCCCTCCCAGGAGGCGCTTTGGAATTCTAAGGTGACTGACGAAGCTGCCTGGCAAGAACAGTTAAAAGGATCGCCTGCAGTTACGTTTATGGTTGCTCACGAAAACCTCTTCCAGGGTGTCATGTTAAAATATAGCGCCTTTGCAACGCGTGTTATGATCAACGCGTTGTTCCTCGAAGTCTGGTATCATAAGCGTAGCCCTGAGGCTCTCCAAGATGTGGTGACTGAGTACAAGCTCCGAATGGCTCTAGAGACGTGGGAGAAATCTCTAGATCTCTGCGAGCCTGAGGCTGATACGGTCCCGCTCAGCGCGCCTCACAAGGGGCATCCCCTAATCTTCAATGCCAAGGCAATGTATCGCAATGCCCGTGCTCGTCTGGAAGTCGACTTGAAGACAGTCCAAGAAGCGCTCCGGTACCATGATCACTACGAAGTAGCTGCCGCTATGTCAAACGCACGCGACAGAGTAAAGCGCTCCAGTGAAATGATCAAGGTAATCGACGAGTGCTACAACTGCATCGAGACCGCTGTCCGCCAAGGCGTGCGCTGGGTTGCGCGTACCTCTCCGACCAACTGGAGCATCGAACACCCTCTGTGTGGCATGGATCTCATGATCACCCTCACATTGTGGCTGTATCGTCTGGAACATGACGAAGAAGCCGCTTCCGAGGAAGAGATGGCCATGTACCTAAAGGTTAGGAGTCTCTTCGATAAGGATGCCGAGGGCGCTATGAGCTCGCAACAGCTAAGTTCGACCGTAGCTCACCTCTGGGGCTCCATGCTCGATGAAGTAGTTGTTTGGGGGTAAGTTGATACGCAAATGTCTACTTTTTGATACGAGGCTAACTTTATTCTATAGCATTACCCGACTTATGGGCGAGGCTTTCCGACTTCACTCTCAAGCACTAGTTGGCTACGTGGATGATGTTGAAGCATCATCCAACGTCTCGACGCCCTCTATGATCTCACAAGGGGGTGACGAGGAGAGTGTGTATTAGAAATTATCACGAGACTCACGATTTTCTTTATGTGTTTTGTCTACTAATTAGGGGCGGTGTGGGAGAAGTGTACGCGGCATATACCTCCTACGTTCGTCTTTTTGTTACTGTCTTGTGTGTTTCAACTTCAAGGTCTGGACAGGCGCGAGGGTGTTGTGTTTCTGGAAGTCGTTGTGTTTCTCATAGTGTTTGCATCCGACATCTGCATCTTACGTCACTGGTCTAAAGGGGGGCCCGGAATTGGGAAGGCTCTCGCGATGACCTAGCGGAAAAGGGGAGGGGAAACCTCAGCGCGACGCGCGCAATATAATGTGTGATGCAGTTGGCTGGCTGGACCATTCGTGATATCTTCCTTTCCCCTCTGTTCTATTAGCTACGGCACTCTTATTTTTATTTTAATGCTGCTGCTATTTTTTCTCGACGTTTTTACTCTTTTTCTTGTTATGTGTGCCTGTTGTCAGATACCTTGTTCTACATACTGGCTGTCGTTTTCTATCCGATGCTCTCCTTGCGCAATCGTCTGTTTTTGGTTTCGTTGTTCCGTTCTTCTCCTCTTATTTCCACGTTTATTTCTCATTTTCAACTTTCCTAACTTCGAGTCATGTTAATAGAGCTAGCAAGCCGAGTATCTCAGGATGGAAACTTGAGTCTGGTAAATCGGAAAGCACAGGCGAGTACACAGATTGAATTAATCACCTTTTTCGGGTTCGATTGGAAGTGGTTCTCGTCGAGTTATAGATAACTACACACGCGTCAGATATTCAATATATCACTTCTCTCTCCACACTTTCGGATATTTACATAACTAGATGTAACATGGTATTATTACCGATTATCGTATGATTGCCTGTGATTATGCCTGTGATTATGCCTGTGATGATCAGCGAAAAGGAGAAGCTTATCACATCGTGGTATTTACCAAGACAAGCAATCGTCCAATCTAAGCTCTAAGTGGACGCCACGGCGCCCCTCTTCTACCTGTGCGCTGCAGGCACCCGAACTCTCGTTGGTTATTCTTGCAAACTCGTGATACTCGGAAAGCGTAATTTTATATGCACACGTAGCCCCTTGTCGTTCTATGTATGTTAGGTACATAACATTGACATACTTACATACATACATACATACATACCTAGGTATCACCGAAGGAAAGCCCTTGCTTTGAGTACAAGGGTACGAGCTAATCTATCCTTCACAGGCGAGATGCTCTAGCCCAGGTACCTCGATGATTCTGCTTATCGTCCCTGCCAGAAATGGCGGGATGTTCTCACCTTCAGAAGGCATGAAGACGTGAAGGCGTGAAGGCGTATCGTATCCATGGATGGATGTCGCTCATTTTCTTGGCTTAAGCTCACATAGTATTGCCTCACATGAAGCCAGGAAGTCTCAATCGACTACATACGCTCAGTTTTCCCTTGTGCGCTTTCGCTCCTTTGCTCGAGTTTTTGCATGCGAGGCTTTGTTTCGTCTTCGCAATACCGCCCCAACCGCCCCAACACCCTGATCTGTCGGCAGCCCAACAAAGTGTTCTCCTTTAATGCTAAGCGCGCGTGAGGATACTCTGCTACACGATGGCTTCTCTTCGCGTCTTAGCCTTGCTGTTGGTATTTTTCAACCTCGTGCTGGCGGACTGCGAATGCGGATATTCGATAATAACGCCTTCCGACGACAAACGATACGTTTTCACCGATTTATTGGAGAGCGACTTTGTTCATCTAGATATCACGGATAGGACTCGGGGATATGGAGAATATGGTTGGGCGGCGCAGGAGTTTGATATGTCGAGTGAAGTCGCGCGAGGGCCTTACGGTCAAGCGTTTACTCCGCAAAACGTAATATCAAATAATATCGCCGACGAGCAAATATTCAGTGGGTCTGGGGTTAAGGGTGGTGATGCCGGCTTGAAGCTTGTGGTTGGAAGCGAAATAAAAAACGGGATGGTTCCCTGCGCCGACGTTGCTACCACGGATGTTCAATATTACCACGGGACCTTCAGGGCGGGTATCAAGGTCACCGATGTGCCAGGAACATGTAGTGCTTTCTTCTGGGTGAGTAGTAATTTCGATGGACAAGCTATCTGTTTAAGACCATCTCCATGTCCCAAAGACTCGCTAATCTCGTCTATATCAGTATATGAATGATACCCAAGAAATCGACATAGAGTTCTTATCAGCCGAGTTCAACAAGAGCAATAACTCGTTCCCAGTTAATCTCGTCCTACAATCTCAGGAGTCAAAAGACCACGGGTTCGACGCATCTAAGACGGGGGACTTCAAGACAATTCACTTACCATTCGACCCTACTACGGATTTCCACGAGTATAGAATCGACTTTTTGCCGGACAGAGTTCTTTTTTACGCAGACGCCCAACTTCTCACCGAGATGAACGGCACTGGCGTGCCTTCTACTCCCGGAAACTTACAGGTGTCGCATTGGAGCAACGGGAATGTGGGATGGTCGCAGGGACCACCGAAGACGGATGCCACAACCACAGTCAGTTACGTAAAGGCGTACTTCAACTCATCCTTAAAATCGAGGCAGAACGATTATATGATACGGTGTAAAGATCCCTCAGTTCCAACGGCAGTCTGTGCGATCCCCGATAGAAACACGACATACTTCTTCGGCAACGTCGCGAACATGACACCTAACCAAACGACTTACCACGAGAACAACGGAAGGCGGGCGAGGCGGTGGCGACCTCTCCCATTTGCTGCGGCTATCGCAACCAGCACTTGGGTGGTTGGTCTATAAAGAAGTTTCTGTCTAATTAGATATTCTTAGAAGGATGTGATATGGATGATAAAGGCGGCTCGGATAAGCATATTCTAGCATTTTGATTATGGCGCGGGTTGTTAAGCTATAAGCTATAGCACTTCACTTTTAGTTGTATGATACCTTTCAAGTCGGCGCCAGGACGATTCTTCTAACGCCGTCTGTTGTTGTGACTCTTAGTTGCCTGTATATATATATCTTCTTGCGAGGACAATTGAGATACTTACAAATGTTGCGCAGTTCGTATGTAATAGTTATATACCTAGGTAACTATACATATATATATAACTTGGTTTAGTCATTTACGCTTAATTGATATTTTAAGAGTAGAGGTCTAGGAAACGGTCTAAAAGTCAAGAGTCTACATCCACTACTATTTATCTCAGTAAACATTTATATAAAATTCAATCATGTGCCAGAAGTGCAACGTTACTAAGAATGCTCTGTATATCCACAAGCTAGAAACTCCATACCTAGGTGGGTAATTAAAATTTCAGGATAAGAGGGAAATGATATGTCTCACTCCCTTTACAAGAGTGTCTCGTGACGCGCGCTGGATGTGTGCAACCGGCGGACAAGAGGAACTCAACTCGACGATCTCGTCGCAGGGAGGGTAGCCTGGGGCTCCGCCTGGTGACACAACCAACTTTGAGCTCGACCCCAGCTTTGCAGGTTTTCCCCCTCCCCCTCGCACGAGTCATCCGGGCTAGGGAATGCGGAGATGTCTACGTGTACCTAGGGTAAAGGGGAAAGGGGAAAGGGGAAAGGATATCAGGTATCGTGCTAGAGATGGAATGAACTGGAGTTCGTCTGTTAGCGTCTTGACTTACATTAGCATATGTAGGTATATGTATATGTATATGTATACCTAGGTAGAGAAGAGTCTTGAGAGAGAGATATAACGCTAGGTTAGTTAGCTGATGTTTAAGTTGAACTCGATATATGGAGCGGCCCAGTCACATTGTGCGGTAACACTCTCCACCTGCCTGATTGGGGTGGCCCCCCTTCCACACCCCCTTTTCTGCACAACATGTGGTCATGCTTGGAGGCGTTTGGGGCTTCAAATGGGTGGTTTCGCAAGTTCAGAGGCTTGATCGATCGGATGGGGGATCGTGGAGAAGGTAAGCATGTCTTCGGCTTTTTTTTGAATTGGACCGATCCAATTATATAGTAAGTTACATTTACGTAAGTTACATTTATGTAAGTTACATTTATTGTATAGTTATGTATGCCTTGGTACATATGTTAAGCATTCAAGACTAAAGCTTGTGATAATTCAGCATATAGTTATTCGCTACATATGTATTATAATAGTTACGCATATACGTTTAAAAGTAGTAGTTATTGATATTGCAGAATCCCCTGTCGATATTTAAATTATACACTTTTTACTTATACCATCTGTCACCCCCGGATATATATATATATATAGATTTATACTACCATTACGTTATGTAGTCTAAACACCCACACCTTCACTAAACTGTCTCACATCAATCTCCGTAGTATATTATACGTATATCGATCATGACCTTAAGCATCTATACAAATAAACTCTCCGCATTTCTCTTACGTACAAAGACGCCGACGGCCGGCTACGGCCCGACCACCTTCCACCACGATAGTACATTCATGTCGTCTACCGCCGGCCTTCTCCTTTGGCTGTAACCTCCGAGACACCAATGCGCGTGTTCACACAGTTATAATTGGTAACGGCTTTTATTGGATCCGTAGGATGAAACAATCTCATCTAGCCTCGCAGTTTAAGCCTACCCTACAATACGCAAGTCGATGACATACCTTAAACCATTAGGGATTTTCATCATGGATGAGACGTCATACCTCATGTTCCACAGTCACCTTTTTCTCTTTTCCCCTAGTTCCTCTTTTTGTATCCTTCTACCATGTTAGATTCGTTGTTATTGCTTTCGCCCTCGTCAGCCGGCCATGGCTAGATATCCGGATACCACCCATGCTATCATGAAGACCTATCGCTTTCAACACTCTCATGTTTTCTTCTTTGCCATGTGCTATGACATGCATATTATGAGTGGCTTGAAGAGGCTGTGCGAGTACTGCGACCCTATTTGAGATGTCCTTGACCATGGTTCGAATCACATATCACATGAAGTTCGTCACATCGATGACACATGATGCCACTTCTCCTTAGAGCTTGGTTAGATTTTCAAGAAATAATCCAAGCAAAGCCGTCTCCTTGTGGTCGGCGTATATACGACCTATCATGGAGTTGCTTTTTCAGGTACTGGTTGACAGGACTTGCTATCAAATGATCGTAGGCCCAGCTCACAAGCCCGACCTAGGGAAACATATCTTACGTATGCGGTATTTGCTCCTATATGCTCGGTTGGCTTTCATCTCTTCTTGTCGTTCTACGCCTATACCTCTTGATGGTCACAAGTTGCCCCCTCTAACAAGGAATCTCGAGCACATGCCCGCAAAATCTACCTCTAGACTTAGGAGTCTCTTGGAACTCCTATACTCCTAGCTGTATATCTAAAGCTCATCTCACATTTAAATCCAAAGGAAGTTTACATGTTCTCAGAATTTTAAATGTAATCCCATACACCTATCGGCTGAAGTTAGCTCGGCTTCGACTTACTTGCGTCTATAACTATACGTGCTCTGGTAGACTAGGAAATCCGGCAAGATGACGAACCCTACAACCGCGATAGCTATCAAGAACAACACGGGCTCGTCCCAGGCATACGCCTATATCACCGGCCTAGACCTGAACAACAACAACGTCCCGCTGTTCATCCAAGCCGATGGCACGACCGTGTACCGGCCCTCATCGCCGTCTGCGCCCCAGTCGGCTCTCGAAGCCGACGTCTCTATCCCGCTCGGCGAGCCCGGTGCCTTGACCTCCGTCACGATACCCCAGATCGCTGGCGGCCGCATCTGGTTCAGCACAGGCTCCAAGCTGACGTTCCTGCTGAACCCGGGCCCGGCCGTCGTCGAGCCTAGCGTGACCAACTCCGCGGACCCCAACTACAACATCTCATGGGGGTTTTGCGAGTTCACGTACAACTCGCAGCAGCTCTTCGTTAACATCAGCTACGTGGACTTCGTGGGCCCGCTTCCCATCGCCCTCGAGCTGCGCAACACCGCGGGCAACGTCCAGACCGTCCAGGGCATGCCCGCGGGCGGGCTGGACACGGTGGCCGACAAGCTGACGCAGCAGAACGCGGCAGACGGCGCCGGCTGGGATAAGCTGATCGTGAAGGGGCCCGACGGCAAGACGCTGCGCGCGCTGAGCCCGAACAGCGGGCGCGTGGCCGACGCGAACTTGTTCCAGGGGTACTACGACGACTACGTCAACCGCGTGTGGAGCAAGTACGCGTCGACCGACCTGACGATCAACACGCAGGCCTCGTGGGGCGACGTCACCGGGCGCGTGCAGGGCGACCTGCTGACGTTCCCGAACGTGGGCTCCTTTGCGAAGCCCAGCGCCGGCGACATATTCAGCTGCTCGACGGGGCCGTTCGGTAGCTACCCCGAGAACACGCGCGACCAGATGGGCGCGCTGGGCGCGAGGATCGCCGCCGCGTTGAATCGCTCGACGTTGCTGGATGATGCGAAGCAGCCGGACGGGGAGAAGATTGCGAATTACTATAAGACTAGCCCGACGAACCATTATGCGCGTATTGTATGTTTGCTGGGTTTTTATTTTATTTTATTTTCTTTGGCTTGGTTGATATTCCTCCTCCAACCCCCCCTTTTTTTTTCCCCCTTCCCCTTTCCATATATACCTATCTACAATCACACGAACCCCCCCCCCCCCCCCCCCCCCAACTCAATTTAATTATACATATATATGTATATCCATATTTACTAACACGCCCTCCTTCCCCCTCCAGACCCACGAAGTCAACCTCGACGGCCGCGGCTACGCCTTCCCGTACGACGACGTGGTGCCCTCGGGCGACGCGGGCCCAGACCAGGCCGGCACCGTCTTCGACGCCAACCCGGAGCTGCTGACCGTGACGATCGGCGGACCGACTTCAAACGGCGGCAAGGATAAGGACGGCGGCGGGGACAAGACGAAGACCCCGAGCACGACGCCTGCTTGGCTGAGCAAGCTGAAGAGCTGGCTTGACGCGCTGAAGAAGATGCTGCATATCCAGTAGGAGGGCTTGGTTGTTCTGCATGGGTACGGTATATGCCCAACTATCAATCAGCTTTGGCTTCGTTATGTACACTCGCTGTGAACTTTTTTTTTTTGTTTTTTCTTCTTGGCTTCTTGGGCTCGCCTCGGCGTTTGGGGGGGGTGGGCTTTTGTTTTTTATCTGCATGGCAAATGGGAATTTGAATACAGGGTCTAGGATCGGTCGTTTTCTTCTCTTCGTCTTTCGTTGGCCTTGGGGGCTGGTTCATGCATATTACCTTAGGTACATATCATTTCGAGGCTGCATTGCTTTTGGTCCTCATATACCCGGCTATTTAACTGTTTTCTTAGCTGCCCTAGTTTGGATACGGGCAGGGGGGGTGTTATCTGGCTGTTATTTTCAGTCCGTTGTTCATCGAGGCTGGGTCTAGTGATCGATCCTTAATTATTGCCGTTGCTGTATATAGTTCCCCCTTTTCGACCTTGGTCGTGTATATAGTTTGTTTAACACTGACTTGTCATATTTTGTTACCAGTTGGCTTTAAGCTACGTGATACAGGACTGTCGGTTTTTTATAATGTTGTACGTCGTATTGTAAACAAGAAATGAATAAAACTTCCGTGTTTCTACGTAAGACGGGGGCGGTAGAGTTCACTATATGCCTCGGTATTGGATGCCCATTATAAGAGGGCGGTCGATTCATATTGCCTAAGATCCTGTAAGATTAAGTCAGAACTTGGAGACTAGGGAACCATCAGATGGTTGATATGGCTGTCGGTATAGGGTTTGCTCTGTTCGGTTAATATCTACGTCTCTAATTTCTGTGGTGGAAAGATTTATGTAAATGTTTCGATATGGCCATAAGTTCCCTAGGTTAGGTACCTTACTTATCTTCTTAGGGAGACAAGCAGCTATTACGATACCTTATTTAACATCGCCTATCATATAAGAGAAAGACGACAGGGAGAGACCAACCGTTTAGCTATTATGCATTTCGACACTCTATTATTTGTGCCATTTTCGTCTCGAAACACGAATTAGCCACTAATAATTTATGAATAATCCAGAATGAAGAAACTCATGAAATATATTAAGAGCAAGATATAACAAACAAGGAAAGCAACTTCTTCTCCTTAAGAGGGCGGATAACGAGCTATGCTACGTAACTGTGAAAATACTTGATATTATATCATAACTAGTAGTAACAACAACACAGACGCCGCAAAGCGAAAGACGCCTGAGCTTGACGGCGACCCTATACTCATATCGCCGCCCTAGTCAAACAGCGCGAGCCTCGCAGTTCTCAGAAGTCATGAATCATCATTATCATAAGCACCCGTAGCCAGTCCCTACGGCCGGCGAAATTAGTGTCGGTGCAGTTTATTCTTGATCTTCTGCCCGATGCTCTTTTTGTCCTTGTCCTTCTTGTCGTCGTGCTCCAAGGCGTCGTCGTCTTTCGCGCCGCCGACGGGATGGATTCCCTTCTCCCCTAGCAGGCCTGGGTTACTGGTCAGTTATTTACCCCTAATTATACATGAGGTGGCGTGGTGAACTTACGGTCAGCTTCCCTGCCGGCCCCCGGCTTCGTGGCGTCGAAGTCTCCGCCGTCGGCCTGGAGGCCGCTGCTCTTGACGTACTGCTCGCCGGTGCCCTCGCCGGTACTCTTTGCGTTCGGGCCGTCTCCGTCTCCGTCTTCGCCGCTGCTCTTGCTCTCGCTTTCCTTGCCGGGAAGCGGTTTGCTCTCTTCCTTTCCTATTTTACCCGCGTCGCCGCCGTGCTCGCGCGCTATCTCATCGAGCGGCTTAGGTCCAGGGCCATCTAGCTTCTGGGCCTCGTTCAGACCGTCTTCGGTGTCGTTGACATCAGTAGGCGCGGACTTGGGGTTCGTTTTCGGATCCTCTGGGCTGCGCACGTCGTTCTGAGCCTTGGTTGTATCGTCGGGTATGCTCCTTGACTTGAGCTTTGTCGACGGGTTGTCTGGCGTATCCTTGGCTTCTACTGCAGTGCCTGTCTCCTTAGAGAACTGAGCATCTTTAGTGTATTCTGTTGATCTGTTGACCTCGCCATTAGTTTGGCCATTTGTTTCTGCCCTGGCGGCTTGGACTTTAGGATCCTCTGTTTTATAAGTCCATGTTAGTTTCCAATTTGTATGATGATATATCCGAGGAGGAACATTACCAATGTTACCAGCATCGTACGGTTCACCCTTAGAGGTGTCGCCAGTCTGACCCGAGATAGGCTCCGGGCCGTTTTGCTTATTCTCGCCCCAGACAGCCTTAACAGCCGCAGACGCCACGTTGCTTACGGTCTCCATGGTGAATTAAATATAGAGTAATATGCCGGATTATGTATATACCTACCTAGGTGTGTAGGTATGTAGGTATGTAGGTATGTAGGAAGGTTAGTATCTAATGTCGTATTCTTGGCTGTCAAGGAATATAAAGCTTGCTTATGTTTGGGTCGTAAAGGGTCGTGTAAATCTGGAGAATTAAGAACGGCCAAGACTCGGTGGTAGGGCAGGTATATATGGATATATTTGCTACATAGACTACAACAGGATAGAGCGGGCTTGTCTCTGACGTCTTTTATGATGGCATACGACGGGTTCCCTGTAAGGGAAGAATGACCGCTTAAGACGGCAAGGTGAACGCACAAAGAGGTTCCTTGCAAGCCCCGTATTCCTTCCTTTCGGCATACGAGGGTATGTGGCTTGACTACATGAAGCCGAATCTGGGATTGAAGCTTTAGATTGGTCGCCGCTGACCTACCTACCTAGACATACACTGACCTATACTGACTTGTACGTAAGAGCTACAATGTGCCACGGCCAGGTAGATATCAAGATACCAGGAGGATATGAGGAATACTTAGATGGGCGATGACGTTGGTGGGGTTAAAAGAGATGTTGACGTCATTGTGTTTCTAGCTCGGAACCGTTTTGAGCTTATGTACCTAACATATGAGCTACAGCAAGAAGCAAGTGCTTGTCAGCTGTTTCCACTCTTTAACTTTATAATCTATGCCGCTTAAATGACGAAGATTATCCGAAAGAATAGGTACATAGGTAGGTAGTGAATGAATGCCGTTACCAACCGGTCGGGAATTTTAAGATTTTCTACATACATGTAGTAACTATAGATAACCAGATATGTAATCAGATAACCAGATAACCGCCAAACCAGAAGCAATCAGGACCGCATGTGCATAAGGCATTGGCTCAACTCTTCCCATTGGCTTGGTCTTGTGACTTCACCTTGTGATTTGCGGCACAATGCAGACAACGCCGTCGACGTGACCTCGTTCGTCTTATCTCCTAAATAGCTGCCTAGATCTACTACATGTCTACATATCTACATTCATATATTATATATTTTACATAGTACCTCAAGTTCGGGAACTTATACTACTCCAACTATGTATCTTGACATATGGCCTCAATGAAGCCTAGCTTCGCTATGCGCCTGGCTGCCGTACTCACCTTTGTTGTCTCCTCCGGAGTTGGAGTTGTTTCTGGTCGCGCGTTTCAACAGCGTCGACTAATCGCTCCGGAGGGCCAATATGTTATCGGAAACAGCATGTCAGGCCATCATCGACAGCCGCCACTCCCTATCTCCTCGGCTTCATCGGATGACATTAGCTCAGTAACCGGCTTCGTTGCTTTGGGTGATTCCTATAGTGCTAGAATTGGCACTGGCGTAGATGGCAAGGAGAATGATTGTCGGCAGGGTTTAGGTGCTCATAGTGTTTTAATCGCTTCCGATTTGTTGGCCAGCCGAGGCGGACGGAATTCTACGACGTTCCAATTTCTATCTTGTACAGGAGCCACGACCCAAGAAGTTCTGTCCAGTCGTGATACCAATCATGATAGCCAGATCGATGCTTTCAACGCTTCACTACCAGTAGACTTTGCGCTGTTGTCAATCGGTGGGAACGATCTTGGCTTCTTTGACTTAATGAATGCATGTGTGTTTCGCTTCTACAACTTCTACTCTGGTACCTGCGAGACGGCGCTCAAGAACACACGGGACCAAATCGAGAGCGATGAATTCGAACACCGCCTGGAGATCATCATCATGGAAATCCTCGACAAGGTCCGTTGGGAGAAGAAGCCCTCCTTCACAATTACGGTTACGGGATACGCCCGGTTCTTTAACGATGTCACTGACGACTGCGACGAGATGAGCTTTGGCGTCTGGTGGCGCGGGCCAAAGCTGAGAAAGGACCTGAGGAGTCAGATGAATACGATGGTACTCACCGTCAATGCCAAGATCCGTAAGACCATCAACACGATAAACTCGCGGTTTACCAAGGATAAGGTCATCTTTATTGATTATGACAAGGGGTTCGATGGTCATCGGTTCTGCGAGGAGGGTGTGGAAGAGCCTGATTACGACCGCAAAGATACGTGGTTTTTCCTCGTAGGCGGCCCGGATAACGCCAGGAATGGAACCCGATCAAATCATGTTTCTGACCTTCAGACTTTGCCCCCAAGATCGGCTCTGGTTGACCCGTTGTCGTGTCTTGAGCCCGCGCAAGCATCAGGGGATTGGGGCCGATTGGCTTTGTGTTATATGGCCATGGCGAAGCATCGAGACCCGAACTTACAGCTTGCCCGTGGAGACTTGGTTGCTGAAAACTCGATGTGGTACGTCCCAACATATTACGGCAAGACGTTCCATCCCAGGTCTCTTGGCCACGAGGTCATGAGAAATAAAATATGAGGTATGGCAAACACTAGAATAATTGGCCGGTTTAGCATCTTGCTTGCAATATTGGTATGTACGGTACCGAGTTTTCATTCTGACAACCACGTACGTAGGTACTTTCTACGCTACGCCTCGTAGAATAGGGCCCCCTTAAGGATGACAACGCCCCTTTGTGGTTGCTTTTCAGAATGCCATCGTCCGAACTACTGGCTCGCCTGTTTTTACACCTGTAGTCGGGCACTCCGAACTGGTAGTTTCTTTCTGGCTATTTCACGAAGAGCTCGTCTTATTATTATATAACCCGTGTAATCTGATTTTCACTCACTTATAACATATTGTGATCAAAATGGTCTGCTAGGCTCAGTATAGTATTCGCGGGGAGGAGCATAATAACCAATTACCTGTACCGGTCTAACCAATTGGTATAATTTGTTTGAGGGGTTTCAGAATAGTGTCTTAGTATGCCCAATTAGACACAATATATCCAGCATACATCAATAAACATCTTCTTGAAGGCTGAGGGAGTGATAGTAATAATCTTGTACCAGTTTGAGTGACTGAGTCCCTTTCACGAAAAGGGGCCACCAGTATGCAGACTTTCACAACCGTCTCCACTGAATGATAGCCTATTCGAAGGATAGGCTAAAGAAGCAATAGCTTAGAAACACGGACCTGAAATCTGACCTGTAAATCCTTCAATTCCTCCAAGCAACTGTCAGAATGCTACCAATGAACCAACCGACTAGCAATAGAGGTTTGACCTAAACAAAGATGATTCATTGTGTCCGGTCTCAGACGACCAGACCAATACTGGTCCGGATCCGTGGTAGGTCTTTCGACTCGATCTGACCAAGACCTGCTGAAGCTGTCCTAGAGCCATTGCCTCTATCACCTGGCCGTATCCGCATTGCCAGTCATTCACGTTGGGCGCCGATGACGCCCAGCGTGAGCCTCGCCTGACCTACTAACACACACACACACACCCTCCGGCCTCACATGGCTCACCAAAGACCTCGCGCCAATTTCGACAGCGCGAACAGCGGCGACGGGCAATTTGGGGGGTTGTCTCTCGTCAGCGTAAGAGTAGTGGCCATTGCGCATTTCAAGGCTGCGCTGGAGGAGGGCCGTGTCTGAATAGGTATGCTTCACCGTCTATTCTAGCTGACGCTCCATGGTATTACCGGGTGAAGGGTATGGCTCGACGATTACTGGGGAGTGCTTATAGACAACTGTTTACCGCTATGTAGGTTCGTGGGGAAACTCAGCTATCATACATAGTATGGCCTACTATGACCAGGCATCTCACGGAGGAGACGGACCTTTGGGGTCTTGGCCAGTCCGATGGCGGCCACGGGCCTGGAATTGCCGTGTTTCATAATTTATTGCATCTCGTAAGGCGTCTGGAAACACGATGTCGGGCACGTCATTGGCGTTTGTTTAATTTCTGCCTCATTGCTTATTGTTTATTGCTTAGTGTATGCATTGTACTCGAGGTTATTCTCAACATTTCTCAAATACTATGCTATGCATATGTCCGTGCGTATCGATCGAGGCCTCTTACTATTATACTAGACTAGACTATACTATGTATACTATGCTTTGCACTATACCATTTGCACTTTGCGATTCAATGCGATGTCCGTACTGACGCGGCACAAAGGTTCGTAGTTGGTTGACCTGCCTAATTAGGGGTTAATGGGAAGCGAATAACGCAGGGATACGCGGTCAAACCCCAAGGCAGATCGCGAATCAACGGTGAACTTGGAAGATATCAATTTTTATTTAGTATGATAACGTATGTGTTATAGCAGTATGATATGTATTACCTATGTTATGTAGTAAGAATTTGAAGAATACTACTATTAATGTGTGATCAAAACTGGCATGGTACGACTCTGGAAAAATACGATTCCTGCCAATGGAAGATGGCAAAAAGGTCATGGATGGCCCTGGATCGCCGTGCTGCTGCTGCTGGCCGAAGTGGCGACGATAAGACTACGGATGCGGCCCCATGCCGGAAACTGAACTTACCTCTCTGCTCTGCTGGGAATTATTCTGCAGTGGCTTCATCTCGGCAGCCGCCCGGCTTATGTGGTTCACTGCCGAACTGACAGACTGGCTCGTTTAATTAATTAAGCCAGAAAGGGTGCGTTGAGTTGTACAGTAGCTTTACCGTGGCGCATGGAGATGGCGTACAAGAGATAATTAGGTATTTACACTTTTCTGGCGCACGTCCACGACATTGTTTTAAGGCTGTCCGGGATAGATGATTCACATGGCTCGTACTTGAAATTGATCGGAAACATAAATTCGATCGTGTCTGAGTACGGCGGTAGTACGTTTTGGTAGTTTAATTAGAAAGTTGAGTCAGGAAGGCTTTAGTCTAAGACGGGCCTAAGGTGATCGTCGGAATTGGAATGGAGTTTAATGGGACCCGGCTGTCAGGCCATGATATCATGGCTCGTTGTATTCTTGGTTTTGCATACTATGTACTATGTAGTTCGGGCGTATCAAGATGGCGCCGGCAGATGTGGAATTCCAAGGTGCTAGGATGGGATTGAAATTTAACATGTTCGTGCCAACTATATACCCCTTTTCGTATACGAACCAGACCTTCGGGTTAGAAAGCAGGTGTTTACACAGACAAATGTCAAGAATAGGGAATGAGCACATTCTATATGTATTGAATATCTCAGTGTATATAGTGCCATTTACATTTGATACATTTAATATCGAGTCTAGGTAAGAACAAATAGTTGCGCGTGTGTATTGACCTTAGGTACCCGATAGCACGGGATAAGACTAAGACAAGGTTCGAAATGGATTAGTTACTATAATAGGAAAGATACATCGCATTATGTACCTGTTATGCACCTCTTATGCAGTAACGTACATAATTAACCTTTTATGGCTTGCCAAGGTGGTATGAAGTTAAAGGTACCACTCTGATTGGCTAGACGCGCTCTTCAGGCATAACAAAGGAAACGCCACGGCGACGCGCCTTCGCGTTCCAATCACTTCTCTTCATCTTCTTAATCCTCAAACACTTTGCACACTTTGCAGCAAGTACGCGCGACCTTCGCGACCAATCATTTTCACTTTATCTCGCCAATTTTAAACACTCGTACCATCTTCAGCTGCCTTTATTCTGCACTTTGCACTTTATTCTGCACAGTCACCAACTATTATAATCCGTACAAGCTGAGAAGAAATCTAAAGAACTTTTGGGGAATAATCAGTGTGACGCGGCCCTTTCAAGTCCGAGTCTCAAGTCCCAACAGTACATTACATAGGTACATACCTAAGGTTGTTTGCTTCGCATTCCTGGGAAGCCTTTAACTCCGCCCTCTTCGGCTTCTGCCATTACCTAAGTAGTAGCAACCACCATCATATCATCATCATCATCATCACCATCACCTACCGTTGATAGGTCATCCTAATTCCAACCTATTGATATCTGATATCTTTTGCGCTACCGCAGTAAACACACCCAGACAACCTCCAAACAACTCCAACTCCAACAGACAAGATCTTCGCAATTACGAGCATATCGTTCGCATCCATCTTGCTGCTAGGTACATACATATCTTGTTATCCTGCACAGCCCATCCGGCAATCGTAGGTCAAAAAAAGACCAAAGAAACCAAAAAGGCAGGGTTCTGGCCTGCTTCGAGACTGCATAATCATCAAAACTGGCCAACCATAGCACGTGCAGAAGCACATCTTTGCAAATTCTCCCACTCCGTATGTAGAAACTAGGATTCTTCTTGACATTCCTTGCAAATTGGTCTGTCAAGTCTTGTTTAAAACAACCCTTGTTAGCACTTGCCATGGTCGTATCAGCCCACGACGCTATCAACCAATCATATCTTACATTTTACCTCCATCTTCCCATCTTCCCATCCGCACATCCACCGGCGGGTCTACCTAAGTGGATCTTTTGCTGAGCTGGCGTTCTGCTCTCTGCCAATCCTGGCACACTCTATGCTATTTCCATTAACCCTATTCGGTCTCCCCGGTCCTGGTTCAATCTATTCTCTGCGTGCCGACCTTGCAGCCTTCGTAGGCTCGACACACCCTCTGACCCTTCACTTCGACTCTTTTGCTAGTTGGTCTTGACCCAAAAAAGGCCCAAAGGCATTCCTGTGCTTCTATCGCACCTGTAACGCCCGCATACCTAAACCAGCAATAGTCCAAGGTCGCGGAAACCATTCCAGTATCTCGATCCCATCCCCCACGAACCGGCTCTCCCCATCTCCTCCGTCTCCTTTCCATCCCCTCTTCTTTCTCCATCGTTTCCCTCCATCCATCGGCAACCTTCTCCATTACTACTATCTACGATATCAATGACAGCATTACAGCGACCATTGTGTATATCGTTATTTGAACTTTACGACAGCGGTTCACTTTTGAGACCTTCTATGCTGTAGGCACGTCAAAGTGCCTGATATCTGGCGCGCCACAGGCAACCCTTGCTTCGTGGCTCCACAGCTAATTAAAGTCACCCACCGTGAGTTCTCACTAAGTACTAGATCGTTCCATTTTCACCAATCTCTCAATCGTTACGCAGTCTAAGAAGCGGGAACAAGAACAAGAACCTGAACTCACAAACGAAACTACACTTTAAGTCACACATCAATCGTATCTACATCCTAACCGACGTCAATAGCAAATATAATAGTATTGCCGAGCGACGAACAACGTATAAACATTGGCCAATATGGTCAAACCATCGCTTTTGTCGGCCAACTCTGAGCCGCTTCACATATTTCAAGATGACTACTTGGACCAGCCCGCCCCATCTATCAGCCGGGCACCGATGCCCTCGGTTAACAAACAGCACTCTCCTCGCCGGGCTCTACAAAGCTCAAATGGAAACGTAATATTTAATCCGCCCAATGCGCACGCGAAGCAGCATTCACCGTTCAAGCCAACCGGACGCACCGCCTCCTCCCCGATGACACCGCTCAGATCGCATGGCAGCAAGCTCAATGCCGTATCGATACTACCGCCGGCGTCTCATGGACAGACAACAGATTCGATGCAGAAGAAACAGCCGTTAATGTCGAGATTCAAGACGGTTGTTCAAAAGCCGCCCGTGGAAGCAAATGCAAGTTACGGAAAAGAGAATGTTCATCCTACGCTATATCCCGCGCCGTCTACCTTCAATCTAAGCCTGGAGAACTACTATCAGAGTGCACCCCCCAGGAAGCGAGCATTACTTGAAGCCGCCCCAATTCAGGACTCGAGACCCGCGAAGAAGGCCAAACTGGAAGAATCTCCCTTACCGCCACCCGATTCCTTCCCCGCGATTGAGGACACTGGCGCGAAACCATCATATAGCTATGCTCAACTGATCGGAATGGCAATTTTACGTGCCCCTCAAAGGCGACTCACTCTCTCACAGATCTACAAGTGGATTTCGGATAACTTCTCCTTCTATAGCGCTCAAGATGCGGGGTGGCAAAATAGCATTAGACACAATCTCTCCCTCAACAAGGCCTTTATCAAACAGGAGCGACCAAAGGACGACCCGGGCAAGGGTAACTACTGGGCCATAGAGCCTGGAATGGAGCATCAGTTTATGAGAGAGAAGCAGAGTAAGAAATCTACAGCAAACATGGGAAACACCCCTTTTATGTCTAGTCGGGTCGAGCCTCCGCGCATTGAGCCTACTAGTTTCCATGATGGTCTACCTTCTCTACCTCCAGTGCTCCCAGCACAACCGAACCCATATATCCATGATTCGATGCTATCACAAGACTTAGGCCAAGCTGGACCTGAAGTCTCGTCTGATGCTACTATTCCGCTATCCGACAATGTCGGACCAGAAGAGCAACCGGACAAGAGCCAGGAACAAGGGCAACCTCCGGAGAGTGGTGCATATTCTCCTCTCCCTCCTGCTATACATTCATCGCCCCCGATTCCTCGTCGAATGGAAGCTCGGAGCAATACTCCGCCTCCAACTAGGAGAGAGCTTCCTTCATCTGGCCCTCACAAGCGTGGCCATGGGCGCAAGTACGCTTCGATGGACGCCTGTATGGATGACAGTGGATATATCTCGTCTTTGGAGTCATCGGCTATGCGCCCTAGAGGTAATCGAATCCTTAGTTCGGGAACTGATCGTCCCCGAATCAAGCGAGGACGTGCCGAAGAAGAGATTGCGCGGCTTCGTGCCTCATCCTATGATAGTCCTACTAAGGGACGTCCTTTTGAGTTTGCCCCTCCCTCTTCATCACCACTAAGACGGACAAACGGCGCTGGTCAGATGCTACCTCCTCTGACACCCGCTGTTAAAATAAAGCCGCCTCCGAAGCCTCCTGCTTCCGTTTCGCCTAACACGAACCTACGCATACACAGGGACAATGTTAGGTCCATGCTTAACTCGCCTCTTCGTCGTGTTAGCAACATAACTGAGGATACAATGCCGTGGAGTCCAGCATTCCAAATAGACGATTCGCTGTTTAACTTTAACGATTTCATCACGGACCCTGCAGAGTTTGATATATACCAAGATCAGTCCTTAGATCAATTCTTTGGGGCTGCGGATAATGGCTCTCCCCTGAAGCGCTCGGCTAGGAGGGGTCGCCTTGACCGATCTGTATCTACAAGTGTCCTTGGTGACCTAACAAACTCTGCATCCAAACGATCGATTACGTCGGCTCCCTTGCTGAAGGCATCGGCTTCAACAACTCCTCTGTCGTATGAGACCCCAAGTAAGGTGTTCGAAGACATATCCTCCCCCAGTAAAATATTCATGCAGTCTCCTACAAAGAATGCTTCTTCTACGAAGAACAATTGGATGGGCCTGGAAGACTTTTGCACCTCCCAATTCTTCGAGGACGACGCGGACGAGGGTACTGGTATAGATATCCTTCAGGGCTTTGAGAGAATCAGTGGTAGCCAACCCACTCGCGGCCTACCTGCTTCCTCCAAATCCTCGAAGCCGGCTTTAGGTCGTAGTTTTACGACCAAATTTTAACGCGCCTGCGCTGCACCCCTAGGGGTGGCAATATCACATTGATGATGATTACGAATAATGAACCTCATTGCATCCCGGATATCTTCGATTCGATTGCGTTGAATACGCTACCTACCTTCGACGAATATAGACCTTTTCGCCTACCTTCTCGCCCCGCGGCCGGCGTTCTTGCCTATTGTTTGATATCATAATGACGACACGTGTCAAGTACATATTTCATCACAACGCCTACATAATGAGATCTGGATTTTCTCATTTGCTTTTTGCTTGGGTTTTGTCTGGCGCAGATTCAGGGTGGACTATCTTCATAGTCTCCCCTATACACGCGCCCTTTAGCCTATGACCTTTAGTGGATACGCGGGAGCATGCGATAAGGCGTTGGTTGGATGGAATGTCCTTGCAAAGAAAGGAAGGCGGGGAAATCAAGGAATTGTGTTGAGGCATAGTGCCTCCGGAGGAGTTTTGCGAGTTGGAGAGACCCATACTCGGTTGAGATGGGATATGTTGCTCTAGTGATAATTTTTCTACTTTTTGCCTGCGAGGACGGATGGACAGCTAGGATAGCCCATGTACGGCGGACAATTACTGGAGTTAGGGTTCATCTTGCGATGCTTTTCTATCAGTACCTACTTATCTACGTAGTACTCAGTCCGGTCTTATACCGCAACTTCGACCTCCCTTTTTTCATCTGAACAATCTTGGATCTGTATGATGGGTCCTATTTCTATTGTGACTTGTGCCGTAAGAACATGAACATGCCCGCATGTCTAGATCAATATGATACTATCATCACGATGCTCTGAAGGACTTTGTGTAGCTGGCTCGTGGTGCATACAATGTATTTACTTACGATGGGGGTATCAATCGGTGATGTAGTTGTAGTTGTAGTTATAATTACACCGGCCTACCATGACGAAATCCGCGAAGAAGCCCAAGTCTATCGTAGGGGGATCAGATTTCCCTGAGCGCCGTTTCCCAGTCCAGAAGTTACAGGTAGTTAACATGAACGCCTTTCCCTTTCCCCTTGCTCCGAATACTTTTTTGGGTGCTCGCTGCCCCCCTTTCCTTCGCTTCCCCCGCTCGTTGGTTCACGAAGCGTTCCGTTACGTTGCCATTATAACCTCCGCTCCCTCCTTAGTTGTTAGTTGGTTGGTTGGATGGTTAGATATTTATTCCCACTTCGACCAGCCTATGCCCGGATTCTATGCGTGTCCTGTTCCTGCGCCTGCCTATATAAGTATGTATGTGCATATCCCGTATCCGCCTACGCAGCCATATATGTCCCTTTGCCCAGCTACGGCGTGTTTATTGTTGATGTTGAAGTTATCCGACAGAGGGCCCTAAATAAGTAGTATTGGCTTTAATACCTAGTATATGCCAATTCGGGTGGCCCAGCCTGCGTCTTTTTGGTTCACGTTGATTTGGTAGGGGAAGGGGTTGGCCTCGCTGGTGGTTATGGGTGGGATGTGGTCTTTGTGGGTGTTGACGCTGGTTACGATCTTCATAACGCTTGTTAGGAGGGTTTGCTCCATGGCTTTGCGGACTTTGGCGCGTTCTGTGTGGGTTGCTTGTTAGCGGATATAATCTACGTTTTATTTTACTGTAGTATTTCATATGGGATTCACATGGGATTGTATGCCTGGCGTGGATAGCTAGGTAGATAGAAGGAGAAGGGCGGTAAGGGATATATATATATAGATAGGGGGGGAGGGAGACAAACCGCTCTCTGTACGCGGTTCCGCTACGGTGACTTTCACCGTCCAGGATTCCCAACAAACTTCCTCGTCGCCGCCGCCGTAGGGAAGATACCAGGTCTTGCGGCGCTTCTTCTCGAAGAACTGGACCGAGATGTTACCGCGGCCGCCAGCGCTGCGGTGAGAATGCGTGTGCGAATGTGTTCGTTCGGCATCGAGTTCGCGCGCGAGCTCAGCGGCACGCTTCTCGATCATAGTATCCAGCTCGGCATCTTCGACGTACGGCAGCGTAATATCGAGGACCTCGCGCGAACGCGGCAACAGCGACGGGAAGAAGCGATGGAAGAAGATGGTGTGTAAAATTCCTGTGTTGGGAGCTCTACGAGTTAGCCTTTGCTTGGGTATATAGAGATATATTTATAGGTAGGCAGATCTGTGGGGAGACGCAGAGGTGGATGCGGGATATGGGGATCTAGCTTCGTGGACGACGGCGGATGGATGGATGGATGGATGGACGAGCGAGTGATGATGATAGGTAGAAGGACAACAACGATGACGGTCGCGGGGGCATATGATTGGATAGATGGATAGATGGATTTTAATACCTCTCACCACATCGCGAACGGAAGCCGGGTCGGCAAAAGCCTCGAGGATGAACTCTTGAGGTGTTTGTTGTTCCATAGTATAGTTTGCCAAGTCGGGGATGGTTCTGGGTTGTTAGGAGGAAGTTTTAGGGACTGTTGACCTTCCCGAGACCGTCTATCAGCAGACGCCGGCACGATGGATAGATGATCATCAGTCTGATGCGTCTGATGGAGGGGTCCCGACAAAGGGGCTGAGCCGGAGGGGGAAAGACTTGGAACGTGGGGTGAAAATGGACCAGTACGAAGTACATACTAGTATGTACAACAATACATAGTGGACATGTACCAATGCGTCATATTAGCCACATTTAATTCTGTGGCTTCTACCTAACTACATGTAGTGTATGTACACTATTTAGGTATCTACCTATGTACCTAAGCTTAGCATGGTGCAACATACCTAAAATCACACACTAGGTTAGCTGCAGGGGGTTGCATACGATCAGGTGCTTATCTTATCAATTGCTAATTGCTAAGGTAAGGCTAGGTACCTAAGGTTAGGTTAACTAGCAGGTTCTATAGGTTAGGTTAGGTACCTTTTACCGTGCTGGACGATTCGCGCGCTTGGACCGAGGCACACGTCAGAACCGAACCTTATTGAATGTGATTTCCAGGTGAAAGACTGGCTGCAGGTTGGTTGCATACCTCAACTCAAAAGCTCCCCCTAGAGCCTTCCAATACAAGCCTTCCAATGCTACAGTCAATGCTAAGGTACCTCTGACCTAAAAAGTTACAACGCAATACAACTATCTCAAAACACCAAAGCCTAAGCCTTAAGCACTAAATCATTGATTCTATTTCTGAGGTCTTCCACCCCCCCCGAACCTTCTTCAGGGGCCCAGCATGATATCAGCTACACGGCGATGGCTCCGCCGTAATAGAACCCCAATAGCCATTGGTGCCGGCGTCGTTGGCGCTGGCTACTTGGCTACTCAATATGTCTTAAACAAGATCAATGACGCGCGTGAGCGCATGAGCAGCGATCGCATCGCGAAGGAGAAGTAAGATCGCGTTTTCACAGCCTCCTTCGGGAAACCACCAATAAACCTTCTAACAATTCCTTAGCCTTCGACGTCGGTTCGAGCAGAACCAGGAAGACTGCACATTTACAGTCTTAGCATTGCTGCCGACCGCGACTACGAATATACTCGAGACCATGAACACCGAAAGGATCACGCTCGAGATTCAGCAGATGAAGGGCAGCAAGGCTCTGCGCAATAACGGCGAATCGTCAGCTGCACCTCCTAGCATTGCTGATACTACTTTAACCGAGGAAGAGGGAAAAAGTATCGCGAGTTTACCGAGCGAGAGTGGCGTATTTACCAGCCAGATGACGATATCGTCTGTGTCTAATGCAGGAGATGGCTCCCAAGATGGCGGTCAGCAGTCCATGCAGAGATTGAGAAAAACGAAGAGACAATTATGGGATGATTTAACAATAAGCTGTGAGTTCCCCTTTTGAAGCCAGTTCGAGCTATGCTCTCTATTTTTAGGCTAATTACTGTTTCTCTAGCAATAACGCGTGCTTTTACTCTCGTATACACTTTGGCCCTTCTTACTATGCTCACGCGGGTCCAACTCAATCTCTTGGGCCGACGTAGCTATTTATCGAGTGTAGTGTCTCTAGCTACAGGGACAGCGCAGTCTACAATCAGCTTAGAAAATAACGATGATGACAACACGGAGCACTCATACGGCAGCGACTTTGAGACGAACCGGAAATACCTAACCTTCAGCTGGTGGCTGCTGCACCGTGGCTGGGTTGAGATCATGGAGAACGTCGAGGGTGCCGTTCGCGACGTCTTCGGACACCTCAGTCCCCGTGACCTGCTGAGCTTCGACACCTTCTCACAGCTTACGCTCGAGGTTCGTAAGAAGATGGAGAGCAGGGCAGAAGAGACCAGCGAGTCGAGGCCAGGCTCCAAGTGGCTACCATTCCTACTACCCCCTACTAAGATGGAAGACTTTGTTCTCCGGGAGTCGGGCGTCTTGGGTGACAACACGGCAGCGTCTACTCAACCGGATAGTTCATCGGCATCGGCATCTTCGGAGACGCCACTCCGTCGTCTCCTAGACGAGACTTCGGACCTCATTGAGTCTCCTCCCTTCACGCGCGTTCTGACGCTCCTCCTCGACGCTGGGTTCTCTACTCTCCTATATAAGAAAGTACTGCCAGGCGCCTTCCAAACACCAGGAACACCCTTTACCGCCCCTCCCTCGTCAGACTTGGGAGCGCTAGTCGGTCAGCAGGCAGCCGTGAAGGCTGCCGGCTCCAAGGTTGTTCTATTGCCTAAGATCCTATCGGTGCTCACGCGACAGGCCCACGCCATCGGCAATGGTATGCCCAACGAGTACCTACAGGAGATGGAGCAGGTACGCGACCTAGAAGCCTTCGCAGCTGTTGTCTATTCGAGCAACTGGGAGAACGAAATCCAGGACTCGGAGAACCTAGCTGCGGCACGGGCCGCTGACGAGACGGCGAGCAATAGCAATCTGCATGTACCAGAAGGCAGCAACGTGGGTCGGTTCTCGCAGGTCTCTACTCTGGGCGAGGAGAGCATGGTCATAGTCGACCCGTCGCAGTCGCAAATCTCGCAGACGCAGTCCTCGTTCGACACGGCATGGGAGCGAGCGACGGATCGGTAAAAGTTAGAAGATGAACGATATGGCATGATAGAACATGATTACTATGTGAACTCTGGATACTGACGTAACTAGTTATAACGAAATGAAATGCACATCATTGGATCATGCAAGGAGGGACATAATGGGGTTGGATTTTTCTTTTCTTGACGAGGATACATCATAGCGCGTGCATTACAACTGCCAGCTTTTCAAGCAGCTTTACATAGAGGGCTACATACATGTATATACATGTGCCAGTACTGCGGATATCGAAGCTTCAAGTAAGCCTCTCGGTTCCGGAAGGGGTTTAATGATACCATCTCCAGCTCTTAGCTCCAATGCCTTGTTTTGCAGTTCATGCTAACTCCAAATATTTCAGCCATGTGTACGCGGTGCCGGGAAAGTGATGCATCTCTATGCTGTCCCTCTACCCACCCATATATATCCTCTCTTCTGGGACACTTATCCGCAGCATTGATTAATTCGTCAGCCTCCAGGCTAACCAGGAATAAACTACCTAAGGGCTAAGTTCACTCCCTCGGTTACCCAAGGCCGGTATTATACCACGCTGTCTATTCTCTATCGTGGCAAGCCGTCACATCAGGCCTCTGATAAACTTATCCAGCCCCATCTCGAACATCTCGTTCTTCACGCCGTCGCCGCCTTTGTGCTCGACTGGGGAGAGGGGGTTCTTGACGACTAGGACGTAGTGATGTTAGCATTATTCAGGTTTTAGGGACACGGCGTTCCCCCGTCCAGCCATTTGCTATAATCTCATGACTCGGATGATATCGTAGCTAGATATCTTCAAGTTGTCTCTTGATCCAAGCCAAGCCAAGACTAGGACAAGTCCCCTCCCTTGCCTCACCACCATCCCTCTTCCAGCATCTCCCCCCGCCGCATCCTTGTGTAGCATAAAACACCACGAAAAGAAGATCCGGACTAGACTCACCGTACTCGACCCAGAGGTTGATATAAATCTGGTGCAGGACGTTGCGCATGCTGAGGGCGCCGGGCTCGGTAAGCATGGCGAAGCGCAGGTTGGTGGGGGTCTCGTAGTAGTGCAGCTTGTAGTGGGCGGTGCGAAAGGCGATGAAGGCGTCGTCGTCGCCGCCGAGCTTGCGCACCATGTTCCGCAAGCTAAACACGGTGCCGAAGATCAGCTTCGCGTCATTCTCGTTCTTCCGCCGGGTGATAGCAGCAGCGGCGGCGGCGGCGGCGGCGGCGTTTGCGGGAGAGGTGGTTGTCGAGGGGGGTGCGGAGGACGGCGCTGCTGTGGTTATTGTTGCGGCGGCGGAGGCGGCGAGGGACGCGGGCTGTTGCGATTGGGGCCGCGATGACGGGGGCGGGCCGGCGATGCTGGATGAGGGCCGGGGGACCCAGAGCTTCGAGTATACGCACTCGGCTGCGCGGTGTTAGGGGTTAGTTGTTTACATAGCAGAGAGCTGCGTGTAGCATCCGATCTAGGATCTGTGTAGGCACGGCAGGGTAGGGTCGAGGTAGTCTTACTATGGCGGTCGAAGATGTAAAACGAATAGACCTGTATAGGCATGGCGGCTATGTAGTAGCTAACTCCAGCGCGGGTCGCAAGCTGGGGAAATCACATGCCCGTGGCGGAGGGACGAGAGTGGGATAGGGACTGGATTGTCGCTGTTGCGGTTTGGCGATGCAGGTGCTAAAAATAATGGGAACTGGGAACTAGGAACTGGGAATTGAGACAGCGGCCGGCAAGTCGGCATATGCTACGTTAGGTACCTATGTACCTACTTGAACCAATATTTGCGGGCCGGTCCAGGGGGGAAGGCAGGGAGGGGTCCAGCCTTCCAGCCTTCTTACCTTGAATCTTCAAGCAAGACTAAAACTTACAGTAGGTAGCACTTACAGTAGCGTCGCTATCAACTGATGTACATGTAAGACATTTAGAAGTATGTACCTATACTTTATTTTTAATAGTTAACTAAAACATTGAAACTACCTACACATCATCAACCACGTATCCATATCAATTAAAAGGGGACCCTATTTCGTTCAATTACCGGCATTACACATTTACATGTAGGCATATATGTAGGTATTCAGCTGTTCAAGGGTCAAGTATGCTGTCGTGTGTCAAAACGTACTTACCAAAGCTCTTATCTTCCAGTTGTTAGCCCTGGAAACACCTCGAGTCCCAGCGGGGATGTGATGCAGCAGCAGCAGCAGCAACAGGGATCATGGGAGTGCAGTTGGGGGCCATGATTTGCCCAATCGCCGAATTAACTGCCTTTGGGCTGAACCTCTTTTAAAATCCATTGTGCCGGGGTCCGGGGGAGTGAGAAGAAGGAATGGTGCAGAAAGATACCTAACCGTTACTTACATACATATGTAAAAGGCCATCATTTCTACTATTTTATCTAATCTTTGGTCTTTTGCCGTTCATATTTCTCATATTCCTCAAGTTCCTCAAGTTCCTCATCTTTTATTTATATTAACAAACTGGAAAGTCATGCGCCAAGAACAGAATCGACTCTTCAATATCTGATGTTCGCCATTCCCTCGAACAGATAAACGAAACCGCCACGATGCAATCCTCATCCAACACAACCTCGGCTGCCACTACGCCATCGCTCAAGGAACTTATCGAATCAGGAGGATCCGAAGAACGACTATTCGACAGAACGCATAGCTTACCCCTGTCTCCGCATATTATGATTCAGCAAGATGCGGATGGGTTCAGTCGACCGTCCTTTGCCCCTCACTTGTGAGTCTTCGAAGCATATTATATAAGTCGAGACTTCGTCGGTTTTGCCCCGCGATTTGTCTTGGCCGTCTAGCGGATTGTATGTATATGGATGGATGTGTGGCTAAGACATCGAACGCTTCGCCTAGGTCTGCACCGCCCGACGTATCTCATTTCAAAAGCCCCATGAGGCATCACAAAAGGACGCCGTCTCAGCATCGCGAAGTGAAGGTCCGTAGAGAAAGGAATGAAACTTACTACGTCGTCGTGAACTGAGATCCCGTCGCAGGAAACCCTCAACGCCAAGACCGAGTATACGAACGATGAGACAGATGGCAGGTCGCAACAGACCATCAACCAATACACCATTCGAGAGGAGATTGGAAGAGGTTCCTACGGCGCCGTACATCTTGCTACCGACCAATTCGGAACCGAATATGTAAGCGCACGCCGCCGGTTTCGGGTTCATGAAGCCATCTAACCACTCTTCGTATAACTAGGCTCTTAAGGAATTCTCAAAATTGCGCCTCCGAAAACGAGCCCAGTCGAATATCTTGAGAAGACCCGAAGGTGGGAGGCCGCGATCACTTGGTCCGGGACAGGGTCTTCACAGCGCCCACAGAAAACAACTCAGCCATCATGAAATTGCCGAAGCAAAAGATGCCCTCTTTCTAATACGAGAGGAGGTTGCCATCATGAAAAAGCTCAATCACCCTAACTTGGTACAGTTATTCGAAGTATTAGATGACCCTGAAAACGACTCCTTATACATGGTCCTGGAAATGTGTAAGAAGGGCGTTGTTATGAAAGTCGGGTTAGACGAGCAAGCAACTCCCTACGACGACGAACAATGTCGTTTATGGTTTCGCGATCTCATCTTGGGCATAGAATACCGTAAGTTCATATCGAGGCACGGGTCCTGTCGCACGTCCATTGACTCTATATTGTCTTAGTACACGCTCAAGGTATTATACATCGTGATATCAAGCCCGACAACCTCCTACTAACAGAAGACGATATACTCAAGATTGTCGACTTTGGAGTGTCCGAGATGTTCGAGAAACCAGATCACATGATGACCAGCAAATCTGCAGGCTCTCCTGCTTTCTTACCACCCGAACTTTGCCAGGCCAGGCATGGTGATGTACCGGGCAAACCAGCTGACATATGGTCCATGGGGGTTACTTTGTACTGTCTCAAATATGGTGGACTACCTTTTAAGCGGGACAATGTGCTGGACATGTATGATGCGATCCGTACCGAGGAAATTCGAATACCCTCCGATAACGAAGATCCAAACTTCGTAGACCTCATCACCAGGATTCTAGATAAGAACAACGAGACAAGACTGACTTTACGAGAAATAAGAGTAAGTCTACCAATACCTAGTCTTAAAACAATGAATACTAAATCGAGCAGAATCATCCTTGGGTTACAAAAGAAGGCTCTGATCCTTTGCTCTCCGAAGAAGAAAACTGTTCAGATATGGTAGGGCCGCCGAATGCCCTGGAAGTTAACCACGCATTCACGCGAAAGATGGACCACCTGATGTGTGTGGTAAGAGCTACCTGTCCCTATAAAAGCCATTTCCAAAGACTTACCTGAGTTCGACCTTAGTTGAAAGCAATTCACCGGTTTAAGGGTCTCGTTTCTAAAAGTCGAGTTGCGACGCCCGATATTAAAGTAGCTCAAATATCTCACGCGCCGGAAATCGTACGAGAGGCTATTCCGGAAGATACAGAAACAACCACATCGTCGATTGCAGAAGTCTCGGCCATCGCGCAATCGACACATCAAAGATCGATCGCGGAAGAGGCTGCGGAGCTTATCAAGCAGCGCAGAGATTTCCTTGAAGCTCAAAAGCACGCATTGACTCACCCACTGGCATCGCCCGGGGCAGAAGAGAAGGGCCATGCTCACGACATAACGGATAGGGCACCGCTTTTCTTAGGTATCGGCATGGGAGGACACGACGGATTCACTGCCTCTGAGACTGAGGCTGACATCGTGTCTGACTCGCCTACCGGTATCGATTTTGATATCTATGACCGTGCTTTCGAGACGGAAATCAAACGTATCCGTTCCGATAAGAAGAAAGGCCGGGCTAGGACCTATTTCACGAAATTTGTAGGGCCTCAAGAGAGGGGCAAGTATACCGGCGACGATTATATGGTATTGGAGGCTGCGAAGTCACCAACCTCCAGTTCGCCAGCTTCAGGAGGGGGGTTAAATTTTATAGACAGAACGATGGAGCGCGTGGACCGGGAGGGGCATGAAGTTCAGGATGGTGCCAGGAAGGCATTCGATGCCGCCAAAGAGACAGGACATAGGTTCGCGAACCTAGTCATGGCCGCGACCAAGGACCTAAAGGAAAGAAATACGAACTAGAAGTAACGCTTCGTGAGCATTTTGAAGTCTCTGGGCGGGGCGGGCAGCGTAAAGAGGAGGCAAAAAGGGGGTTTGATGTTTCGTATTCAAGCCGTCACGATATGACGCGTCACTCGCTCGCTCGCGAGTAGTTCCCCTCTAGGTTGTTAAAGCTATCCGTCCAGGTAATAGCAAAAGCAAAGGGCGATAGAAGCGCCGTTGCGTATATGTAATCAAGCAGAGCGGGCGTTTCGGGCCAGGATGGAAAGGCAGGAAAAAGTGGATTTGGGACGGGCGGATACGATTGTCGGTTCTCACCACACTATCAAATATAACAATTCCCTTATTGCGCTGGTTCGCGGGATTACATGTGATAGGAGAATATAGGAGAATATAGGAGAATATAGGAGATAGGTTAGAGTAGCTTCCATTGCCCATCCACGCACCCGTTAAAATTCCCCTACTCGTAAGATATAACACCTACCTACCTACACAAACTGATCTTCGCTTCTCCCTCCTAAAACTCGGATACAGCTACCGAAGGGGGTTTGAGAGCTGTTGACTTATTTGGGGCATAACTATGTGAATCACATTTATTCTATTTGTCTGCCGCACCTGCTCACCCGCCTACCCTTCTCCTCCGTATGTATGTATGTATGTGTGCGTGTCTAGCCCCTGGACAGGCAGAGTGATGATACGTACGTGCTGCGTAGCATATGCACGGCATGCACACCATCGCGTTACTTGCAGAGAGTTCCCTCGTTGCCGGTTTGGGAAATACTTGCTCAACCTACTTGCATATGTAGCAGTTGAGCTCCTGCGTAGGTATGTGTGTATATATGCTCTGTATAGGCTGGTATATAGGTAAGGTATATTGATGGATATATTGGTACCGAATGCAGATGTCTCCCTAGACAGCATTCCTCACCGCGGGAATAAGCCAGCTCAGCTCACCACACCTCAGTGCTTGTACATGGCATACGCAGTATACATAGTATTGACTTAAGAGAAGGGCAACAGGGAAGGAAGAGGAGGGAAGAGGAGGGAAGACAACTAGCCAGCCGACCAGCAGGGAATGCACGTAGGCAGGCCAAAGAAAACGCGACATCTCGAGCACGTGTATGAGTTGACGAATATAGTAGGCTGAGAAAATAGGAAGACACAATGTAGGCTACGTTGGCGAGGCTGACGGACGTCTTTGAAGCGGTCATACACCGCTAATCATCCGTTTGGCTATCATCGCCGATGTTTCATAATAGTAACTGACAGGGGGCAAGGCTGTTTATAGAGATGAGGGATATGAAGATCGATCTAGCTTTTCATTAGTAGATATTCTGGGGGGGGGATAAGCAAATATGTCAAACCTGTCTAGTTGTTTGTTTTTGTGTGCTTGCTTGTCTGTTAGAAAAAGACTTACAACCATGTAAGTCCTAGGGATATCGTCCACCTCGCGCTTTGGAGACTGGAGACTGGAGACTGGAGACTGGAGACTGGGGACTGGGGACTGGAGACATCCCCTCCGTCCCTCCTATTGCAATCCTTTTCATCTCTCTGTTTCCCTCCATCTGCTTCTACTCCTCCTCTTTTGTCCTGTGCCGCCTATGCATGTTTGTATATGTATAGGTAGGTAGGTAGGTTAGGTAATTAGTTAGTTCGAAAGTAACCAACTCCAAAGCCCTACTCTACCCTCTCGAGGTAACCTAACCCCAGATTTCTTTACTACCGCACCACACACCTAAAGGGAAAATAATAATAAAAGAAGCCGGTCCCGTTAAGCGAGACAACTCTAGATCACCCGTCAAGCCTGGCCTTCTTCTGGCACTTTCGGCCGGTGATTCCAACGAACCAAGTGCAGACCTTGGCGCCGCGCCCCTTTTTATTTTTATTTTTTGTCTCGCTGATTGCAGACCCGTTTACTCGAAATCTTGATTCTTGTCTTGCTTGGCTTCGGCAATTGATAACCGGGGTGGGAACGGCCCGTCGCAAGAAAACGCCAACATTTGAACGTATGTATCTAGGAGGCTGCTGCTGTGTCAATCAGCTAACGATATATTCCCACCGTACAAGACTCGGCAAACCCCCCTTTTCTATATCCCTGACCTCCTTCGTAGACTTCTTTACCTTTCGGGGATTACCTTACCAGCCTGAAACATCGATATCCCACGTTTTTAAACCTACCTAGGTATGTAAGGATACACCGGCGTTCCGCACATATTTTAGCATAGATATGGGGGCGAGGGATTTATTGAGGCGATAGCCGCAACCCGCATGGATGGCTACGCCGATGATTGGGCGTTGTCCCCAAATAGCAAGTACAATATAAAGCTATCCCGCATATGACACCACTAAGCGACCGTACGACTTAGCAGGGGACTGAAATGCCCCCTCTGGTCCCCTGGTCCTTGACATCTCAAAGAGGTGTTCTATGGTTGTATATCCCCAGGTTTTCCCGTCTCTCCATGTATGTGAATGGCATGGGATGGCATGGGATGCCACTATACTATACGTGTGACGATCGAAGCGACTGGATAGCACCCCCAACATCTAGAACCAGTCGATAATTTCCCCGGTAATCTCGTCTGAATTAATTGCGCCGTGTGGGTGCACAACAAAGGCCGGTTGCTTTTCACGTTACCATCTGATGTTATAATGACTACCTAAACAGGCTCAAGATGGAAACCCTATCCGACATATCGAGGAGCCTTGATTGATAAGGAGACCGGATAGACGCGCCCTCTTACTATGTACGCCTTCACGGTACCCGTCATTATTCTCGATACCCCGTATCTAACCGGTCGACGATGAATATTCTTTTTTCTTTAAGCACTCCGCAGAAGAGTGGGAGAACATCAAGTTCAAAGCATTGCTTACCCGGTACGAGCGGTGTGGCACAAGATGCGAATTCGGAGGCTTCCAGCTCGACCGCAGGAGTCGGTAGGTATGTATTATATGCAGTCCTGAATATCATTACCTGAGATGCATGGTGAATAGAAAGTGAACCGGTATAAAATTGGTATGATGCTCAGGTCGGGAACGGGGAGCCGTATTGCTTTGCGGCGTAGATTAGGTTAGTAGCATCGAATATGGCCATAATGATCGGCACAAAACGCATTGTGCGACATGTGGTTATCGGGATTCTAGGTATCTAGGCATCTGATCTTCATTGCATGGTGGCCAAAAGCCTTGGCATTGACAATCCGTCCGCTTCGGCTTTGTCGATGGACATGTAAGAATTTCATTGTTATGTTACCTTTACCTTTTCTTATTCTTCCTTTTCTTTTCCCTGCGAATGCGCCGTCGCGGATGCGGGACGCGCAGGATGGTTGCAGATGAAGGAACGGCCATTTGACAGGGACGTATTAGACGTCCAGTTGCTGCTGATGGGATGATCAGATAATGCGTGTTCCCGATATCGTTTTGTGTCCATATGCACTAATTCGCAAGGATGGTTGAAATATGTACGTTGGTCGGATTGATATCCTAATTTGTTAGATGTGGACAAGCTTAAACAGAAGCTTGTGAAATTGTAAAATTGTAAAATTGTAAAATTGTAAAATTGTGAAGTTGTGAAGTTGTGAAATTGTGAAAACCAGATTCATGACGTCAGCTACCAAAGCAGTAATGAATCCGGAAGACAATTCGAACGGAGGGATAACCGCTAGGAATCTGTTCCATGTGAATTGCCCCGATGTTTTCCTGTATGTAGAAGTGGAATATCGTGGTTGACATCGATAGCTGCATATTGGGGCCAAGAGCCACTCATTCCAGTAATCAAAGGCCGCACACGAGATCTCATTTCCCGAGTAGATCGGAATAAGTTTCTGTCATAACTCGCCAACCCCTCCCAAACTCCTGGGTCCAATTGAGATCTCATCTAGTCGAGAGCCAAGTCTCCGTAGCCCTACGATATACCTGTAGTACACATATGTAGGGAAACTTCCGGATGTCAGAACCGATTCGGAGCGGAAATCTACCTAATCCACTCCATTTTATGTAATCGTATAAGCGGATATGCAGCTGCTGTGGAGGCGGTTTGGAGGCCTCCTGGGTGATAATAGGCCAAAGAGAAAACTAAGAGCGCGAAAGGGAGCGAAAGGGAGGAAAGCTTGGCATATGGGTGGAACAGCTCCGGCCCGCATAAAAGAGAAAGCTTTCGTGCTCGACTCGGTTATGCATGTACTGTAGCTGTTAGCTATAGCTGTAAGCTGCCTAGGTAGGTATGTAAGTATGAAGAAGAAAAAAAGCCTTCGACAATTCATAACTAGCCTACAGCAGCAAGGATAGCAATATGTACAGTGATCCACCAAACAGCAGTCAAGGCTCTGTAAGCAGCAGTGCAGTAACAATACGGAAAGAGGGAATAATTATGACATTTTTTACTAAATCATCGATGCATATGTATTGGGGCTCCCCTGTCTGTACCTACCAAAGCAATGCCTAGCGGAGAAGCGGCAGGCTATGTAGTAGTATAGGGGACAATCTTGTAGCGGTGAGCGTATCCGGATTGATTATTTTGTGCGTTTAGAATGGCGCCGAGTTCAAGGCGATTGATACTCGTAATATGTGGTCTTAGTGCGGCGTAGCCGAGCTAGATTGCAGCACGAAGGCGGTCCAGATCTAGTCGTTCCAATATCTCCTTGTTAGGTTTTTAGTCTTAGTCGAGGGCGAGAAATGCCTCATCCAGTACACGTAGTCAGCGGCAGAAGAAGAAAAATCACCATGCAACGCTCAGATAACAGTTTGTGATGCTCCCGTAAGCTACTGCAATCAGTTAGATAGGATGTCGTCCTTCCGAGGTGGGTATGGTGCCATTTTGAATAAGGTTCCTTTGATGTACAGTCGGTAGTCAGACAGAAAATTAGAGGATGAGATATAGAGTAGTACCAGGATAAAAGAAAAAAGGTAGAAATGCGTGACATATGGGTTCCGTCATAAGAAAAGAGGGTACATATCTTAATGAGTGGGAAAAGCTAAAGTGTCTTTATTTGGTGAAACGAAACGAAACGATAAAACCGATGATAATATTTAGATTTATCTGGTCTGGGCGGAGGCAGCAGGGCTCACGAGATAGATCGGAGCAAGAGTGTCAGTCGGGAATAATCGTTGTTAATCTGGCATGAGGCTCTTTGTCAACTAGGCGGGTTGGATGACCTCGTGGCATTCTCGATACAACGCAACATATGCCTTAGTTAATTAAGCGAGTGTGGGAATATTATTTCTCTTTCGTCTTATTTAGGATGGGGGGTTAGGGGGGGTGATGAGAGGTCGAAGGGTAGTAAATGGGTAGTAAATGATTAGATTGACTTAGATGGACGGTTCGGAAGGGATGGATCGTGTCACGATGCTCTTTTCATTTTAGATGCGAATAAGGCTAGCCATTTATACCTAGGTACATAGGTACCTACCTTAAGGTATGTAGCTTGCGCATGCAGATTCGAGATTGCCTACTGGGGAACTACCTAGAAAGCCCACCAATTGTAGCTTCTGCAGTTCCTGTTACGTGCAGATGCTTCTATCGTAGTTGCGACCTCTTGCGTAACCACTTTATACTGGGGTAGATACCTAGGTACGTACTACCTAAGATACGGGTCCCTCGGGTTCCCTCTCGCGGACACAACAACATGAGTATATTGCCAAACAGGTAAAACTTTGATTTTAAGAGCTTAGTTAACCAAATAGAAAGGAACAACATCTTCAAGTTTTCATTTTGAGATACCATCTTACAGTTGCTTGTACAGATATATAACTTTTATGTTAGCAATATAATGTCGCGTTTTGTATTACAATTAATATTTAATATTTAATTACCAAATGATATTCACTTACGGGCTAGACAATACATGTATTGTGCATCTGAGGTGCGTCACTCGTCCCGCAGCTGAGCCCAGGGTTTTTCACTGGTCTTCGGTACATATGTACGTACAGTACCCAAATAGGCAATGCAAGTTACATCCATGTAAGGAAATGTCAAAGCTGACTACCTCGATGTATAGCCTACAAGCCTTTCGTAAAGTAAAATTTAGGTGAGCTGTTAAATACAACGTATAACAGCAACGGGAAAGTACTGTGTACATACCTACCTACATGTAGGTAGCCATACAGCCGTACAGCCAGCAAGACAGCCAGAAAGGTAGAAACCATCCCACTCATTAGCATGCATCCCGCGCTGTATTGGTCATACCTACATACCTACACTACATAGAGACATGATCACCTTCACCTTTCCTTACTTACCTACTTACATACACACATACATAAACATATACCTGGGTAGTTAATAGTAGGAAAGTTACCTCGCTGATTTTCCCTGCATAACGCAAGCGTATCAATTGTATATACATACATGGAAGATACGGACAGATACGAATACAAAACCCTGACATCACCTACACCCCAGAGCGTCCAATACCCTTTTTTCTGGCCCTCCTTTCTCGCGAGCAACAATCAATCGGTTCGTTCCTAGAATTAAAAATTAAAAAATCCGTCTGGTTTATTTGAGGCCTCTCTCCACTTGTATCGATTCAACCTGGCTTCCCACGAATCTTAATTCTAGCTGCTTCCGTCCTCCGCGCACACTCCCTTTGGTCCTGGCTTCTGACAATGACAGTCTTCACTTCGTCAAAACGTAGTTTAGTTAGCCATCGCTCGCGCCTCCTCTAACATTAGCTGGAACCCTTCCAAGGTTCCTATCGATTCGCCTATAAGAAAATCATCATAACGTTGCTGTCCAAAATCGGCTCGTTGGCGACGTGCTCCTCCTACCTTGAACTAGAACTGAAACTGAAACCAAACCATCATCGTCATCACTATCATCATCATCTTCTTCTTCTTCTTTAAATCTCTCCCTTCTTACTGTGTGACTTACCCACACTACCCGCTACCTGCTACCGGCTACATCGTTAGATCCCCCTTACTGTTACCGAAAGAAGATACCTACATGGATGTAGCTTAGCCAGCTGCCAGCTGTACCGACATCACCTAGACACCATCCTGCTCAACTGGAACTCGATATTGGCGCTAAAAGACAAGGCTTAAACTTTATCTAATATTCAATTCTACGCTATTCGCTATTCATCAGGGAGACACAAACAATACCTTACGTTTAAAGCCTCTTTTTAATTCTACATTTCGAGACTTGTTTATTAGTTACTTATTTATTTATTTTTCTTGTCTCCCACGTTGCCATTCACCATCCGCCATCCGCCATCCGCCATCCACCACCCACACGAATATCCGGGCCTGTCTCCAGATTCCAGCAGCTCTCTCCAACAGCAACAGCAAACCCGCACCATAACCACTTTTAATAGTTTGGACGACCTAAACTCTGCAGCGCCTAGAGCTAAACTGCTAAACTACTAGTATCACACTACTAGTATTCCAGTATTCCAGTAGCCCAGTTCGCCTCCCCACACTCTTGCCCTACTTTGATTATTAACTTTCCTGTCACTGGAAACTACAAATTGCCATCCGCCCGCTTCTAATTAATTTCTCTTTCATTCTCGCTTCCCTATTGCGAAAATCCCCCAAACGCGATCAAAGCTGTTTTGCAATCCGTCTTTAGTGTCGCCAACACTTGGGCGCAGCCCACCAAGGCGACCTCGAGCCGCCAACTAACCTTCTCGATTCGCCGAACTGACCCTTCTCTCTCTCCACGCCGTTTCTCCGTCGCCAAGTCACTTTTTTCCTATTCGAGACTTGATCCATAACTACAACGTCCCGCCCTAGTTAACGAACTCGCAATGCCGATTTCAGAGATGTCGAGCGCTTCGGAAAAGACGGTCTCTCCCAGCGCCTCCAAGCAATCTTCCATAAAATCCGTCGAACTTTCCACGCGATCTCCGAAATTACGACCACAAAATGGCCAACCCGTTGGCGATGCCTCCCATGCCGAGGCTCAGCCGAAGCAACCCGAGAAGGCTTCCATCAAGGACAGGTTAACCCGAATGTTTTCCAATAAGGAAGAGATGCCTAGATCCGTCCTTGTCGATACGACGCAACCATCTAAGCGCATCGTTCCGAGCCCTTCTCCCAGTCAGACTGGTGTTAGCACGCCCGCAAAGCCGGGCGGACCGGCTCGTAAGCCATCCTCTGCTGATCCGCCTATCGCATCTAAACCAATACCCTACCAGCGATTCGTTGTAAATCTAGAAGTTCCCGGCGGCCATGAACATCATCTCAAGGGTAGCAAGCGACAAGAGAAGCTCTCTGATATGTGGAAGTCTCTACTTGGGAGAAAGCAAGACCAGCCAGCTGAAGCTGATTTGTCATTGGTCTCCAGTTGGGTTGACACCCTTAAGCAGGAGAAAGAGTCACTGGCCAGCGACAAGAGAGGAGGTCCAAACCACAGCATTACTCTAGTCGAGAAGTATGGCAAATGCCAAGAGGTGGTGGGTCGTGGTGCTTTCGGCATCGTAAGAATATCGCATAAGAAGATGGAGAACGGAGAGAAGCTCTTTGCAGTTAAGGAATTTCGCCGCCGGCCAGAGGAAACGGAGAAAAAGTATAGCAAACGCCTGACGGCAGAGTTCTGCATATCTTCCTCTTTACGTCACCCTAATGTCATACATACACTAGATCTACTTAAGGACCAAAAAGGTGACTACTGCGAGGTCATGGAGTATTGCTCCGGTGGTGATCTCTACACGCTCGTCCTCGCCGCTGGGAAGCTGGAGGTGATAGAAGCCGATTGTTACTTCAAGCAAATGATGCGCGGCGTTGAATACCTACACGAGATGGGAGTCGCACACCGCGATTTAAAGCCTGAGAACCTACTTCTAACGAGCCATGGTGCCTTAAAAATCACGGATTTCGGCAACGGTGAATGCTTCAGAATGGCGTGGGAAAACGATGCTCACATGGTATCGGGTTTATGCGGCTCTGCACCTTATATCGCTCCGGAGGAATACATCGACAGAGAATTCGATGCTCGTGCCGTTGATGTCTGGGCTTGTGGTGTTATATATATGGCGATGCGAACCGGACGACACTTGTGGCGCGTTGCCAAGAAGGATGAGGATGAGTTCTACGAGCGGTACCTCGAAGGACGCCGCGATGAAGAAGGCTATGGCCCAATCGAGTCATTACACCGCGTAAGTCTCCTTCAATTTTCTAGTAGCTTATGGTTACTATAATCCTAACAAATAACATGAAGGCTCGTTGTCGCAATGTCATCTACTCTATCCTAGATCCCAATCCTGCGCGACGTATCACAGCATCGCAAGTTCTCAAGTCGGAATGGGGCCGCGAAATTAAGCTCTGCAAAGCTGGCGAAGAAGGTCTCTAAGTGATGCTGCTCTTCACGAGCGCCGTCTCTTGACTAAGGGATGAAATTTCTATTGTTAGGCCGATAACCGATCGCTATGGGCTGTTTCGTCCCTTTGGTGTCCTCAACTTTACAGAAGATGACGACCCTGATGTTCTTCGCCACCTTTTCGAGAAGACTGCTTCGCTACCAGCCATATTCAAAGCACCAGTCAGGCTCTTCATGACCCAGGTTTCATTTCATCTTGCATGGTGTTCCGGTAAAATTATGATTTCGTGCATTTCGCTTTTATTCTCGAGTTCGTATTTTTCAGTATACATTTTAGTCTCGATACTTCGGACCACGGCACCAGGATTCCACCGCGCAGGCATCAAAACAGGATAGGTAATAGATGCGCCATGCGCCATGCGCACTGCGAGTGAGCGCTAACAGAAGCGGCTCTTATCATCCATGTAAAAGGATAGAAGCATACTCGCATTTTTCCTGGTCAGCGGCAAAGAAGGGAAAAGGAACTGGGCGGCTGAGCTGTGTTTTTTTTCCCCTCTACGTTCGCTCGTTCGGTTAGCACGTCTTTAAGGGCGAATGTAATAGCTATGATCCGGTTTGTTCATTAGAGGACTCGGATTCAGAGCATTTTAGATAGGCGATTCAGTCCAAATTCTGAGGCTTGCCTTGGCGTCTCGTGTCATGGGGGTTGGAGGTTGGCATTTACCAGCGACGAAAGAGCCGTTCGATCCGTATGATCCGCGACGGAGCGGTGATGTCTCCACAATACAGCACATTGCACGCATGGCAATTGTTTCATTTTCTATCCAAGCCAAGAGTGAAGATTCTCATTAGCGTACTCATTTGTCGTGGTCTTTCCCCTTGCGTGATGACATGAATATATGTTGACTTGGAGCAGTTGGTGTACGCTGAGTAGGTCTGGTTAAAGAAGCATGGCGCATATGTTTGATAGACCGTACGGCAATGCCGGCTGGGGGTAAGCTTTAAAAGGTCAGGTTAAAGGGCATTGAAATCTTGTATTACTATGTATGATGATTATATCGAATTAGAAGATTATAGAGTCTTAATTTATAGTAATGTATGAATAATTACCTAACTATACTAACTACACTAAGTGTCTTAACTCTTTCATGTACCACCATAGGATCTAGAGACTGGAACTTGGGATTTCCTTATCGTCACGTTAAATAATTTAACAACTTAATACGTATATTTTTACCTAGTTCCTTCCATACCTAGGTATACTTTAGTAATTGTCGAATGTAACCGCTTGCCGCTCTCTGCCCCACCACCGCAGACGATTTACCGGTACCCGCTTTATTTAGAAGAGAGCGGATTGAATCCCATACATATGCTGAATAAGCAATTAATAGCTGGGCTATATCACATGATCCACCCCGCCGAGTTAGATCCATACCTACCTATCATATTCCCACCACTGCCACTTCATACATTGGTACATTCGATCTGTTCTCATCTGAGGTGCGTCGCACAATCCTTGAGGTCTTCGGCCATTTTTTGTAGATAAGATTCGGTACTACTTATCATGACATCCACCTTCTCCCACTCATCGAGCCTCACGTCCCCTATACCTGTAGGGCTACAACGGAAGTACTTGCCCTTAAATCCAGCATCAGGCGAGCAATATATCTTCTTGAATTGTTCAGCCACATGTTCTGCATCTGTCATGATCTTCGCGTAGGCCTTAGCTACCGACATAAGGCTATTTCTTAAGGTTATAGGGCCCGGTATTCCCGTCCCTATGCTGACTATACAGGATACCTCTAGATCCGGAAATGCGGTCTGGACTTCATCGACAAGCTCGAATATCGGATTGTTACTCCTAAGCGCGCCGTCACGAAATGTGCAACCGCTGCTGAAGGTGATAGGGTCAAAGAAAGTAGGCGCTGCTGATGTTGCCCGTGCTGCTTCCCAGATGCGGCAGTTCGAGGCCTCCTCGATACTAGAATGATAGTTCCTTAGTCGTCGCGTGTCTGCGTTCGACATGCTGGCACAGACAAACCTAGCACCTAGATTTAAGCATTCTTCCAGATATGAACGGACGGCCCGAGTACTCATAGCTTACATCTTGCACTCAGGGTCCTCCTCGAGCAGGGCTGCGTCTGTATCCCTAAGACGGTCTTGTACCAAGCCACGGATCTTGTCTTCAAGTACTTTGTAATCAAACGTTGCCCTTCCAATTATATTGAAGAAGGTACGGCCTAGGATCTTCGTCCATAATGAGATCTTGAAGACATCCTTAGACATGTCAGTGTATGCCTCGATGCATGATGACACGTCCATCCTCTAAAAAACATCAGTAAGCACTACACTTGAAAGCGGAAAAGGGGTGTACACACAAGCCTTCCCAACATTATTGCGATGAGACCGCCAGTACTTGTCCCAACGATCATATCAAAAACATCACAGGGTTTTGGCGGTTCTTTGGGGTTAATAAGGTGCATCAATCTCTTCAATATGAGCAAGCTAACGAGGCCTCTGACTCCACCTCCATCTACGACGATTATTGTTAGCTCTGTTTGGCTGTCTAGCTTGCGGTTGGATAGGTAACTAAACATAGGAACTCACCAAGGGCAAGCAAGCGAAGGCGTCGTTGAGGTGGTACATTTGAGTTGCTAGGCATTGTTGACCTGTCAGCGACTTTATATAAGTCAGTACCTAGTAAACACAACAAGCCTATAATATGAGTTTAGAAGTAAACGTCAAGATTGTGATATACCGAAGATATTTGGAACACATATTCCATGATAATCCAATTAATCGTTTATGACAAGAAGACATGAAGCCGAAGTTTTATTAGGATTAACTATATAGGGGCGATGTTAACAACTGACAACTACGATTTTCCGTAGAGCACCAATTACCAAAAACCGTAAATGGTAATAGTATATAGGTATACAATGAATCGAGAATTCAGAATTCGAAATTCCGAATTCCAGAAATGACAATTGACAATGAGGCTCTCTTCGTGCATATTCTTTGACAAGATTGGCCCTTTTGCTGTCGAATCAACGCTGAGATGACCTCACGCCCAACCACGCAACGCCACGCCACGCTCTTGCACCTTTTTTCGTAAGTACATTAATATATTTCTTATCGAATAAAAGGGCACGAAACAGAATACCAAAAAACGTAAAACCGAAAGACGTTTTTTGTAGGTACATTAATGTATTTCTGTCAAATAGAAAGACAGGAGACAGAATACCAAAAAACGTAAAGCAGAAAGCAGAAAGCAGAAAGCAGAAAGCAGAAAACAGAAAGACGCTTTTTTGTAGGTACATTAATATATTTCTAGCAAATAAAAAGACGCCAAACAGAATAACTACCAAAAAACGTCTTCTGCTTTACTTTTTTTCGCAGGTATATTAATACATCTATCAAATAGAAAGACACAAGACAGAATACCGAAAAACGTAAAGCAGAAAGACGTTTTTCGTATGTAAACAAACCAAAAAGCGTTGATACTGAAGTACAAGGTTTAGGTTAAGTCTTGCTAACATACTCTTTTCATAAGCTCGTTTCCCAACTGGCGCAAAAGTGAGAAAAAGAAATATCATGTAATTCTGTCCAGTCTGGTATATAAATATAACTATGACATTCTGCCAACAGATACAGTTATGTGGAATATAACATGGAGTATCATATATTTAAAGAAAAGGTGGAAATATCCAAATGAAGTAACGGCACTAACAAGACTATACTCATGATAAATATAGTCTTTTATACCTATCAAAGTCTTTAGTAGTCTGTGAGATATTGTGGCCTCGGGTTGATCGAAATAAACTAATAGGGAATTTTGACAGAATTTATCTATAGTGAGTATACCTAGTTCTTCATACTAAAGCCCACGGTGGGGGCATATTGGATTATTATAACTAACTTAAGAGTCTTTGGTGTTGCACTAATGCTGGCTTTCGCCTGCTCGCACCCAAAAGGGGTTGCACATAGGAGGTAACTAAAGAAACAGGCAAGACCAAAGATTTGATCCGAAGTACTCCCGAACAGGTAGGCTCTCTACCTATTGCGAAGTATTTTTAAACATCGTTACAATATATATTTTTATAGTGATTTTCAAGCCTCGAATAACCTTCTTATAATCTTAGAGGCTATCCTTAGTCACTCCTGGGTGCGAGAAGGCGAAAGCCAGCACTAGTAAGCTGTTTTATTTGTCATGTATGAAAGGATGGCAATGTCTAATTAAGCAAGTCTCTAATGCGTGCTTTTAGCCTTTAATTGGTTGGACTAATAGATGTTTTGTAGCGGAGGGAGTAATATACCTAATTGGTGGTATATAGTATAGTCTTGTCTTTCCCCAAGTGATTATAACTTTGATAATACTATTTATGACTTAGTAGTCGTTGATCTATTAAGACACTTAAGAATAATATCTTCGTCGTGGTCATTTAACTGCTTTTGCTAACCTAAAGTTCACCCTCTCCCATATTGCAGCTCTACATACATAATGCATCCACGGGGCGCAATATGATAAGCGGCATCACGGGCAGTCGAGGCTGACTCTATCCTGCCTATAGTATATATTTACGCATGGAATAGTCAGCCAAATATCTCAGCCCTTCATGCATTTTGTCTCCAAGCTCAGGAGGTGTGTGGCTTGGCTTCAGCACTTATACGTGGGAGTAGCTTCTGTCGAGTTAATAAATATCGACACACGCACTCGTTTAGTCATAGAAAATGTTATTCAAGCTCTTCTCTCGAAGCAGACACCTCTTCTAATATACAACAGACATTGACGACATGTCTGCTTATTAGCATATCGGGACTCAAAGAACACCAGGTTCCGATGGCGCTCCAAGTTGGTTGGAACCCCTGGAGTCAGTCTCTTTGGCCAATCATATTCCACCCCCGTGCCGTTTGATATCGAGAATATGGCAACGGCCCGTTACCAACAATGGTAAGCAGGATGAAGTTGTACATGCTATCGGGGTTCACGGTGCCTTGATCGAGCTTGAGAAATATATGTCGACAGCTGGGCTTGTGATGATTTAGATATTCTTCCCAGCAGGCCTCTAGTATAATGATGCGGCCGTACGAGATAAGAAACATCAAAGATTCTGGCAGAGAGTATATCATACCAAACCAGTCGGAGATCAAGCAGCCGTGAAAAAGTTGCTCAATATTGAATTTTCTATACGCGGCCTTAGGTTATATGCTGTCAAATTACATAGTCTTAGCCTCCTCGAGTAACTGCAATATATTTTCGTGCCCACCTTGTTTTGCTGCTAATTCATCCTCGGGTCTAATCTTGGCCCCCTTTTCGAGTAGAAGCCGTATTATAGTCTTGCGGCCGTATCTTATTGCTACTGACAACACTGATGTATAGTGGATTTTGGATACCGAACCCATCCACCCCACTGACTCTACTGGGTGGGTGACTTCGATCTTAGCTCCCTTTTCAATCAATAGTCGTACAGATTCTTCGTTGCCATGAGCTACCGCCGCCAGCAAAAGCATCTCGTTTTCTAAGCCAGAGAAATATTGTTTAGCTCCTTTTCCGAGTAGTGACATATAGAGTCTCTTCGCCACCGCCGTTACCAGCCACTCGTGCCGCCTAGGTTTCGAATTAACGTCGGCCTCCTTTTGAAGTAATAATTTTACTATTCCTTCACGACCTCTACGTGCTGCTACATATAATGGAGTTTGCCATATCGATCTTCTAGATTAAGACTGGGATATTGATTTCCAAAAATCCTGCGCCGTTTCCCAGTGTCGAAGCTTAAGAGAATCCTCATAACTTCCTCGTGATTCTCTAAACAAGCCCAACATAACGCAGATTGGACACGTGTGTCGCATTGTGTGTCGAAGTCCGGACCCCTCTCTTCTGATAGCATACAAACAACATCCTCTAGTCCCAAAAATGATGCCATCATTAACGAAGAAAATCTATTCGGGACCTCGCCTCGTTGATACGCGTTCCAGTAAATTTTGAACCACTCTTTATAGCTTTGCTCGCTTCTATTGCAAAGCGATTTTGCACAACGTACTATCTTTTCCGTATTCTGATTAGAGGCCCTACGGAAGTGAGCGGGCCAGTTCTTTGCGGCACAATCCACAAAGACCCGGAGGCTATCTTCGCCTGGATCCTTGAGTTTTGGAAAGCAAAGGTAAGTGATACATATCTCTGTAAGTGTACAATGTGATTCTGGGGGATGGGATGAGTTTTGCCATTTGAGGTTGGCGAGAATGAACTTTGGCGAGTTGTAACCCCAAAATTCTCTCGCTGTTTGATGTAACAAATAAATTTTAGAATGTACGATGGCAACGAAGAGCCCGCAAGGCCCTCTGATCGTATTGCGGAAGCGATGTTATGGCTCGAACTCGAGTTCGCTGTTGGATTCGTGTTCTTCTCTGATAGCCAGCGCTATTGCTATTTCCTGCAACGACAGTGGTCTCTCTGCTGCAACGACATCATGAAGAAGTCTTCTAGCTTTCGTAACATCGGCGCTTCTATGAAATTTTCTCGTATGCTGCCTCAACTGTCTCTGGAAGTTGGTGAACAATTGCTTTCAAGTGTCCTTTTGTAATTCCCTCGCTGTTGTTTATAACGTCAAAAACAAGGTGAACCCATAAATAAGTTCGGTGTGGGATACTGGTAAGTACGTTTTCAAGAAATTGCATTTCTCCAGCTTCGAGGTTAAGACGTTCGCCGGTTTCCTTCGCATTGGTTTTGATGACAATATCAATTTCCCTTGAGATCTTATCTACCTTAACTTCATTCGCTCCATCTAAGTGGATTTTGGGGTACTGGTTCTCAAGGAGTTGGAATCCGCGTCGAATATGACTGTATGGTCGACTGGTTAAGAGAAATTTGAGGGAGGCATTGTCTGGTCTATCCTTGTAAAGCTTCTCCAAGGCCTTCGTTAGGCGGTCAGTATCTTCGCATTCATCTAGGGCATCGAGAATGCAAATGATCTCTCCAGCACCATCACGGCATGAAATATCCGTAAGAATATCCCAAAGATTAGAGAAGGAAGAGAAAAGTTGGTTGTCACGGGTGAATTTGTCGGCAATTTCATCGGTAAGAAGAGCAGGCTTCTGGAGGAAGAGTTGATGCAATAGACAGCGCATTGCGCCTTCTAAACCCCTCTGGTCCTCAAAATCGTCTTTGAAGAAGAAGTAACATGTGGATCTCGTATCGGTAGTTGGAAGGACATTATCCACCAAATGCCTTGCCAAAACTGATTTCCCGCATCCTGGATCTGCGGATACCCAGAGTAAGCTCAAGGTTTGGCCGCATCGCCATTTTCGAAATGTCTCATGATTTGCGAACCATTCGTAGGTCCCTTCTATTCGTTCACGGTTTCTGTCCTTACGATCCTGGTACGGTACGCTGGTGAGCTCGTGAAGGAAGCGGTCACATTTGTCTATTTTATCTGTTTGAGGTATCTCATTTATGCGAGATAAGACTGTAGTTGAATTGAGGTAAGCATCGAGTAGAATGACTGGTGTAAGTCGGTCTCCCTAGACGACTTCAGCTTAATGTATAAGTCGCACTTGTCAATGAACGATAGGTAGTCCAAAGGATCTTGGCCTAGCGCAACTGGAATAATACCGTGGTCATCACGACTTCGGGACCTTCTTATTTTAAGAAAGGTAAGTTCAGTAAGCACATGATGAAAAGCATCATGAGAGCAACTATCTTCTACCACCTCCCTAATGCCTTCTTTGCGTTGTTGTACGGAGGATGCGGTCTGTCCCTTGGTATACGATGCTTCAATGGCACCTATATAAGACGAGGTGAAAGGATCTTCATAGTATTGTTTAAGCAGACCCGAGTCACACACTACCACCCTCTTGACGCTGTTGACGGTACCGCTAGAGTCATTCGGCGCTGGGATCAGACAAAATTGGTTGTCTAGAATGTTTCGGATGGCGGCAGAATTACCCTCACGATCATCATATGGGGGTAGCAAAGACTTGTCTGAAATAATCCGAGCTCGAATTTTTGTGAAGTACTCAATAAGTCTCTTGACGCTTTTGGCATTGGCCCTCGTGCCCAGCTTGGGGTTTTCATGCGCATAGACGATAAGTATGCTAGGGGAAGCCGAATGACTAAACACGTCTGTGTCTGCGAAAAATTCTAGTATCTTGAAGAATAGGCCCTCTCGCGCTAACAAGGTTATTAGTTGGTGATAGGAGTAGACAATAGCAGATGACCCATGACAAGATGGTGCCCGAGAAACGTACCAATGGTAGCTTAAACGTGTATCTTCGAAGCGCCGGGGGCCAGTACAACAAGTAAGCACACCATAGGGGTGCTTCCAATAAACCTGTTTACTATATATTACCTAGGTACGTATCAATATCATCGTGGTGAAATATACACCGGGAATGACTTGAAGACAAGATACCGAACGAACGTTGCTTCGCGAGGCTCTCAAGGCGGACACCAGGGGCCTGGGAGGCCACGAAACGACCTCGAAGTCGACTTCAACAGCATCGTGATAACAAAGCCGCCAGGCTCCATCGGCAGCCTCGAGCTCTAGCCAATTTCAGAACGGAATCGCTCGAGAATTCCAAGTCAGCCTGAAAATGAGAGAGATACCTATATATATCTAGGTCTACTGTTAGCCAAAACATACTAACAAAAAAAGGGGGGGGGCAGGATGACGTTGGGGATAGGTAGATAGATACCTAACCTAGGTAGGTACCTGAGTCATGCAAAAGGATGTTGTATTCTGTAAGATCTCATAACCCCGTTCGACTGCTAGAAATCTTAAATATACTCGCCATCTCCCACGTGCGCATAGACCGAGTTTCAAGTAAGCTGGTGAGAAACACTTCGTTTAGACCAAACCAGACGGACGAACGTTATTGCAAATCTGCCTCGGTTAGCTCTTGTTACTGGGAAAGAGATTGATATGATTTGCTGGGATGCAACCGTTATACAGCGGTAGAACCTACGGTATCGCAACGCACGGTTATATCGACTACGTGGAAGAACTCATAAGAAACTCATAAGACGTACATAGATTCAAAAATCTATTTTCACCCCAACTGTTGGAAAGAGCCATATTATGTAGGTATTTTTACCAGAACCTATTAGTTCTGAGCTCCCTCCTTATATACGTCTAGCTTCTAGACGTATCACCAGTGTACCAGTTCCCTTGACCGTAGCCTCCACAGGTTGAATAAATACACGTCCTTCCTCTTTCCCTCGGCCTGCCTCTTATCCCGTAGTCCCTGCTATATTCCACCCTTAGCAGATGTCCCACGAATCATACCCTCATTTCCCCCGCCATATCAAGAAAAATGTTTGAGATGAAAGATGGCAACTCCCAGAAAGCAACAAAAGAAAACCACTCTGAAGCATCTTTTCCCTCCGAACTACCATCAGTGCTAGGCATCAAGATCTCCAGACAAGGGACCCCAGTACAGTCGTGCTCCAGATTCTAGCATCTGGCAGCCCAAGTATGATCACCCGCGGCTTCCATATCTGCTGACGCCGTCTCAGAACGACGTACTTAGTACTAAGACATTATATCCCCCAACCCATACCCCGTATCCCTTAGATGATGGACCGACGATAGGAATATAGGAACATATGCGTAACATAGTAACGGGTATAGTCCGTCCAAATCCGACATAGCCCGTCAACAAATGCACATTGCCCTTACCAAAAATCCATATTGGAGCATGTATACACGGAAACAGGGCCGTATGTACTTCGTACCGTGGCATTAAGTCATGAAGTTGCAAATGTCCATTCGATCCGCCCCGGTAAGACCGTCGCGGGAGATTCACGAGTGAAACAAATCCCAGGCCCTCTCGCACAGCTTCAAAAACTCCTCACGCTTCTGTCGCTGCGTCTCGGGGCTGTCCCGGCCGGCTCCAAAGGGGCCTCTCCGAGTAGGTGCAGGCCCGTGGCCGAGCGGGGGGCTGCTGCCTTCCTCGTATTCGGCGCGGGTTCTTCGCCTGCTCGTACTTCGACCCGTATCTAAGGGGTTAAGTCCATTTCTGGGTGATGGGGGTGTCGGGGGTTGATGTCCGGTATAGTGGACAAGCTTGGGTAGCAGCTCTGGTCGGCCGCCGGCTAGTTCATGTTGTACTTCCTCGGCCGACTTGTATTCTCGACCCCGGCCTGACATGGGAGGCTGCGAAGGACCTGGCGGTGGGTGGCCAGGTGATGCTAATGGTCCGTGGCTCGAACCAGGGTAGAAAGCTCGCGAACTTGACTCTGCGTGTGAAGGAAGCCCTTGGCCACCGAATACATCGGAGATTGGAGGCAACCGATTCGTTGTTTGGTTCGCAGGTACGTGATGAATGTGAGACGTACTGGACAAATTCGAGGGCTGATTAGCGAGATGTCTCGTTAAAGGCTGCGGGTTATGGCGCCCGGTAAAAGTTTGACCCAATGGCGCAGATTGGATCATTCGCTCGTGGGCGAACTGCTCATGTGATGGTGCTACAATACTTAACCCCGGAGGGGCTTTATTTCGTCGAGACATCCCTGGGGTTTTTGCGGCGAATTGGCTAACAGGATCCTTCTCCTTGCCATTATCGGGACCATCACCCTTTGCCGATTGCTGTTGTAGTCTAGCTTCGATAATACGGCGTTGTTGTTCTCTAACATTCATGCTCTGTTGTAGGTGTTCCTTCATTACAGGATCTTGAGTGACGAAGCCGGGTGATAGGCATGCAATACCCACTTCCTGGATACCGAGTCCTTCCCTCCCTAGCGCCGGACGTGCCGTGGCGGCGCCCGACCCGGTGAGACTCTTGGAGAGATCCAGCCTTCTTGGGCGATGACGACCGGCCGGTATATCGGGAGACCCTGGCTCTTTCTTTACAAAGATTTTAGGTCCAGCAGCGCTCGACACATTTCGTGTACTACAGCGAAGGCGAGGGTTAGCGACAGGATTATTCCAAGCATACGATAACGGAGGAGTGGTTCTCTTTTTCTAGGGGCTAGGTATTTTTGTGACGGATTGAAGGATCTGTCCAGGCCAAAAAGGGAGAAGGGCGAAAAAAGAAGGTGAAAAAAAAATTGAGTTACTTACGCGCTCGGGGGAGAAGACTTTACCGCGGTCTGGGCAGCGGCTCTAGGGGGACTTCGGCTGGTAGGACGTTGCGTTGCAGAAGCAAGAGCATTCGTGTTCGGAATGCCCGAAACTACAGCCGAAGTACGTGGGACGGAAGGTGAAGCCGGCGCTGCAGCAATTCCTGTCAGAGTCGAGGAAGTACCTGCAGCGCTGGTGGCAGGCGCCAACTCAGCATAAGCCGGTCTATCGTGGGGAGCCGGGGAAGGGGCCATAGCAATCGCTGCGCTCATGGTGTACAAATGGCTTTAAGCTTTTTTCTTGATATGGTAATTCCAGGTACGGTGATGTTAGCTCGAAATTGAGTTTTTTCTTGCTTTGGATGCTGCTGCTGATCCTCTCCTATTTTTATTCCCGGCTGAAATGGCTGATGCGCCACGCGGGAGTTAGCAGCAGGGAAGTGAAATGGGCGGAAAGTCTTGAAAGCGTTGCAACGATGGTACAGACAAGACGCTCCAGATGTCAGCGAAATTGATTGATGAAAGGATGAGGCGCACTTTGAGCCCCCCTTCACGCCTGCGCTTAACTTTGCAGGCTTAAGTTGCAGGAATATGGATGTTGGGCCCCGATTATTGTGCGAATGGTTGCAGCCAATGATTATCAGGTCCTTCTACTCAATCTGCCCGACTCCGTATTGGTACGTGTCCAAACGCGCCAATGATCGGGTCGCTCGATCGATTTAACCTATTAGTTCCTCTGATGAACTGCCTTAGCTTGCCAATCACGAATGATACGGAGGGCGAGTAGGCAGCACGTCAGCTCCGAGTAAGCAACCAGTACTGTATCGCACTGTAATATTTCGGGCCTTGAGCCGGACGGATCAACTCTAGTTTGATGTCGAAGCTCGAGAATGCAACCGGCTGGAGTAAAGTCCGCGGGACGGGATAAGATCCGGTGGAGCTAGGTGTTCGGATGTGATCGAAGTTCGATTATCGGTTCGAGGGATGCCCCTGAGGATCGGATCCGATATGCGGCCTCCCCTCCTTTGTCTCTCTTCGGACTTGCTGCTCTACGAATTGTCTCTCGACTGGATACGCCCTTTTCTTTTCAAGGTCGGTATAAGTTTAAATGAATGCTAACTCGCCTATCCACCTTCTCGATACTACCACACCGGATGAGAGATGTAGGCGACGCTTAAATTATGTTGCGCTTTGCGTTGGGCTCGTCACACAAGTGGACGAGTCGCTCGTGGAGGGATGTCTGCCGGTCGATGAATCGGCGTATTACTATGGTAGTGGTAGAGACAGATACCAAAATGTGGCTGGAATTGGAGAATCGGAAATTCGAACGAAACAGTACGAAACTCGATTAGATAGGGATTGATGTATATACGGTTGCAGCGAACTTTTCTTCCCCCAAGAGAAAATAAAGAAGAAAGAGAGAGAGAGAGAGAGAGAGAGAGAGAAAAGGTACTACAACGAGGAAAGATGCAGCGAAAGAGACTCGACGAAAGACGAGTGCGGAAGGTATGGGATTAAGGTATAAGGTATAAAGTATAAGGTTAGGATAGGTAAATGGAGTCGAAGGGAGGAAAAGGTAAGAAAGGTTCTCGAGGCGGAAAGAGGGGCAGGCTGATGGGCCGACCTCCCATGTTATTAGCGGTTTCCTTTAGGGACGAAGACTGCTTCCTGCCGTACTGTACAAAACATGTACAAAACAAATGTACTTGCTCTATTAGGTACGCTGAGTCGCTAGCGTGCTTTAGCTGCGCTACAGGTACAGCACAGGCCCAGACGCGGCCTTGACGCTAGTGTGCCAGGTAAGGCACTAGAGATTCAAAAAGCCCCCGGGAATGGCGACTTATGAAAGGGGAGGCGGAATATGTTAGGAATGACACAGTTATGTGTGAGAGAAGTGTGGGTTCGAACGAAGATGGACCTGGGGGAGCCTGGGTTTGCCTGACAAGCCTAGCAAGCCTGGCAAGCCTGGCAAACGTGGGACTTTGAATCCCTGTCGTGAAGAAAAATTTAGAGAAGCGAAGAAGTTCAATTGGTTCCCGATTTGATCGTTGAAGCACGGCCGATGGCCCTTCACTTGGGGTTTACAAGTATTTCTACGTATGTCATCTTTTCCCTTTTCCCTTTTTCACTCTATTTTTTATTTTTTATTTTTCATTTATTATTTTTTTAGTTATTTCCTTTTATTTCCTACCTAACTACCTAATGTATATGGTAGTTACCGTCACGAATACTTCATGCTTGTCTATGTACTTACATACAAGTACAAGCTAAGGCTAGAAACAGTGCACACAAATACATATACAGATAACTATGGCTAATACGACGCATATGGTGAAACATAACCAAAGTTGGGACTATTCAATTTTCTTTCCCTAACCCACACGAACTCGCCACACGTCAGTCAATCAATATTTGCCAGACTGTCGGAAGAGCTCGATTCAGACGGCTTGTGGGTACACATACCTCGTAAACGGTGAAGAAAGCAGCAGCTCTGTGGGACTTGTTTCCGTTCTGGACGGACTTGTCTTCTTGTCAGGCAGGTTTGGTGGCGTGTGGGTTGAGCCAAGGAATGGAGCCCCCGTCGCTCTGCCTCCGTAGACTGTTTTACATTGATGCTTAGCAACCCGCCTAATCCAGTCTCCATTATGATTGGATCCCGCGAGATTGATCAAATTCGGGAACTGGAATTCCAGCGCTCGACCTATCTACCTAAGCCCCGTCAGAAAAACGAGAACGAACAAGTTGGTGATCTACAACTAAGACTAGTTACATATAAACTAGGTAGGTATCGACTATCGAAATGTCAGATGCTAGATCGCCCTTCGGCTCGAACGGTTCGGTTTTATCATTCGTCCAATGGCGTGGCACAGGTCGCCGAAGTGAAAAGAAAGAAAAGAAAAAAAAAAAAAAAAAAAAAAGTAGAAAAGGGTTGGTTGATCAGGATGTGACTGTGTCTATCAATCCCCTTCCATCCATTTACCATGTGTCAATTACGATTTGTTGCCGCATGATCCACTCCGTCGCACACGAACGCAACGTCGATTTTCAGGTGAATTCAGGTGAAGCTACTCTAGACATGGGTCTTTGTGTTGGTTGGGGCGTTATACCTTTTTGGCTCGGACAAGGATTACATCGGCCGCAAACTTATTCGGTTTTCTTGCTCACGCCTAGGTTAGTTACTATGTAGGTATGGTATGGTATGTATGTACATAGTAGTCACGCCTGGTAGGTAGATCGGACGAAGATTGCCTCTACTTTTACTTGACCCGAATAGGACACCGTCCCGTTGGAAACTCTTCTCCTGCCTTAGCGTTGCAACCTGCATAGGTAAAGTACACTACAGTATAGTAGAGTACAATACAATATGTACAATACAATATGTACAATACATTGTCCGTCCCATCAGCTTCCCTTAAATGTCCAAATTCCAGAAAGAGTAACCTCCCTCATCAATACCTAGGTTGGGTAGGTATGTATCGAGAATGCATGCAAGTAAGTTGCCCTTAGCGGTAATAACATCCAGATCTACCATGCCTGTAAAAATTTCCGTATGTTTCAGTCCAGTCTCTGACGCAGAGGAACAGTTGAGCAGCTGACAGCTAAGGGAACAGACTGCGGGATTGCGGCCTAGGGTGCCGTGTGCTCGGCACCTTAGATCCCTACGGCGGTGGCCCGTGAACATCCATTATCGACTAGGTAGTCAACTTTTTTTTGTCTAATCGTGTAATAAGTCTTTCCAATATAGCAGATCGCCGTCATGGATATCGATGCAGAACAGCTCTCGTATTGACAAGCGTACGGAATCTATGTACATAGCAGATCCCCGTACACGTATGAGGGGTGGAGGGGTCTGTCTGAAATCCCCTGCTGATCGGTTTGTGAATCGTGATTTATTAGGTATCCAGTGCGATGCAATAAGGCGGAAAGTCCCCTGTCTACATACGAGCAGTTCCCCGTCCGCGAGTTTGCCAATCCGATCAACAACATCATCGTCATTGTAAGCACAACCCGAGCTTAGGCGCCTATTATACATACATAGGTACCTAGCTGTCATCTATATAGTATGTAGATTTAGATAGCACTATGTAGATGACAACGTGATGAAATGATGAGAAGCAAACTCTTACATAAACTGTGTGGAATTTATGAAAGGAATGAATTGCCGGTGGGCGATGAGCGATGAGCGATGGGCGCTGCGCACAACATGACTTCAGGTGTGTAAGCGCCTTAAAAAGTTGAAACGCAAACCCTTGGCTCGTGTCCAATACAATGCTTATGAACATCATATTATACATCCTCCTTCGTTCCGTCGAAGCTACATTACGAAAGTCGTTGTCTCAGATTCTTGTCGATTTGAGAGGTGAGATCTTATCACTTAGATGCTATTGGCACCAGGTAGCAATGCAGTATATATATCATGTATATCATGTATATCATGTATGATGTACATTACACCCCCTTCATACGTTATATCATACACTACGCATTCCTTTCCTCATCAAGACGCGTTGGTAAAATGTTTGTGGCATTGCTGAGCTTCGCGCGTGTATGTATAAAGATATTCGTGGGGGCGGTAAAGCATCCCGCATTTCTTCGAAATATATAGAAATGCCAATACCGGACTTGCCAGTACATACTATATACATACTATACTATGATTATATTTTAAGCAACATAGCCATAGCGCTGTCGGTGGTCTGCTCTATCGGGTATAGGTCCGATGCAATTTGCCGCGCGGCAATGTGAGACCTCAAAACAAGTATCACGTACCTTATATATACTATACTAACCAACTTACATATATCCAACATCTACCTATCTATCTTCCATTTATATAAACCAGCCCCGGAGCTCGTGTTGACATGTCAAGAAATAACCACTGCCATCATCACGAGGATGTCGTCATGAGCAACGAAGGAAGGATAAATCCACGTCTCAAGTAGCACTGCGCCTACGAGTTCTCTAACAGCGTCTCGAGGCGCAAATAGGCGCTACATGCCCTTCCCCCCTCCCCCCTCATCCACACAGCCACGACACATACCACAGGATGATGCTCGTCGGTTAAATTAAATTAATGGATAGGTAGGTAGGTCGGTATGTATGTATTGAGAAATATCAGACGGGTCCACTCGCGCTCCTTTCCGCGCTGCTCTTCTAGAAAGACCAAAGTAGCGGATCCTCCTCAGCTGAAGGAGCCGTGGGCGAGGCGAGGATATCTACCCGTCATCCACCGTGCATATATACATACCTACATGTACATACTAGGTATACGTGAAATCTCCGAGGGGTGTAGGGTAGATACATATATGGAAGTGTGTGACGTTTTTATCCTCCTCCTCCTCCTCCTCCTCCTCCTCCTTAGCGGTCCCCAAATCCATGCACAATACCTAGTCCTCCGCGGCGGGAGTCCAAACATGTTTTCTCCTCGCATCTCCCAGTTCTCCAGTGCCGAAGGCTGAAACGGAACGCAAATCCTAATTGATGTCATGGCGGGAGAGGTAGGAGGGAGGGTCGATGTGAAACCACGGCAGCGCCACGAGGCTGCTGTGTAATATGTTTATTTATGCCGCAGCGGATATATGGTCTCGATGTCGGGAAGGCCCACCACGGATTCCCTCTGACTCAAGCTTACTAAGTCCAGCAGACGAAAGAGAGGCCATCTTGGTGCTATATGTCCGTCTACTATGCTCTATATCCAAGACTCGGATTCATCTGGCTCGGATCCAACCCGAGCGCGAATGAATAGGAGTACCCCCCGGCCCCTTTTCCTACCAACCAGCCGTTCCACAAACATCGTCCCCGAGTATCACCTCGTCTTCAGCAATACGCTATTGATAAAGGCTCCCAATAGCCAAATATATGTCTTAGCTATATCTCCACGTGGTACCTCGTACCTCAACGACTGCAGATATGCAGACGCAGTAGCCCGCCGAGCCAATTCGTTCATGCTCGGCACCAGGGACCCGGGAAGCGTCGACGGATACGAGCTCGTGCGACGTGGGCAGAAAACAGAGATCCCTTCCCGTTCCAACTGACTAGTACCCGACGGTAAGTATGCCATGTACCTTAGGTACCTAATGTAGAGAACCTGGGCTAGACGGGTAAATACATGACAGCTTAGATAGATGCCTGGTTTCGAGCGCCTGCGGAGTTATACCTTGTCGCTCGAGAAGCAGCCAGCCGAAATATACCTCTATATAACGCGGGTAGTATATGAAAAGTAAATGATGAGTTATATAACTAGAGATGAATAAATAAATAAATACAACTCGGTGCTCACCCGATGCCAGATCACGTAGCACCGTGGCACCCCCATATCGTGGGAAACGCGAGTTCGCGAGCAGGAGTAATATGTCTGTACGAGATTTCCTCTTGTATGACCAAGACAGGTAGGTAGAGGTAGGAAAGAAGGTAGTTTAGTTACACATAATCCACCCCAGCCCAGCTCTCTAAGTCGAAGCTCACCATACCGTAGAAGAAGATAAACCAAAATAGAGTTGCTACTGACGAAGCTACAGTATAATGCTATGCAAATGCCACAGGCCCCATCCATAGTTAAGACAATATCAATACCCTAGAACCCCAACCCGTAGCAGGGAAGAAATAAATAATAAAAAAGACCTATCGCTGATGAGGACCTATATCCAATGCGCCCATGATGCCTTTCTTATTCGGTTGCCCGTATGTCTGTCTTTCTCGGCAATCTAAACCGTTCTAATAAAACCCGGGCTGTACTTTGTTATTCTATCATAACCCCCCGATCGCGCGGCTGCGAAAAAGGTTAAATTTCAGGACCCCCGAGTCCGATGCCCTTCCGGCGACCCCTTATCACTGCTAGTAAAGCCTTTCCGACGGCATCCATATCACCCAACATGGTAATATGCCCTCTGTCAGTACTAACTTGACCGTCACGTACGAGCTCATACCCATCAGGGAGCATGGCCTCGCGGGCAAGCACGACGCCGTCGCCGCTGCGGAAAACTAAGTCGTCGTACGCATCCGCGCACGCAATTGCTTCGCGTGACGTAACGCTCGCCGCCCACACAGTTGGTACATCCTTGCCGTAGATAACTGCCAACGGTGGGTACGCGTTGGCTTGCGTGTGCTCCGGCCGGTGCTGGGTCTCAGCCCGGAATCGCTTGATCTCGGCAAGCGTCCGGGTTAGGTACGCGAGGTTGCGGCTGCGTGTCCCGGCGTCGTTATCTATGCTTTTCTGCTGTTGTTGATAGGCCGTGCTCGAATCTCCATGCAGCGTTCCCATTTGCGGTGCCAGAGTCCTATCGTTAGATACCTCGACTTTCCGTACCGCTTCGGCCACTAGATTGCGTGTTGGCGACCGGGATTCGCTAGCCGCACTATTTCCCCGGCTCCTTAATGGTGTCGGTAGTCTCTCGGAGAGCTCTCTCAGGGAGCTGAGTGCGCCGGAACGAGACTTATAGGAGGGCAAAGACGGCTCTATACACGGACTCAAGCTGTATTTTATCCATTGTTGCGGGTCGTAGAAATCGACTGGATACTGTTCGCCAGTATACTTATTTATGAAGCAGAAGCCGTCTTCCGGTAGGAAAACAAAACTCGTCCTTAACGAAAAGTTAACTTGCGCCGTCAAGACCTTCTCGTTAAAGAGCACAGCATCACCATTGCGGATCGGTCCTAATATGTTGATACATCGTTGCGGAGTCCCTGCGTAAATTACCCCCGAGAATAAATCAGGCCGTTGGTTTACGGCGTGGCGAGTAATAAGTCCTCCAAGACTGTGTGCAATGACCAGTGCCCCTTTGCCTTCGGGGAGGCCAGAGCCCTGATTTGAGGGTAGCTGTTCGAGAAAGGCGATCAATTTGCGCGAAAGTAGATGAGGACTTAAACGCCAGTCCCAGCCGTAATCCCATACCCTTAGTTTTCCCGACCTAGTATTTTCGCATTCTCTCAATCTCTTGAACAAGCGCTTCGAGATATCGACCGGTCCTATGTTTTTAAGCATACCAGAGGCGTATATCGTCTCTTCCATTCTTTCCTCATCCTCGGGATCCAGACCAACTTCCAAGTTAACTTTTCGAATGTTCAGCCCAACCTTTACGGGTACCCAAACCTGACGGTTAGTTTTGGTAGACCTCAAGATAGACCCACGGTATCCACCCATGATGACAATATCGCCGGTTAACAATTCTAAAGCACGATCCAGATCCGACAGATTTGTATCGCTGTTATTTGATGGGCCATTATCGAAGAATGTAGAGGTACGTGGGGTACCTGATAAAGACGAGTCCGACTGGTTGAACCCCAGTGTTGAATTTCTCTTGAGCGGAGCTGGAATGATACTTGGAAACTGAGGTAGTTTGAATGTAGGCACATCCAAGCTATCCGTAATAGCTTTGAGCCTGCTGTTTTTCTGTTCTCTAATATCATTCCATCTATCGTCGTCACCGAAGGACGACATCCTAGATAGTGAATGGTAGAGTATGGATTCATCAGAAGTTGACCGCCGCATTGTCCGTGGCCGGGTTGGCGGTCGAGACGATGTAGAGCCTTCAGCATTGCGGATGGGTAGAGCTATAAGCGATTGGTTATTTTCCGGCGGGGCTATGTTCCTGGAGGTTAGGACAGGCGTTTCCGCGAATATGAGCCGTCCTGCCCTTGGTGCACTGTCATTGGAAGCAATAGTCTTTTTTGCATCTAGCCCTACGTTCTTCGTTGAAGATGGTCCCGAAAAGAATGACGGTAGGGAAATGGATGGCATAGACATGGATGGCATAGACGGCATAGACGGCATAGACGGCAAAGCCTCCCGTATCCTCTTCAGCGCATCTGCTCCCCCGGACAAAGAACGGCGATGGCCATTATTCTGACCAAATACGGCAGATAGAGCTGGTCTCGAACCAGGCTCGTTCTGCACAACCATCTGCTTTGGCCCCGACTGCCATGGCGATGGAAATTTGTACGTAGGTGAATGACTCGAAGGAAGTTGACCTAGGGAAAGACCTCTAGTTTGGCGCGTTTGCGCCCTTGTACCGGCGGTTTGGTAAGCCGTCCTAGTCGAACCCATTGCTAATGGATGCAGACTATCCGGCTCCGAAGTGATAGGTCCCTCGATAACACTGAACAGACCTCTTCCTGGCACCCTCTCCAAGGCTGCCACCTTCTCTGCTGCAGGAGTCTTCGGCAAGGTGAGCCTTGTGGCTGCAGGACTTAAGGCTGGCTGTATGATGGATTGAGCATCGTCTTGATCGATATACAGAGACTCCTCATCTACTACACCGTCAGACGACGGCGATACCTCTCCGTCGGAGACTATCAAGCTAGGCGGCTCCAGTATATCCTGGAGGAGCGAGGCCCGAGATTGGGGTTCAGGTGTGCTCGCCATACTGGCTGATTAAGTACCTTTCCCTAGGTAGGTATCATTGATGGGTTGGACTTCATGAGAAGTATAATTGAATTATCAATTATCATTATCCACCTGGATGCTGATGATGGAAACCTGTCGAGGGTGCATTTGAGAAGCAGCTATAATCCACAGGACAAGTAATGTCGCATTCCCGGAAGTACCGGAGAGGCAATTACTTAACACTCGCAAACGAAAATGAATTATTTTAAGTAGTCGAGCTTGTGACTCGGGAGCCAGCAACGGAGAGCAATCCACACTAGACGGGGGCAAAGCGGGTTGTCATATGTGATGCAATCACGCTATTGGAAGGTTCACATATACATACATACCTCGGAAGTATGTACCTAATGTTCGTCGGGCTTTAAAAACCTTTGTAAGCTTTTGTTAGAATAGGGCAATATCTTAAAATACATTAAGGTAGGTAGGTAGGTAGGGTCGGTAGGGTCGGGCAGCACAGAACAATGGGCTAACCTAGAATTGAGCGGCTTCCACGGTACATTTATATGTAGCGAACTAAAAAATGATTTTAAAATCTGGGGATCGAAAAGGACGGATCCAATGAACTTGGATATTAATACTTAAGTATCTGCACTATATATGTTAACTCTGCACTAACATCAATGGATCTTAGCGGAAAGCATCTACATACATCCTACCTGCCTTCTGTTATCATATTACATATTTACCTAAGTTAGGTATGTACCTATTATATTCTAGCAGTCAGTAGCCTGGTAACACAACGCAGCCACGTACCACAGGCATGAACTCCTCCATGACACGTACCTGTTTGCACGTAATTTCCCATCGTAGACATTGTTTCCGCCCGAATTAGCCCCTCTCCTCTAATTTCAGCCCCCGCCTCCCCCCCCCAGCTAACCGGGCGTAGCTGCACTGCAATCCATCAAAGGAATCGACGGGTTCGGCATGAGGTTTCAATAGGCATCCATTCAGGAGAAATAATCAAGGTACGATGCTATCTGATTGGGGGCGGTGAGTAAGCTTATGAACAAGTATGACAGGCTGGCTAGCTAACGAGAACGAGAAGGCTGGCCTCAATGTTGTTGAGAGGGATGCAATGCAACTATACATTTTGATATGCACATATCTTATTATTATTATTATGGAGAGACAGGCGGTTGAGCCTCGGACACAGCCGCCGGGAACCGGATCGGCACCCTTGGTTGAACAGTTTATTGGCTGCTCGGTGCACTGCTGACGAAATCAAATCCATCAAATCCATCTTAATTGTTAGTTATCAGTTTGACATAGGCGTGGGGCGCCCAAGTTATTTTTGTGTAGACTTATAGCTCCAATCAATTACTATCTAAACCACATTTTCCCTTTTCACCCACCTTACACGCCTCTGGAGTACCTAAATAAGAGATGGTCTCGACACACATCGGTACTATGTATAATCAGGTGCCCTACTCATCACATCAGGACCGAGACCGCATCCTAAGAGGGTCTCAATTATTTTTTAGCGAGGCGGTCTTTATTGCCGTATGCAGTGGGGCACTTATATGAGATGCTGGAACTTCCATCGCTACTCTCTATGTAACGATACCAAACTCACATGTGAGAAAGCCTTGCCGTTGGGCGTTGTCCAATCTGGAAATTGATAAGGGTAATTAGGTACGTAATAAGTCCAAGAAATTGATAAGGGGTATTAGAAGGCGACGTGCCATCTAGATTTACCTTAGGTATATTTGATAAAGTCGAATATGATCGTCTAGCTTTGCCTTCGATAAATCATAACTCATATATTATATTTATACCTAGGTATATACAATCACTAATTCCTCCAACTATAATGCTCATATCTAAGACAGTCTCCTACTCGATAGTACGTCTCATATCCATAGCTTTTTGTTTCCATGCCGTGTTCAGTTTAAGACACTAATCAAGCCGGGCCTAGGGTAGGTCAAGGCTTAAACCAGCGTAACGGCTGCAGCAAGTTTTTCAGTCGTCCCCATCCCGCATCAATTTGGTACCTATGTAGGCATAATTCGCGTTGCATGTACTCGGTATTCGTGATGATCTCGCATGAAGATGAGTGATACCGCATAATCAGGAGTTTTCAATTTCACATCTTGGGTGTGAACATGATGCCCAGGCTCGAATCAATCTCCTTAACCTTCTGGACCGACTTCCCGTATCCGGGATGTGCCTCGAGCCTATCGATGTACGCGAACACCTTAGGAAACAACGCCTTAGGACCGCCGCTTTCCCACGTTCCAAAAGTCTCAAACTTATCCTTAGCTGCGATTAACGCGAAGCTGATAAGCACGTCCGCAGATGTGAGTTCCGGGCCGCACAAGTAGTCGCCTCCCGAAGTCGCTAGCTGCTGTTCCAGGAATCCCAGCTGCGACTTCGCGTTCGGGAACACGAGGCGGCTGAAGATCTGGTTGGCAACCATGGAGGTGATAGGGCGGATGAAGAAGGGGATATTGGACCCCTTGAGCGCTCCCAGGACCATCGCCATTATAAGCATCGGCATCAGAGAACCCTCGACGTAATGGAGCAGATACTGCCACCGCAGCCACTGTTCGGTCTCGCCGCCGACCTTGCCGTCCTGGCCGTCCTTCCAGCGCTTAGGCATCATGGTGGTGCCTTGGCTGAAATGCTCGCTCAGGTATTGAGTGATGAACCCGCTCTCGGCTAGAACGATAGGTTCTTCCGAGCCTGCAGGTGTGATAGAGATCACGGGCGACTTTCCCAACGGATGAATTTTCTTCAACTCCGGAGGGGCGAGCATGTTTACTCGACGAAATGTTTCAAGCTCATAAGGCACCTTGAGCTCCTCAAGAAGCCAAAGGATGTTTTGAGCGCGAGACTGCTCTAGCCTATTTAATTGTAAGGGACAACTCACGATGCGATGAGACTAATGGAGGGACTTACCAGTAAAGCTTGATTTTGGGCTGCTCTTCGGTGGCCATGGTGGACAGCACGTAGATGATTGTGAGTTGTTAGAATATGAGAGTGATTTAGGTAGTGATACCTGAGCTGGTATAGAAAAAGGTGCTCTAAGACTGTTTTGTATGCTTGAAAGAAGAAAGGTAATGTCCCTTGAGGGCGCTGTCTGGGTCTTGTTGAATTTTATACCTAGACTAGGTTAAGTTCTATGTAAGTCGAGCCTGGATTCAAATAGTAAACAAGACTATAATTTAGTCTTAATTAAAAGCTGCAAAATCCTAGCTTCATTACTCATCATACGACAAAAGAGGATTTGTAGAACCACGGCCAAAAGGTGCCGAGGTATAATTATTTTGCACTAAAAGCATAGGTTGCAGGCTACATCATAGACTACCTCTTAGGTAAACCTGAAGTAAGCAGTGTAAGTAACACTACGATTGGAATTAATAAGTATTATAGTTACACGAGGCCATCATGGGAAGACCTAATCCTCAGTATTTCGTCGTTATCAAGACTAAATTAAATATTAGACATAACATATAATGAATATATTGTGTAAGCTTATTTCTTCATGGCTGCGGGTTCGTAACACAGCTACGTCAGTTGTATGGGGCGGGTCTTGGTACCGTAGCTTTCTGGATTACTTAATTGGAACCTTACCTAAGGTAGCTTAAGCTTTGTTACGCCACAATAAGGCTGAAGATCAAAGGCCCCCACGTTACTTACAAGCCTCAAACCATCCGAGACGTCCAGAGCGAATTGAAGCTACAATCAATCTCGAGATACATGCAGATCTGTTGAAAACAACCACCTAAACACCCATCTATCTAGTGCACGGCAACCGCCTACCTCTGTCAAGATGGCTGGCGTAGAGCACTACCGTACGTACATACAACTTCGAGAGCTCAACTGGCTTTCCGTCCGCGGCAATAAGCAAGGAAGCTAACATTCATGTCAGGCATGTCGATGGACCCGGCTATCCAGAAGCTGGGGAGTACGTCTACCCGTCCCTCCTCCTAAGGCAAGCCATGGCTGATATGATCCGCAGGCATGACCACGAACCGCCACACGTTCTTCCGATGGACTCCGCGAACCGCCCGCATCACTTTTATGTACGCCGTCGTCGTGCCGGCCATCTTCGGCGTTGTCGCATACGCCACCGACGTGAGTACTCTACTCCATCTGCCTAGCTAGAATTGCTACGGAAATATATGTAGACGCGGGGATTGCTGACAAGGCTCCGACGTGTAGGGAAAGTACGATTTTCGAGCAAAGAGGAAGGGAGACTTGGTCAGAGAGTTTTAAGAAAAGAACCGGCGTGGGAGAAGCTTGGACAACTGTATATGAGGCTAAGCGAAGCTACCGCAATTGAACGAGGACTTTGACCAATGATCACTTCTCAATGCTTCTACTTTTCAAGAGTATCATGTTGAAGTTTATCTTGAAAGTGAATATCAAGAGGGCTCCAGCGCCTAACGTTATGGCATAGTCTTCAAGTGAAGCTCTGGGTTGTAATAGATATGATAATAGATATGATATGCGAACGACAACTCTTAATGCCCGCTACTCGTCCTCTTCTGCATATTTCATTCAGATGTCTCTCCAAAATATATTATAATCATCAATAAGAGCGTCCCTTCTCTTCTGTTGGATGTATCATGATATTGAAAAATAATAGTTTCCATACCTAATATAAGGTAATCGATCCCTTCGGCTAGCATAGTTAGATCATTAACGTTTAGTTTCTCAATAGCAAATATCACGTAGATATGAAATATCTTCAAAATCAAAACTAGTCAAATTGATACTAACATATACTATTAGTTAGATAAAACAACAAACGCAAACCAAACTTTTCAAATATGCTCCCTTGATTGCCCGTTCGCCCCCATCTATAGCCCAGAAAATGCATACCATAAAACCCGGAAAGCGGAAACAAGTTGTGAGACAATTTTGATGGGTATCTACATAATCACTTGCTTGCTGAACACTCAGCAGCATTCGGGTATCAATTTGCGTCCGCCACGAGAGCCAAGACAGGACAACCTGCTTGCATTGAAATCAGTAAATACGCGGAGCTGGAAGACAACAACCGGGAGTGAGACGTTCCGGAGTCGGAACAACTCACTTTGTCATAAGTCCGCATGGGACAGTACATATCCGTACCATATTTTGTTTGTTACCGCCAAATATGTTATTGATCTTATCTTGACCGCTTTCCAAAAGATATTGTTGTTTCTCCCAGGCCCATGTCCTATGTCCGTCTTATCCCTCTACCACGTCCTGCAGGGGGCGACTCAGGTAATCGTTCTCCTCTCCTCCATTCGCCCATCGGTATGCTACCACGACTCCCAAACCCGTCGTACCCCCTCCCGCTATTCCTTAGTCTACCAGAGCGGTCATTCCCGTTCTCCCGTTCTCTTCCGCCGAAGGAACCGCTAGGGGTACGACCTAGAGCAGCCCTGGGCTCGCTAGCACCGGCACTGCGTCCGACCCTTGCGCTAGAAACAGGGGCAACGGAACCGTCTGGTAGGGGAGGAAGGATGGCGCACGATATAAAATCACCAACGACAAACCTGGCCTCCTTTAGAGTCCTCTCGCCTTCAGAGTCGAGCGTCTTCTCAGCCTCGGGGTCGTCAGGATCCAATCCTCGTCCCCCGTTACCAACTATCACGCTGCCTAAGTCTTTAACAGTGTACTTGGACGACGTCGGGCCTGAGGTGCTTCGCGTGTCTGGAAAGATGAGGCGGAATGCGAAACGAGTACCGATTGCCGGGTTAGGGAGGAGAGATGGCTTCAAGGCAGCGATGATATAAGTAAGCTCTGTTAAAGTGCAGTCGGGCCAGGTATATATTGACATATGCGGTGGGAGCTGCGACGTATTGAACTCATCGGGTCTGAGATGTGTATAAGCACTCGGGTGGTCCCCCCTTATTGTTGGAGCGTCGCAGGGAACCCCATGATGGTCTACTTACCTGTGAAATGCGCCAGTTCGATAGAAGAGCCGTAGCATAAACGGCGGTGTTGCGTGACGATCCATATTGAGGTATCACTTCCCCAAGTGGCACCTTCTCAGGAACACTCTGTTCAGACTCAAATCATGTTGTTGCGACTACTAAAGTTGATTTATATACGCTTCCTGGGAGCGGAGTAGTAGATGAAAGTCGGGAGAAATAGGTCAGCACGGATGGTTACGTTAGGAATGTTATGAATGGAAGCTCGGAAAATTTAAAACTTGGGGAGCGACGAGGCTACGAATGATATGCTTCGATTTTTTTTTGAAGCAAGCAAGCAAACGCGGGAGCTCGAAAGCTTCGCTGATAAGACTCCAGCTATCCAGGGACTCGGGGGTTAATATGTGCTAATATGATGGTGGGAGATGCTAGAAATGTTAAATACCACCCACCTCCTAAACTTTAGAAGCCCCACCTACCCCGGGCAGTTTAGCGGCTCTTTATGATGTAACTTGGGTAGACCGTAGCTTCAATATATAGGTAGGTATGTACATGTAAGTAGCGTAGCGTGCAGGTGGTCTGCTGCTAGGTTACCTTAGGTACCTGATAAGTCGGTATGATCGGTATCTTCCCACTAAAAACTCGCTGACCTCCTTAGTGGGTTGACTCCTATTGGACACTTTAAACAACAATTCAACCCTGCGACCTTCGTCCCCATACGCCGGCCTGCCATCTCCATCCTCCCAACATACGCATTACATCCGCACGGCTTTCCTTGGGACCACGTAGCTGAGACCTCCACTCACCGTTGAAGCAGTCATCTTCTACCAGCCACCCGGTGGGCTCGCAAATCTTGCCAGAGCGACCACCTGCCAATATGGATTTCGCATCGCTTATGTCCAAAGAGCTCGCCAAGGCGACGGGAACAGCAACAACGCCTGCATCTACCAGCGACTCGTCCTCCTCCAACAACAAGAAGTACATACGCCGCTCCGAAGTCGAAGCCCAACGCGAAGCCGCGTACCGGGCAGAACAAAAAGCCCTCGAGGAAAAGCGCCAGGCAAAAGCCGCCGAGAAACGCAAGCGCGAAGAGGAAGCAGCCGAGGAGGCCAAGGCCCGCGAGGACAAGCGCCGGAAGCTGGAAGAAGAGACGCGGCGCCGGCGAGAAGAGCAAGCAGCCGAAGAAGAGCGCCGCCGACGGAAACGCCTCGGGCTCCCCGAACTCTCCAAAGAAGACGGCGGCAGGAGCAGCCGCGAAGGCAGCACAGGCGCCGAGGGCGACGAGGACATCCCGGAGGAGGCCCTCGTCTCGAAGCTGCGCGAACTGGGCCAGCCCGCCACGCTCTTCGGGGAGACGCATCGCGCGAAACTGAGGCGGTACCGAAGACTCACGACCGTCGTGACGGCCGGGCCCATACCCACAACGCTGCAGCTGCTGGAGGAGAAGGACATGAAGGTAGACAGTTCGATACCACAGGACAAGGCAGGACGGCAGTATCTCTTCCGACAGCTAGCGTCCTACTTCACGATGGTGCTACGGGAGTGGGAGGTGGCGCTTGCGCGGGAAGAGAACCGCGATACGTTCGCCGGGAAAGCGGCTATCAACGCCATGGTATCGAGCCGCGACAACATGGTACCGCTATTCCGCAAGTTCGAGAAGGGCGAGCTAGAGGACGACATCCTAAAGCCTGTCGTGGAAATCGTCCAGGCCGCCCAGGAGCGCCGCTACGTAGACGCTAACGACGGGTATCTGCGCCTGAGTATCGGTAAGGCGGCGTGGCCTATCGGTGTTACCATGGTGGGTATCCACGAGCGAAGCGCGCGGGAGAAATTACATGATGGTGAGCGGGGACATATCATGAGTGACGAGGTGACTAGGAAATATTTACAGAGCATCAAACGATGTCTAACGTTTGCGCAAGTACGCTGGCCCCCGGAAGATATCAGGCAGCTGATGGGATGATATGGTAACAGCACTCAATTAATTAATTCATATCTGGACTACCTCGTCATAGGGTATTCGCGAATCTCATGCTCTTGAACGACGTAATATGCCATGCAGACATAACCCTAGAACCTCCCTGCAAAAGAAAAAAAAGAAACTGCAATGCAACATCCGTGGCGCCTGTATCCTAGCAACTCCTTATTATGCGTTGTGTGCCTATATGCTTGGCTGCCTCGCAGTGGTGATGACGGGTGTTCCTATGGACAACTCGGTTCATCTCCATACATATTTCTCTCTAAACCCCGACTACTTCCCGTCATAATGCTGGAAATCACTGCCTATAATAGACATGATTCATCCCTGTGCGTTAGAAGCATTGCCGTCTTATCCTCAAAACGATACCACCTAAGACATTGCGTCGTTGGAAGCCGGCTGTCTCCTAGCTTCGTCAGTCCAGATGTCGCCTACGCCGGGGATATTACCGCCTCCTGCGCCAGCAGCCTTTCTAGTGCCTTTGACCTCTAGGTCAGCCGCTACGATGTTCATCCGACGAATTCTCTCTAGGACTTCCTTTTCATAGTTATTGGCGGAATCCAGAGCCTTCTTCTGCATAACTGCTCTAGAGTTGGTGGAGACGGCAACAAGAAGCTAAACGAAGATCTTAGTAACGCGCTAGTTAGCTCTAATAGATACATTTCAACTTACCTTGTCAATGGTGTTAATGCGAGCATTTAGAGCACCTGTTCTGATCATATTCTTGAGCTCTCGTTCAATAGACTCTCCGGGTTTGGCAAAGGCTGCATTTAGACTTTCCAAGGTGACACATGAGAATGGCACGAAGTACTGAACAATGCACTTGCTGCGAATCTGCGAGAAAATCGCAGGAACGTGTGCTTGGAGATAGATGTCGAGAAGGTAATCATTTCGGTATAACTCGAGTATTCCCAAGCAAGCCGAGTATCGTCCGTTGACGAACAAACTGACAGCTTTGCGGATATGTGGCTCTAGCTCTAGGTAATTTCTAAAGCTAGAGCTATCCAGAACTCGAGTCTGTAGCTCTAATCGGTCCATCGAAGCGAGTGCAAGAAGCCCGCCATATGTGGCGACGTCATTTAGGCTAGCGACGTCGTTATGTGCCTGACAGCTGATCGGATCACCAACTTCGAGGAAGCTCTTAGCAGCATCGTAATATCGACCTTCCCCGAGTTGGGCGAGACCATAAATCATCTTCTGATAAGGTTGCTCGGTATTCTGCTCGTTGCTTCCTGGGCTCATAGCCAGGACCTTATTCGCATTTGCTAGAACTGCGGCCCAGTCTCGCTTCTGCAGCATAATACTAATGATATGCTTGCCTACGTCTTGGATATGAGATTGTGTACTGGCATCGGGTCGCATCTTGATATAGGTATCCGAGGCCCCGTTAAGATCTCCAATAGACTCGAGGTGTTCGCCAAGATCGCGGTGACCAATCTAAGTATGTCAGTGTTATTCTTAATGATTCCTCTCTTAGGTTGGAAGCGAATTTATACCCTAATGCTCTCTTTCACCAAATTATTTTTATAGCCCTTAAGCTCGGTTTCAAGTCGGTGAGTTTCTGCCTTATTGGCTTTCCCTGTTGCCGTGACCCAGGCATCGTCCCATTTAGCCTCAGGTTCGTCGGGTGCAGCAACACGAATGTATTCATAGGCATCGCGGTATCGTTGGACATCTTTTCCACGCTTGGCTTCGGCTATGGCAGCTTTGAGGGCATCGACGCATAGAGGTACGGAGCATTGGCCAATTAACAATAATCGGTCGAAACGGGTACGGCCTAGTAGAGTAGGTAAGTAGGTAGCTATTACCATAAGAGCTTGCGAAAACTAACCTTTGTAATTAGAAATGTATAGATCAAGGTCCAGCTTCGGAGCATCTAGAATACGTTAGTTTCCCAACAACTTGTAGAAGAATCTGTTCGTTTGCAAGTGGCTTCGTACCTCTGACAATAATACTACCCTGGTTGTCCATGGCGGTAAAGAAGGTAAGGATGTGCTGATCGGCTGCCATCATGCCGGCGCTCAAGAAATTGGGGCCTATGGTCAAGTAGTTGTACCTTAATCCGTTGGCTATGTTGTGAAAAATATGGAATATGGTTGGGCGCCTGAGGAGTAGAATTATTATAGACTGAGAATGTTGAATGCTTTGTTTTGGGATATTCTGGTCCACTGTGTGTGTGAAATGTGTATTAGAAAAAAATAGGTAGCAAGGCTGTGAACATCGAAGCTGCCTCTATGTACGTTGTTTTGGCGGGGTAGCTACACCTAGGTACGTTGGACCTGACAAGCAGAATCGCCTCAAAAAAGAAGCCCCATTCTAATCATGTAACAGGAGTACCTTAGTTATATTATAACCTCAATAACTTTACCATTTCTTTAAACAAGTTTCCCGAATGTTTTTTTTAAATTAAAATTTAATATAATTCTTTTAACATGGTTTTTTTTCATTATTTTCTTTTTTGTTGTTCTCGTCAATAAAGTCAAATTGAAAAAGGGTAGGTATGTTATTTGTTCTGACAAGGCACTTAGGTACAATACCTTATCGCTCTATGCATGTGGTGCACCTAAATCCATTGGACCATTACCTATTCAGGTACACAAGTACGTACCCAGTTAGCTTGGGGACGTAAGGCTTAAGTGGAGTTTCGCAACACTAAGAGCGCGTGCTGTTGATTTTGGTAAGCAGCTACGCAGCGGGCAGCCTTCAGCTTGCCAAAGCCTCATGCATCCACATTCACACAACAATCACACAACAATCACACAACAATCACACAATAAAGCTGCCGAGCCGTTAATGTAAATTACATAGGTACTTTATAAATTATACACTTTTCTCTAACTATGAGAAGTTTCTTACAATTGAAATTAGTATCCTAATTTGATGCTTAAAGAAAAAGAAATAATTAGATTTGCTTATATCAATAATACTGCCTCGGACATAGGACGGCTTCCCGGCAAGTAGATATTTCCATCTCCCGCCAGCCCGCCCGTACCTTGGATCCACACAGGCTAAGCAACGAGGCTAAGGTGGATACAGACCACGAGACGAAAATAACAAACGTTCAATTATCTGAGACCTATTATTTCAACGGCGATTTCAACATGTCTTACCTACCTAGCAAACTTATTGGTCAACTCAAACAGTACTACATACCCCGTAAACACGTCGAACATACCTATATACCTCCTTTTAATGAGTTGTAAGAACGCGTCTCTGGAACCTATTATACTCTGAAACTTGGCCGATATAACTATACTTAGGTGGGCGAAATTCTATGTGGGAAAAGGTATTTTGGGCCAATTGAATGATATGAGTTGATCCAAATATAATTGTACTAGTTATGTATTATACTAATACTGGCTATTGTATCTAGGTCTATCATTTTAAATACATGGAAGAATGGGTATACGCCGGTTTTGGTGCTCGTATCTATTCTCTCCCGTGGTCTAAATGAGAATCATATCGCGAATATTGCCAAGATTGAAGTCCACTTTTGCACAGAGACGCCAGCTCCAATCATGGCGTATTCCGGTCCAAAGAGCTTTTTCGGTGGAGAGGGCCAAGACGACGGTGTGCCGGTTTTCCGAGATCTAAGAGGTATCTATCTCTAATCCATACCAGCGCCTAATCACAATTGGAACGAAGGTAGGTATTGATCTGTCCTTGTCAATAATATGAAACGCAAAAAAAGGATGTCAAACCAGAGCATTCTTGGCTGGAGAACAGAGCAATCTATCTCTGCACTAATAGAGATCTTCTCCGAGTTTTAGCCTGGCCTCATTTACATAATATCAACGATAGATCTTGTCAGTTACGGTTGCATGCTGGCTTATCTCTACTACACCAACACCGCTCCGCGAATATGCATGCAGGAACATGGCTTTGGAGGTTAGAGGCGTGCCAAGACCATTGCTACGGGCTCTCCGCGTATATACGTATAATATGTATATTCTATACATGGTGATCAGACCTGCAATAGCCTGCAATGATGTGATACCTTGTGTTCCTGACCGGTAAACTTGACTATGATGTAGTGGACGTGAGAGAAGCTGCCATTATGAGGATCAATAGCCGCCGTTTGTGTATTCGTATTAGCAATACGCTAAAACCCCTCCGAATACTCGAGCTAAGCGCCGTCATGACAAGCAATTCTAGGGTCATCGTGTTTATCAAAGCATAATGAGTGAAGAGAACAGCTCACTTCGAAGAAAAGGAACGGAACTGGCATTGGCATATAGAACTTGAAGTCATGGTCTGGCAATCTAGCCTTGGAAGTAAAAGTACCTAAGGTATGTACATACTTGGCGATCAAAGCTTGGTAGAAGTCAGCCATAAAACTACTTACAGGTTCTAGACTCGAAGCCAAGATAAACATACGTAATTTGAGAAAACTCGGTTTGGAGAGATCTAGTTGTTGATGAACCAAATAACCCGATCTCATGTGCAAAGCTCGACTTTATTAGCTTCGTTTAAACGGACCTACTGTATCTAGGAGGCCTCACTACCTGTTGACATTGAATTAAGATATGTTGGTGTTACCCATTTGAATTTTGCGTATGCCATTAAACCTAGAGGCCTCCTGTCAGCTCCACGACATGTACGTTGGTGCTCCCTAACTAGAAAGTTACTATCCTCGGTACAAAGCTTCCTTGCGTGCGTCCCTTATTTTAGAAATAGGCCATTTTCGTAACTCGTACGTTCGATCACGTATGCAATATTTAGTCCTATCCGTGATTGCTTATGGTGTTGATAATGCTAAGTGTTACACGTTAATACAGTCATGTAATTAATATAAGCTTTTCTATACTACAGAAAGTAACTGGATTATAGATTAGATGTCTGAGAATTCTTTTGTACGGAGATACTCGGGTTACTAGATTAAGTAAACAATTAAGGAAGAAATCTATTTGAGTAACTTATCTTAATACATTTTTCATGAAGATGTCTCTGCTCAGGGCTTGATACATATACATATCTATATCTCTATGTACATATACTGCTTATACATATGCATCTGGGTATGCATAAGTCACTAGTGTAAATCGGAGTAGTCTGTTCAAATCTGTGTGACACCAGCCTATTACTTCGTCATGACTCGTAAGGAAGTACCATCCGGCTCATTTATCAGCTAGATGTACAATACAGGGATCGCCCAGCTTTTAAAGCAGCTTCGCCCCGCCTTGGAAAAGGCAGTACTTACCCAACTATATGATCCCGGTTTATCTATCTAACTAAGCGCCTTTCTATTTGCATAGTCTCCCCACTCGAGCCACCATGTCTTTTTTTCCTTAAGCGTTCCATCGTCCCCCCTTTGAAATGCCTCTAAGAGACGAGACGAATTGGCTTTGGATTCTCGTTCATCGTATTATTATTTACTCTTCGCAAAGTGCCATAGGGGAAGGTATATCCTAGTTGTCCATCCGATACCTATCTCTTTAATTTTTAAAAGTTACTAGCCCCAAACAGTATCGGCCCTATCAATCAATTCTATCCTTGAATCGGGTTATTCCGACCGACCGCTTTTTCTTTTCATTTCAATCCCGGTTTGATCATTCATTGTGTTTGTTCGTCGTCCATACGTCCATACGTCCATACTCGCTACAGGTCGCTACAGGTCACTACAGGACGTCAGACAACAAGCGCATACCTAACTCCATTACCTTCTCCCGGTAGGTACCTGATCTTCTTGGTACACCCTCTTTTTACCCGTAGCCCTACAATACCTACCTAGGTATGTATATGTATTTCTCAAACTGCCAAGGGGAGAAGAGAAAAAAAAGACAACGTTTACATGCAATTCCTACACTACCTAAAGTATGTACGTAATAGCAAAACTAGGGTAGCCTACTGCATCTTTAATGTGTAGGAGGAAGTTAGGTAGAGGTTTTGTCCTACCTGCCTCTAATCTTAGACGCCCTATGTTATGGATGCTATGGATGCTATGGATTTTATGACCTACGCTACTGCATCAGCGCCTCCGGTCCCATCTCACCCTACTTACTCTACTTTTTCTCTTACTCACTTACTTCGTTCAACGTTCATCGTTCAACTATCTGCCCTAGATGTTCGTACTCAGATAAAAACATGTCTTTACTTATTCTTCTTCTACCTTATTAATTTATCCTTCACGTTTTTTGTTTTTGTCAACGCCGAGGCTATTTATCTAATCCTTCCGCCTATTCACGAAGCTTCAATCGGGCCAACCCCCTCCTGCATTACTGACTTCTTTTCATATACCTAGGTAAAGCAACTTCCACCCTGTATTGTGGCACCTGTTCGATATAATTAGTTTGCCCAAGAGCAAGCATTCAGCTTCGAAAATGCGCTGGAACACATTTCCTATCTCATAAGCATATGAATTAAAGCGAAAGAAGACGGCACCGGGCTATTCTTCACGTATTCTAGGAGGGTGCCATTCCCGGCACCCACAATCAACCGGACATGACACCTCTTTCTCGCTCTTCACGCACCCCTGCTGATCGCATGGGATCTGTTAAGCCCGAAACCGTAGACGGCCAGGTGTCTGACGAAGAGGAATCTTCTTTGCATGCCTTGGAAACGGGCTCTCCGGCAGGGGAGACTCCAGCCTCTGCTCCTCCAGGTAGCCATGCCGAAAGTTCTAGCGAAACTCCGTCTGCTCCTCTTCAGAAGCGCCGGAGGGTGACGCGCGCATGCGAGTATGCAGTTCTAAACTCCATTTTTCAGCTCCAATCCCTCCTTGGTTGCCTTCTAAAACACGTCTCTTTTGTGAGCGTGTCTAGTGTCACCCGGAGCTTCCCAGTTAGATATCTTCACCTCGACGCTTAAGTAACATCTGAAGATCACAATACTAACTTGGTTTTCTTCCAGTGAATGTCGTAGGAAAAAGATAAAGTGCGATGGCAAGCAGCCATGCACCCATTGTCAGGTGTATAGCTATGGTAACCTTTACCCGCATTCCTTAGCTATTCCTTGCCGGCTGATGTTTTATTGTTAGACTGTACATACGATAAGCCTTCCAACAGGCGCAGGAATCCGGCTCCGCAGTATATAGAGGCTCTAGAAAATAAGCTATCGAGGGCAGAGAACTTGCTACGCAGATTCATGCCAGATGTTGATCTCAACGATCCAAGTCTGGATCCTTCAGTCCAGCAGGAGTTTCGCATCCGGGAGCAAGCCAGAACACGGTCCTTGACAACCAAGGGAAAGCAGCCAGGCTCTTCGTCTTCTGTAGACGCCCAGTTACATTCTATGATCGAAACCGCTGGCCAACTCGACCTCGACGATAGGGGCAACTATGATTTCCACGGAACCTCGTCTGGCTCGGTTTTCTTCAAGAGGATGAAGGAGCATTTTCGTGGTCTTCTAGGCAGAGATTATCAGGTGCCGTTTCTTCCTCGCCCGCCTCGACCTGTTGGCGTCCTCACTCTAGACCCCCCAAGACCCCTATCAAGTTCACGATCGCCACCAAATCGTATTACACCTCCTTACGATTTACCCCCAAAGGAGAGGGCCCTTGCGCTATGTTCTGAGTCGCTTAATAATGCGACATGTCTTCTGCGTATCGTTCATGTCCCTTCTTTTTACAAGATGTTGGATGACCTATACGAAAAACCAATAGGCGCAGCTGGGTCAGAGAACAAAAGGAGTCTAGCGCTAGCATACTCTGTCATGGCCCTTGGCTGCATGTATAATATACCCGAAAATGAGAATTCGGAGACGCCACCATACAAAGTCGCGATGGACGAAGCGTAATATTATGCCCCCCCTTTTTTGGCTTTTCTCACCTCGACTAACTTACGCATTTTTAGGATCAAATATTATAGTAGTGCAAGAGCTATTTTGCAAGATATAACGGAGTGTCGAGACCTCCCCTCGCTTCAAGCTCTACTATTTATGATACTGTTCATCCAGTCGATATCGAATTTAAGTACCTGTTATGGGTTTGTGGGGATTGCCTTACGATCTGCGTTGAGAATGGGTTTGCATCGACACCTACCTCACATTACACTAAATCCGATAGAGGCTGAAACGAGACGAAGAGTTTTCTATATATGTAGGCAGATGGATACGTATGTGTCTGCATTACTAGGGTTCCCGCTGCTTCTAAATGACGAGGACATTGACCAACCTTTACCAACCCCTGTGGACGACGAGTACATCACGAAAGACAAGATACTCATCCCGCCTCCAGGGACTCCGTCTTTCCTCGAGGCCTTTAATGCTCACGTACGACTGATGGATATTTTGGGTAAGGTTGTTAAAAACGTTTACCCGTTGAAAGGTATGGAGCAGAGCGAGGCTGAAGGTGTTGGAGAGCCTTACGCGTCTTATATGATCAGCTACGGAAAAATAAAAGAAATTGAAAAAGAGCTTCAACAATGGAATGAGGACTTGCCGGGTGCTTGGCGACCGAACTCTATTGGTGCTGTTGAAGTCGTTCGGTAAGTTTTTCCTGGAGTAGATGCTGGACTCGAGCGCTTACTAAGTGGTCTTCTAGGGTGCGCAACTTACTGAGGTTTACTTACGCTCATATCCAGATGGTACTATATAGGCCATTTCTACATTACGTTTCTCCACGCATCACGGCGGGTAAGGATGTAAATGAGCGTGCCTATGCTTGCGGAGCTGCTGGTGTTAGTGTCGCGCGAAACATCGTACATATCGGGTTAGAGATGCGAAAACAGGTTTCTCTCGTGGGACCATATTGGTTCACTCTTTTCACCGAATTTTTCGCTATCATAACGCTAGTCTTCTTCGTGCTAGAGAATCAAGACAAACCAGGGTCTATGGAGATTTTTGCAGATGCTATAGCCGGGAAAGAGATTATTGAAGAGCTTTCAAGAAAGAGCTTAGTTGCGGACCGTATATCCCAATCCCTAGCTGTAAGTTGTGACTCTACGACAAACCTAGCGAGATGCAAGATGTAGCTAATCCTAGCAAGATACTCTTCGACCAATTACCAGAGAGCCTTAAGCAGGCAAGCACTACGACATCCCTGAAACGTCCCGCATCAGGAGAACATGATGATATGGCGATGCCGTTTCCAGCACACTCAAACGATTCAATACAGCGTCTCCCCGAGAGACCCAATCAGCCTCGGGGGAAATCGTCGAAAAAGGCTGGAAAGACTCCGGTTGGGCTCGTCCCGCAAGTCATCCCTGTTGACAATTCTTCTCTACCACAGCCAGAATTTGGCGGCTCATTTGCCTCCAGTTTTCAATTCTCGCCGTTAGATTTACCGATACCGTCCCCGGATTCCGCAACGGCCGCGGCCCTACATGAGCCTAGCCCTCTAGATTTGCAACATCCAGCATTCAGTGCGGGCAATTCGGTCCACCAATTAGATGCGGTAATGTTTCCCTCGGACGACCCCTTAGAATATCCCAACCAACCCCAACTTGATTTCGGCGCTCATCAGTCAGGCGTTTCGGACGGTAGTCCAGGAGGCCTGTCACACCACGGCCCTGCTCCGTATTATATACCTAATTTCTACGATAGCATCGAAGGACAACTTATGGGACCGCTGCCGCCATGCTTAATGCAGTCGCAAGCTCAACCAGGCTTCAACTTCCCAGCGCAGATGTATTCGGAGCCAATGCTGTTACAGATGAACACTTTAGAACACCGGCATTCACCTCACTCGCAACTTGAATCAGACCAATTGCACTTGGTGCGGCGACGGGGTCAACAACCGGGGGAGATGGAAGAGTTACTAGCTAATACGTCGTGGCAGCCATTTCCTTAGCATGGAATGGACTAGGTTTGTGAGTAGAAAAAGGATACCCCTCTGCATAATTGCGACATCCACGGATGTTTTCTTAGATGATGGAAGGGATTGGAGTTTGGCATAGGTAAATCAAAATATTGATGATTGACGCCGAATATGGACAGTCACATATTGCAGCTGATGAATTTTCGTTCTATGGACGTCATCTAAGATATCTAAGATCCAAAGTGAGTCTTATTCTCTCAACAAAGGCGATGAGCAGGATCTTTTAGAGACACGGCGGGAGAACACCTCGTTGTGGATTATGCTCAATGATGTATATAAAATGTGCAAATCAGGCACATAACTTGGCATTTGTGCTATCTACGGGCCACCTTGTAATAAAGCCATCTTAAGTGGCCTCTATTGGCAAACCGTTACAGCGATCCTGTCCATCTGCGACGTTGATCGGGGTCGGATCGAAATTAGCTCCCAACATGCCCAACCCTCGGAGCTAAAATCCGAGACGAATGAGTTCGAGAGAAAAGCAAGGGGTTACGTCGGTATACCTCCTGTTGGTCCAGTTAGTGGCCAAGAGAATAAGAGAACAAGTAAGAGAAAAGAGAAAATGTAAGTCTGGGGGCGGACATAGGGCGCATCTTCAGGATCTTCGGGCTTCCTGAGGGGCTGCACGACGGCCTTAGACAGATCACTTGGCTTCTGGCTTCTGGCTTGTGGAGGTGGTCTTGGCTATGATTGTTTGGTACGTGTAAATTAGTTATAGGCATGGTGCTGCGATGCGAACCGAGCTTCGCCACGTGAGATCAGCCCAAGCTTCCAACCAGGTTGAACCAGGTTGGACCAGCTAAGCTGTTCTGGCTGTTGCATAAGCTTATTTTGTCGAATAAGATCAGCCGCTTCAGACGTATAATACGACTACGCCCAGGGGGTAAGATGTTAGAATTAGTACAACAATGACAACACCCCACTGACGATGCTGTCGTTGCTCTACTCGTCAGACAACAACTAAGTTTACGGAAAGTTTTTTTTTTAAAGATGGAGGCTATAGATATCGAGCACGACCTGGTTGTCGTTGAGGAATTTGATGCTTTGTACGTGCTACTGCTATCCCGAAGCCCCCGTTAACCTTAGCTTCACCGACAGTTACAATGTCTACCACAATGGACCTTCACCAGTTCCGCTGCAGAACGAAGGGCCTGGTGCACAGCGCCGTCTCTGCAGCCGTCGCAGTCATGCTCAGCATTCCGCTTCTGTCTAGAATACCGCTGACAGAGGTTATTGGGAACAGATCTATCGAAGTTAACGTTGCGGAATTAGAAGCCAAAGCCGGCGAAGGCCTTGGAAGATACCCTGGTAAGTTTCGAGCCTAACTAAGTCATATCCCTTGGAGCTACACACCGACGATGCAGTGTTGGTAGCTTAGTATATTGCATCAACTATATTGTATCAGTATGTGTTTATGTTTACATATAAAACATATAAACTATACGGTTTGAACGCGGTTCAGCTTGCATGCATCTTTTGGACAATACAAGGGTGATGCTAGCCCCTGAAGGATACATTACATGCTACCCAGCCTCCTTGTAGACTGCATGATACAACATATACGGTTGCACCACATCATCTTTCTAAACATATTACACGATCTACTAATACCAATACCAATATCAAATCTACATCTCATAATCCTCAATTTTTCTCTTCTCTTCTCTTCTCTTCTCTTCTTTCCCCTCTATACGAGCCTTTCAGGAATAGATTCTAACAACGCTTAGCCAAACAACATGCGAGAAAGGTTGCTAAGGAGCTTGGAGCTGATAATGGAATTATCTATTTACCGGGCCAGCTGGAATCAACGTGGGAAGATTCAGATCAAGGACCACCTTTCCGGCAACGCCGATAGTATGTCTACCTACCTACCTATCTAGGTACTCTTTAAATGGTACCGATCTCCCTCTAAATATCCCTGGCGCTGACTGGAGCACCCAGTTTCTACTATCTGACCGGTGCCGACTTTCCGGGCTGTAGCGTGACGTACGATATCGCCGCGGACAAGCTCACTTTATGGATCCCGTTTACACCTCCAGCAACGATACTCTGGTTCGGCAAGACGCCTACGCTCGAAGAATGTATCACGAAGTCGGACGTTCACGACGTCAAGTACATCGGCGAGCTTCCGGCCTATCTGAGCGCACGGTTGGCTACGATCAAGTCTCTTTACGCCCTTCGCTCGGCTCAGCTGCCTAAATTTGACGGCTTCGAACAGCTGCGGCCCTCGCTCAAGATCGACGTCACGTCGCTTCAGCCCGCGATGGATGAAGCGCGGGTTATCAAATCCGAGTATGAAATAGCTATGATTCGTAAGGCCAACCAAATCTCGTCGGCGGCACACAAAAGGGTCGCTCTACAGCTAGGCGGCATGAAGAACGAATGTGAAGTCGAAGCCGCCTTCGCCGCGGCGTGTAGAGCAGCTAACGCGAAAACGCAGGCTTACCCTATAATTGCTGGGTCCGGCCCCAACGCTTCAACTCTGCACTACGAGGCTAACAGCGAACCGCTCGCGGGACGACAGCTTGTGGTGCTTGATGCCGGTACCGAGTGGTCTTGCTATGCTAGCGATATAACACGTACTCTTCCCTTAGGCCCACGTTACCGATTCAACTTGGAGGCTCGGGCTATCTACGAGCTGGTTCATCGGATGCAGGAAGAGTGTATACGGCGTATCAAGCCGGGCGTTGTCTTCCGCGACTTGCAATTGCACGCGACGTTTATTGCCGTCCAAGGCCTGCTAGAGCTTGGAATCTTGCACAACGGGACTGCTGAAGAGATCTTCAAGAATGGCACCGGTGCTGCTTTCTTCCCGCACGGCCTCGGCCACCACGTCGGGCTTGACGTTCACGAGTTGGTTTCCTCCTCCCTGTTTACTTGCCCTCCAATCCCCTTTAAACCCCTTGCCTTATTATATCCACAACAACAACAACAACAACAACAACAACAACAACAACAGCAACAACAACAACAGCAACAACAACAACAGCAACAACAACAACAACAGCAACAACCACCCCTTATTCCCATCACTTCGTATGTCAGTCGTAATAACAATATTGTCTCCTCTAGCGTTCTTAGCAGAGATCTCCTGCGTCCCGCCGGTGAAGGTATGTGGGGAAAGCGCCGACCCATCGGTCCTCAGTCCGTACGCGCCATGATCAAGCAAGCCGCAAGCAACGCCCCTCCTACGCCTTCGTCGCCAACCAGCACCACCACCGCCAGCACGTCGCAGGATCCGCAATCGCCATCCACACTCACAGAGTCCTCGCCAACGCAATCTATAAACCCACCTCTCCCACCACGATCATCGCCCTCTCCACCTCCGGTCGCAGTAACAACAGCAGCCGAACCAACTTCACCCTCGTCGCCGCCCCCAAGCAGAAAGAACAGCAGCAACAGCGACAGCAACGCCACCATCAACGGCGACGTTAATCCTCCCCTCCCACCGCAGCCGCAGCCCCGCCGTCTGCCGTCTCCGCCCCAACAACGCCAACAATCCATCTCCCAGCCCCAGACGCAACCCAAGAACAAGAAATCCAAGCGTGCGGCCCGCAGCTCGCTGCAGCCCAACATGGTCGTCACGGTCGAGCCGGGCATCTACTTCTGCCGCCCGTACATCGAGGCGTACTTCCTGCGCCGCCCCGAGCACGCGCGCTACATCGACGCCGCGGCCCTCGAGCGCTACTGGGCCGTCGGCGGCGCGCGCGTCGAGGACTGCGTGCTCGTTACGCCCGACGGCCACGAGGACCTGACCACTGCGCCCAAGGGCCCCGAGCTGTTGCGCATGATGGGGTATGCGTGAGAAAGACGCGCTTAGGGGGGGAGATGAGGTGGAGGGAGATAAAGGGAGGGGGGGGGGGTGAAAAAAAATAAAAATAAAAACGAATAGGAAAATGATTGGGATAAAATACCTACATGAATAAACAGGCAAGCAAGCGAGGATATATAGGTAGGTATATATGTACTTTTTGGGTTTCTTTTGTTTTACTTCGTCAGTCGTTACTCGCATACCTATCTACCTCTTACATAGGTACCTAAGGTACTTAACCTACCTATCTTAGGTACCTACCTAGGTACTTATACATACATAGCTCATACAAGGGATGGATGGGAATAGGCGTTTGGGAAACCAGCTTGATGTATATGATGTATCTTACCCACATGTATGTAGTCGTTGTCTTTGCGGCGTTCTCTTTCAGGCTTCGGTTGGGGTTCGATTCGACTTTTATGAGAAGATTAGATTTCGCGAACACCTCATATCTATTTTATAAAATGCAATCGACGGGGAAAAAAAGTGATATCTCGCGCAATGATGAAGTCTTTTTCTTTTCGGTATATAGTACAAGACAGACATATAGGGGGTAATATCGAGTTATCGTCGTCACACTTCAAATGTTTAGTTCAGGGTAACGCCGCCTCGTTGAAATTCTCATTCATGCGCTAGACAAAAATACAGTCATGCAAACCCCTATCCCACGTCCAGATATTTTATACAAAGTTCTACCCAGCGCCTTGCCTCGCCTCGCCTCGCCGGCCCCTCCTCAAATAACTATTTAGATCTATCATAAGTATTTCTTGGGCATGATCTTCTTCCGCTCGTAGTAGATGTAAGCAGCCACTATCAGGATCTGGCTTCCGATGATGACGAAGATGAGCTTCCCGTGCTTCGGGGCAGCCTGCACCGCGACGTGTTCTAACATGGTACCGTGATTTGTGCCTATGAAACTCTTCACCGCATGTTCCGAGTCCTTCACCTTCAAATTGATGTCGCTTCGCATGTCTTTAAGTTCCCGCTGTAGCTTGGTGATTTCATTCTGAAGCGAGTCGAGTCTATCTAGCTTCGACAGGATCTGCTTCACTTCGTAGACAGCCTTGGAGACTTCTTCGTGTCGTTTTTCGCCGATGCTTCCCAGACTTGCGACCTGACGGAAGATAGTTGATAGGTGCTGGTTGGAGCTCTGTATACGGTTGTGAAGGTCTGCGAACTGAGCCTCGGAGCTTGTGTAAGTGTTGGCAGCAGTATCGGGAATGGAATCACCAAAAGCATCTGCTTCATTGGGGCTATTCCGGGTATTGGGGTTGCGACCATAACTCATTTGTGCTTGTGCCCGGTTCTGGTTTGATTGCTGTTGCTGTTGCTGCTGCTGTTGTTGTGGAGGTGTGTCGTGTTTAGCGTCAAGATTCTCCGTCATGGTTACCATCTTGAAGATCTCGAATGAATCAGGGTTGTCTCCCGCCGCGGCTGTGATACCGAAGTAGTATCCTGGTGGGATGCTGATCTTGTCGCTTTCGAAACATAGCCTACCATCAACCTCAACCTTGAATACCTGGTGCGTTTGCCTTAGCTTGATCTGAGAAGGCCGACCCAAGTTACGGTAGGGGTAGTTGCAATGTCCAAAGGCTAAGCTGTCGACGCTCTGATGCGACTTGAAATCGACGGTGCCGTCGTTCAAGAACCCCCTGATCATGCCACCCGATCCGCTGTGCTGGTCAATCACAAGGGCCAAGCCGTCAAACCTGTTGACCGTGTAGACACTAGACGAGCCAATTTCTTGGTTACCTCGTCTTGCAAGCCAGATGTTGAGATTTCCACTACCCCTCTCTTGCCCATTCACTCTGAAATCGACATCGGCCACCCACGTCGAATACCTGTTCGGTTGGTCTGCCCATATCGCGCCTCGAGTATTACCGGGTGCTGGTGGCGTAAGGATCAACTTGTTGGAAAGGACTTCAGGTACGTCTGGTGTGCCCTGTATGGAGAAGCCTGGCACAGTTGCTTGTCCTCGGTCGTTTATTCTGGCGGGCTTCTGTCAGCCTTTTCATCCGCTAGAAGATGTTCTTTGATCTTGTCCCCGAGAACTCACCTGCCAGTGTAACCGAAGCTTAGCTCATTGACAAGGAATTGCGCCTGTGCATCAGCGAATTTTGCAGTCGTAGCAAGCCCAAAGGCAAAGGTTGACGATCGTAACAAACGCATGCTTCGATTTGAAATTTGAAATTTGAAATTTGAGATAGAATTAATAAGACAGAAGCTTTTCCCGGCAAATGCAATAGGTATATTAAAGAGATTATTGAGGAATTATTCGGTTTGGTAGTGGTGGGAAAATACACAAAGTGAACAAAATTAATTTGTGACCTTCGTAAGGACACTTTGCACCAAAGCTGTCCTAATCTGAGCCTGAGCTCAAGAGAGGCGGGGAGCTTAACTGCCTAGGAATAGGAAGGGGAAAAACCGAATTGAAAAGAAAGATTGCCTGTTGGACCAAGCAGAAGCACTGATGAATATCGCTCTTAGGTAAGTTAAAGTCAATCCATATAGTTAATTGATTCAAAGGGGGAAAAAGAAAAAAGTCTAAAAAAAATTAAAGACAGATTGTATACTGGAAGTGTGGATAGCTCAAACCTTCATAGCCTTCCCCCCAGAAAGGCCAGAAAGGCCAGCAAGGAGCAAGTGTAACTGTTTCCCGTATTCCTTTTAGTCTAGGCTAATTGAATTTGGAGGCTTGAAACAATTAGTACCTGAGTACCTCTTTCGCGCTAACGTCCTAACGTCGTAGCAGGTGTGTACTCGGTACTTGATCCCTGTTTCATGCTTTACGTAGCCGACAAGGACAGGCGAGGCGGCAGCTGGAAAGGGTATGTGGGTGTGGCAGGAAGGAATGCGTGGAAGGCTTGGAATGGCAGATCAACTAAAAAGGGACGCACGGACCCCTGCCTTTTCGACTTTAGTTGGATTTTCGAGGGATGTCGCACGTCGGTAAATATACGTACCGATCCTGTGGAGCTTGTCATCCTAGCCTCAATTGACTTCAATTCTTCAACTAAGCCCCAGCGCTACAACGCCATCTCCTCTCTTTTGCATCGTGAAAGGTTACCAGACAACGCCAAGCCCTAGAATTTGAAAAGTATCGAATGTCATGAATCCAACCCCAAATGACTGAGACATATCCTACTCTTGCGCAATGCGCAATAGTTGCAACAGCATTCAAGATCCTCCTATTCCCGGCCTAGTAAGTGCTTGTTGTGGTTGTGGTTGTTGTTGTACCAACTCCCACATTTTCACTCCATAGAGAACCTAACAGCTAAACTACTCGAAGCAAATCTACCGATTTTGAAGTGCATAGGAACTGGTTAGCTATCACGAATAGTCTACCAATATGGGAATGGTATTACGAAAAGACTTCTGAATGGACCTTGGACTATCCTCCGTTTTTCGCCTACTTCGAATGGATTATGTCTCGGGTAGCAAACCTGGCTGACCCGGCCATGCTTCGGGTTTACAATCTAGGCTATGATAGTTGGAAAACTGTTTACTTCCAGAGATCTACAGTCATCGCCACAGAGTTGATTCTGATATACGCCCTGCAATCGTATGTTAACTATACCACTGCTCGGCTTGCTGTACTTACATAACGTCGTAGATTTGTCGACTCTTCACATGGGGTAACCAAGCGTGCAGCTCAAGCTGCTGCAATCTCAGTTCTCCTCTCTCCTGGCCTTCTCATCATAGACCATATTCATTTTCAGTATAACGGGGCTATGTACGGCGTCCTGATCTTATCCTTGGTCTTAGCCCGTCAAAAGACAGGTCTCCTAGCTAGTGGCATCGTGTTCGCAGCATTGTTATGCATGAAGCATATATATCTTTATCTTGCGCCAGCTTACTTCGTTTACCTTCTTAGAACCTACTGCCTCTCACCCAAGTCCATTTTTCGTATCCAATTCCTTAACTGCTTAAAGTTAGGATCCGGCATCATCGCCGTATTTGGACTGGCGTTCGGGCCATTTGCGCTCAAGAACCAGATTCCCCAGATCCTAAGCAGGCTATTCCCATTCTCCCGTGGGCTCTGCCATGCGTACTGGGCCCCAAATGTATGGGCTATGTATTCCTTTGTGGATAGAGTATTGATATTTGGTAAGTAGCACCCTCTCCATAGGTATATAAGGTTTAATAACTGACAAACCTAGTTGCGCCACGGCTGGGATTGCCGGTTAAGTCGGAGGCTATTAACAGCGTTACGAGAGGTTTAGTTGGGGATACAGCTTTTGCAGTGCTTCCCGAGATTACACCCAGGATATGCTTTGCGCTCACTCTCCTATTTCAAACTATACCCCTCGTGAAGCTGTTTTCCCGTCCTAATTGGGATGCTTTCATTGGAGCAGTCACTCTCTGCGGTTACTCGTCGTTCCTCTTTGGATGGCATGTTCATGAAAAAGCCATTCTCCTCGTCATTATTCCTTTCAGCTTGATCGCTCTCAAGGACCGGCGGTATCTTAGTGCGTTCCGTCCCTTGGCAGTATCCGGCCATGTCTCGCTATTCCCGCTGCTATTTACTCCAGCCGAGTTTCCGATCAAGACAGTTTACACCATATTCTGGTTGGTTCTATTTCTCATGGTGTTTGATCGCACTGCTCCAGCCTCAAGTCGGCCGAGGTTCTTCCTCTTTGACCGGTTTACTATTCTCTATATCACGGTCAGCATACCACTGATCGTATACTGCTCATTGTTACACCAAATCATACTTGGCAAGAGCTACGAATTTCTGCCTTTGATGTTCATGAGTTCATATTCAGCAATAGGGGTTGTTGGTAGTTGGATAGGGTTTATGGTGGTATATTTCGCCTCGTAGACTACATATAGTCAATGATATTTCGGAGTTTCATGTCTTTAATTTTAGGTTCAACTGTAGTAAATATAAAGTTTAACAATTGTTCTCCTATGACATGGTTTGGACGTTCTGAAAATGAAATGTGTTTTGAATAATAGGCATTGGTCGGGAATCTCGGCTGGGTTTTAAGCAGGACAGGTGACTAGCTCTCCCTACGTAGGTACCCAGGGGGGGGGTTGTGGGCTGCTTGGTGCCAACCATACGTGTATGTACATAGGTGTGGTGACTAAAATTCCCTGACAGGCTTGTTAAGGCCCAGTCTCACCGACGGCCTACCGGTCTCAAGGAACCACCCGGTTATCCAAACAAGGACATATTAATTGACACATGATATCCGGTTTATTAAGAGCGGAAAACAATGCGCGGAAAATGCTAGAGACTGCTTAGGGAATTGCTACTTTAGTCCCATAAGGATCTATACATGGATTAGATGAATATGTTGTTAGGAAGGCCTAATGTTGATATATAGCCGCACTCGGAGCAATATTGGCTATAAAAATACACAATTCATCAATCAGGTAGAATAGAGAATGGGCTTTAATTTGAGTTATTCATAACCCTGTTCCGACATGTGGTTGGCTTGAAAAGTGCATTGGAGGATGGTTATCGAGATCGAGGGAATTTGACATAATCTGGCCCTATATTAGACCCAGGACTCTAGGCTGTTTTTATATCGTAGGTATTTTACAAATACATGGTTGAAAGCAACAGATTCCGTACTCGTTCGAATTGTCTAGAATAGGCGATTTGAACGAGTATAAGAATGTTGTTGAATGTTTGCATTCTGGGACCGTAGGGAGCAAAGAGTGACGATGGGGTAGGTAGGAGTGGTTATTCAAGGTGGACACGACTTGAGGCCCATCCCAAATAAGCGAAAGAGACCCACTTGCGGAGCTAGGTTAAGCCAATAAGAAAACAACGTTGAGTGGCTTAACCCCCGTCTCCCGGGGTCTGGCTCTTGCTTCCCGCCTGCCGTACATAAGGTACCTGAGGTAGCGTTTCCCTTCTTCCTCCTTGCCCTTCGCCTTATTATTTTTAGTCCTCTCCTCTCCTCCCCTTCTACAAATCTTTTACAAAACAACAACTAATCCCGTCGCGTCCGCAATCCAGTCTTTTTTCGTCGCCTGCAACCACCATTTGGTTCAACGCACCGGGCTGTCCAAGACTATCTTGACGCGTCTCATACAATTTCAACCGCGTTCCTACTATATTTGATAAGTTCACATGTAAGTCCGCTCATGCCCACGCCCGCTTTATCAACCCTACCCTCGATCTCAACCTTGCACTTTCCCGCACCGTGATCACACTTTGCATTCACCCCAATTTCACAACAACACATTAGAAAAACAGCTTCCACTGTTCCACATTATATGATTACATTTGCACTATCGCTAGAGAACCAACTTGTATGCGCCACCCCGGACAGAAGGCTGACTTTCAGCCTTGCAGGATTCATTGTGCGGCTAGGTAGTTAACAACCTTTGGCTTTTTTAAGAGCCGATAGGCACAATGGTAAGTTGTGACTACACAATCACACACTAGGAGACATAACAGCTAAACTTTTATAGGTCCTATTCAAGCGCAAGCCGGTGCAGTTTCTGCAAACCCCACCGGTTGAAGATGAGTCCATAGAGGTAGCATACATCTTCAGGTTTCACACATTTGCACGCCCCCCAACTAACACCGTTCAGGTCTGGCATATCCCCCAAACAGGGGAGATATTTATCACCTACGAAGACTACTTAAATCGGTAAGTTCTCTAAACTTAAACTAATCTGACATTTACCATGCTAACTTATTCTTAACTAGTATGGACTTTTATAATCAGGTTGGTATCCCGAATGGACTTTGCTTGCCCCCTTAGTAGTTGGCTAACATATACATATGTATTTAGCCTCGTTTTATTTGTCAAATCACAGGCCACTCTGGTCTATCTTTCTTTGAGGCTCTTAAGAGCGAGGTAGGTTCACTGAAGATTTTGTCGCATGTGTGTTGCATTCCTCTAATTAGTAGTATAGCTTGCTGGCGCACAAGAAGTTGACCAGGCATTCCCTGAAGCTCTCAAGGCCCCTGTTTTGCGCCGTGTTCAGTTTCAGACAATTTCACGCATTGACACGTTGGTAGATATGATCTACGACGAGTTCAAGGCTGATTATTATCCTGGAGAGTCAGTCATGGTACAGCTAATGAATGGGGAGCGCGTAGCAGGAACTGTCAGAGACAAAGCTCGTCTAGGAAGCAAAGTACTACCAGACGGAACACTCACACAACCCTTTTCACGCTACATGATTAGTATTGATGGTAGGCCGGGTGAGGAAGCTGTTATGGATGGTGATCATGTCTACCGCGATAGAAAGATTTTCACTAAGTCAGTATTGCGATCTTTTATCAAGAAGACGGTGACTCGAGAAGCATGGACAGGCGCACCTTGGTTGGTTAAGCACGATGTCGCGGCGCAGTACCATATCGATACCCGAGTACCACCTCACCTGCGGTACGACAACAAACTGCTAGAGCGAAAGCAGCACCAAGCCCAGAAGAAGGCATCGCAGCCAAACAATGGAGTGCAGGATATGAATGGTATGGGCGGTGCTTTTCAGAGCTTCGGCCCGGCTCGATTACCTGAGCTTAAGCCTGCGCCTAAGAGCCATAAGGCTATCAAGACTCACCACAGCCAGTCACCACATCACCAGGACATGGATGTCCACAATGACGTCAATATGTATCTCCCACAAAATCAGGGATCGCATCCTCAGGTACCCGGAGATGTGTCTTATCATTTTCCCGTGGCATTCAGAAACAGCATGGCTCCGCCACCCGCCCAACCTCAACCAGAACTACCACCGCCTCCTCCGCCGCCTCCGAAGTATCCCATTGAGGATCTGCAGCTGGAGCCCCGTGACGATTACGTTCGACCGGCACTGAAGTTCATGTGCAGCGATCCTCCTGAGGGTGTTGTTGATAGTGTTGCACGAAATGACAAGATTCTGATGAAATCTATCGGCTCGCTACTGGAAACGTGGGTAACACTGAACGTTTACTGCGAGGTCTTCAAATTAGACTCGTTTACTTTTGACGATTTTGTCGAGGCGGTAGAGATCACTAAGGAAGATACTCCTTGTCAGCTATTTACTGAGATCCACTGCGCAGTCCTAAAGCAGGTAGTGAGCTCTGAAGCCGACGGTGGTCAGCTACTGGTCGATCTTCCGGAGCTTGATGACGATGAGGAGGACGAAGAGGAGGACAGTGAACCCGCCAGTCCCGAACCCGAGCCCGAACCAAAGCCGACAGGACGTGCTACTAGAAGTAGTTTAGCCAAGTTAGAAGCAGAGAGGATCAAGGCTGAGGCTGCTGCTGCTGAGAAGACCCCGGAGCCCGAGATTAAACACCGTGCCCCCGAGGCTTTAGCAAACTTTGACTGGGTCGAGCAGCTCAAGAAACGTGAATTTCAAGATGGTGGTTGGGAGTTGATTATGGTTGGAATTCTACACCGGCTGTCTAAAAGGCCGTGGCAGACTGAGGCTTGTGAAGAGGTGTTAGCCAGCCTCGTACCTCCCGATATCGAGCCGAGCCAGGAGACAGTCCGTCAACAATACAGCAAACTTGATTTTAATCTCCGCGTTTCGGCTCTTGAGATTGTCTGTCTGCTAACTGTCAGCACCAAGGCTGTCCGTGCATATATTGATGAGTGTTCTGAGACTCAGACGGGCTACAGGAAGGAAAAGATCGAATGGCAGAAGCAGAAAAAAGCAGCGTAAGTTGGAATTCGGTTTATCCTGGGATTTGATATACTGACCGTTTTTGCAGCAACGAGGAACTGAAAGGCTTTTACGATCAACACAAAATTCTCCTCCCGGAGAATATGCCTCCGTCACCGCCAGCAGAGGAAGCCGACATAAAGACTAATGGCGATGTGAAGATGACCGATGCTGACGATTCGCCTGAAGAGCAGAGCGAGGCTGAAGATAGTGATATAGACGCGAATACTCGCCATAATACTCGACGAGGTGGCAATCGTGCAGCAGAACGTCAGCGTAAACGAGAAGAAGAAGAACGGAAGAAGGAAGCCGAGCTAGCTGCTAAGGTGCCGAAGCAATCTAAGCAATTCCTGAAGCTGCAGAAGGATATCCAGAAAAGGGAAACCACGGTTAAGAAGTGCGAGAACGAAATTAGCATCTTGGACAATGACCTTCGAGAGGCAGATTGTTTCCGAACCCGGCCTCTTGGTAAGGATCGATTCTGGAATCGGTATTACTGGTTTGAGCGTAATGGGATGCCATATGCTGGATTACCTACCAGCTCAACGGCCCATGCAGGCTATGCAAATGGTTGTATATGGGTCCAGGGCCCTGATCAGATGGAACGAGAAGGATATATCGATATGCTCCCAGAGCACCAGGAAGAGTACAAGGCGAAATTTAAGATGACGGTTCCACAGAGGAAAAAGATGGAAGAAGGTCGTACCAGCGTCTTCAACGCTTACCAATGGGGCTATTACTCAGAACCGAGCGAGGTTGACTCACTTCTGAACTGGCTTGACCCTCGAGGTTTCAACGAGTCCAAATTGCGAAAGGAGATCTTGGCCTACAAGGAGAAGATTGTAACACATATGAAGAGCCGAGCCCAGTATCTCTGCCAAGAAGACGAAGAGGAGACCAAGGAGACCAAGGAGACGGTAAAAGAGAATGGGAAGAAGGAGGAGTCTAAACGGATGACAACCCGAAAGACTCAGGCTAGTCCCGAACCTACGCAATTCCGCTGCCTCAACTGGACCAACAATGTTGCCATTGAGGAGTTTGGGCACCTCCACAGCGAGCCTCCCCCGCAGCCAAAGACGAAGGGCCGCAAGGGCCAAAGGAAGAGCCGGGGTTAATACCAATGTCTTCCAAAATTGGACTATTGAACCATATCAAAATTGCCTTTTTTCACGCAATCATTAATTGATTCCCAGTACATAGACACGCGAACAAGTAAGCAAAGAGTTACGATTGAAGACGGCGTTTAACTTCGACGTATCATGTTTTCTAGAGGGCGGCAACGAGTAGAAAAAAAATTCATCATTAATGGCCGGCACGGCGTTACGGGCGAGTCAAGGTGTTTTCGGAATGGAAATTATTTTTCAACGATAGGTGTTCGCCTATCCATACCTAGGGAGGGGAGAGAGGGAGTTTTCAACGTGAGAAGTCAACTGGTACTACTACCACGACACCAGGGGAGATGGGGGACGGTCGGCATGCCCTGTACATAGGTGCTGTAGGAGATACGTAGGTTAGGACGGGTGGATGCGTATTGGCATGGCCTGGTCTATAGCTCAAGCTTGGCTATCCAATGAAGAGAATTTTGCCACAGTTTATCTTTCCTAATGATCTGGCTTTGTGTGGTTGTAGACTACCAAACCTATGTATGTACATGTAGTCACTATAGGATATGTACCATATTAGTTATGTATAGGTACTTGTTAGTACAGTTAAGTTGCCAACTTAAACACCTATTATCTATTGCCCGAAACAAATGGAGGGAGTGGTATAGTCTTTATATTTCAAGACTTGGATTCTTGCTGTATAGTAGAATGATAAACTTCTATTATGCTTCTTGTTCACAATCCCTGACTTGTTGAAATAGTATACTTAGCATGGCTTTTAAATAGGTAGGTAAGATAATTATTATCAAGGTATTAATGTTCTCTTTACTCCTTATAACTTATGTACTGAATTACATCTTCTCACTATTTTATAGTAAGATAATAATAGGCACGTAGTCGCCCGGCTCTTATATACCTTGATTGTTAACGATGTGTAGTCAAGTCATACAGCCTAAATTTGGTTGTCGCGTAGTTATAGTAGTACGATGAGATAATTGAGTGGTTAATATGATTGCTTCGAGGCACTTGTGCCTCATAACCAAGTTTTATTTATCTGCGAACGCCTCTAAATACACTGTAGGCCAAAGTCTTATCTCCTTCCGACTCGATGCCCTATGTCAGATCAGTGTTATGCGAATTCAGCTTTCTCTCTTCCTAGATAAAGCCAAGGGACGTAATTAAACAGGGGATATCATGGTGAAAACGGGACGAGCCGTATTATTATTTCCCCCTCACATCAAGCCTAGAGAGCTTCCTCGTCGTTTTCTCCAACCACTAGGGTTCGTATAGTTTGCACACTCGTCGTAGAAAGAAAATAAAGAAAATGAGCGTTGTAGCACTCCTCGCGAAGCAAGGTCGCGGCTACTGATTTGTCTTCCGCGGGCATTAGTATTCTGTGGCCCCTGTTACTGTTTGGCTGGTTCGTCTATGGAAAGGAGGCCGATATTCGTATTGTGGCAACCGCACTCACACAATGTTGCAAAGTGGCCGTCTTCGGGCACTATTATGTTAGTATCAAACACAAGTTAGTGACAACTGCAGCAGATCAGTCGGCACCTTAGGAGATTCGGAATGAGCATGGTCAAGGTATAGTCCGGTGTTGTCGGAGAATTGGCTAATACTCAGCCCACAGCAGCGGTAGGTGTCTGCAAGGCAGGCTGTGGTCGTTTCGCGGGTGGCGGGTTCCCCTAAATTGCGTGTTAGTCAGCTCCATAAGGCTACAAGGACCTCCCTGGATATCCTGGCGGTGGTCACGATATTGGCCATCTACCATGTATCTCTACATACTTCGGACGAGGCGTTGCGCTTCTTTTGGCCGACTCCGGCATCGCCGTTTGCAACTATCTTTCTAACAGGGCGGGGACGCGCTGGTTTGACTTCTCCGGGCTCGAAAACGTCGTCGGGAAGATTTGTACTGGAAATTTTAGGTCAATAATTGCAATATACCGGTTTAGTAGTGCACTCACTTCTTCACGTGTTGGATACTGAGGTAGTTCAAGCTCGGCTCGTACTTCTCCCATTGACTGCACAGATCCTTAAATGTGTTGACTTGGAAAGAAAGATCCAATGATTTTGCGCCTAACATGTCATCAAGCTTAGGTTAGGAATCACAGCGGAGCGTTCGCTGGCTCGAAAAGCCACATATAATATGTACACAAAAACAGGATGAAGTAGAGGGGCACTCACCTTCAGCAAGCTCGAGGCCTACGTAGTGCGTCGTGGTGTATATCTTCGTTTCGTGGGGGGCTGCATTGGGTATGCTCTCCATATCAATTTTCTGGTCCTCAGAGTCGGACTTGATATCCAAGCTCATCGATTCGCCATTCTCAACTTTGATCGCGGGATTCTGTTCTGTCTTGTCCTCAGTCTTGACTTTAACGCCATTCTCGTTCTTCACCTTGGTGTCATCTTCACTATCGTCATCTTGGACAAGGTAAGTCAGGTTTCCATTTCGAACCTCTTCAGTTTCCTGGTCGTTCTTGACCTTGTGCACCCTTTCATATCCTTTATTGAATGGGCGCGCAATCGCAACCGAAGCATGTCGTTCCAGATCCCCCACTAAAACACGGACTTTGGACTCCACGAACCCAGACCATATATTGTGCGCCTCCTTGGTAGTACTAGTCGCAATGACGGCCAAGTAATACTTGTGGTCCGCAGTGAAGAACGTGTGCTTTACAAAGAGATCCTTCCACGCGAGCTTTCCAGCTCTTATCCTATCAGTGAGATCAGCGCCCCGTTCCAGCTCGCGCTGTATGATGGCCATGGTAGAATGTGTGATGTTGAAGGTTGCACACATCTGAGGATAAGCAGGAGTGATTACGGGCATTAGGTGATAGCTGTCGCTTTTGTATATCTGCGGCTCGTTAACCAAGTGAAACTTCTAATTTGCTCATGTGAATGAATACCGACCTTGGGATTCCAGACACGGACATTGAGCGGCCCCTCATCCATGTGCTTCAGCTGCACAGGTATAGGCCACTGCCAGACTTTCATGATTTGAAAGAATTTCGAAACAATAGTAGCACTCGCTGCCTTCGGATAGAGTTGGCAAACCCGTGCCACCATCATAGCCCACACTACTCCACCGGGAAACCCGATAATGTTGGCGTAGATGGCGCGACGTGTTGCCCATAACTTGATGGCTCGAAGGGCAAGGCGAAAGGTGCTCTGCTCCGGGACTAGGTTCAAAATTTCTCTCGTGACTCTGGTTCCGTTGAGGGAGCGGAGCTCACGATCATCTAAGCCACGTAGGTATTCATTGTTATTCAGATTGAGTTGGCCATGTGGTGGGAACTGCTTCAACGTGGCTATTCTTGAGAAGATCAGATCAATACTGATTCCCCAATATTCGAACTTGATGATAGGTACAAATGCATCTTCTACAGCAGTAAGATCTGTCACTGCACCCTCGGGGGCCATCTCTTGTAGTAAAGAAGGGAAGTGTTTAAAATAATCATCACGGGTGACGTATCGGGGAGCAGTGACGAGGGTATCAATATCAGAGCCGGGACCGTAGACGCCTAGACAGAAACTTCCGTATGTGAAGACCTCGCCGCGAGCATCGCGGATGAGAACTTCATTCTGTGGTTCCTTCTCCTTTGCTACTCGTCTCACAAACTCGTCGGCGATACGTTGAAGGTCGATAAGGATCTTCTCTCTGGTAGAATGGATTTGTTAGTTGCGATTGATTGACAAGTTTCACTACCAGCCAACTACCCAACCTACCTCTTCTTGGTTTCGGCTGCGGATTCAAACGTATTTTGTCGCCGCAATTCTTCTAAGAGAAGATGTGTAGACTGTGTCTCGGTCGGAGTAGGAAGGGCAACTGAAATCGGAGGGGTGATGCCCCAGGTCTGTTCAGAATTCGCCATTGTGTCTTGTTGGGAAGATATGGAAGGATGATGCTTAAGAAAATGCCAGGAAAGGAAATTATCTGGATCTAGAATAAATTAAATAATTAAAAGAAGGTAGAATAATGCTGCGCGAGGGCAGGAAGTTGAAAGGATCTGACTTGGTCTCGTCTGTGACAAACAGCATCGAAAGTCGCTTCGAGAAACAATCACATTGCCTTTGGGGTATCGTCGATGAATTCGGAGTATTCGTTATAAACCTAGGCAAATGCCGCAAGACGACTTGGGCTTCGGTGACTCGCGCGAATAAATGTAAGTAAAGAAAAAGGTACTAAGTTTTATGGGATACGCGTAAAAAGAATTGATGTTTGTTGGAATGAATGATGGCAAGGAAATGGAGACAAAGAAAATACAAAACCTACCTACCTAACCTAACCTTACCTTTACACGTACGTAGGTACCTAGGTAGTACTTTCCTCGGGAACTGATCTGCGACTGTTTATCATTTATCGATACATACCGCGCGCTTATCAAAGAATCGGAACCTTAGTATGTACCTAAAGGTACCTACGGTTAGGTAGGTAATATACCTAGGTATCAAGTCAAATTTAGCATTTAGCACACTAAATAAAATGGCTTTTATTCTTATCAAAGTATAATAATAGAAGACATACTCCCCCCCAAAAAGATCTTTTCAAAAACAAAGAGCTATATTATTTCTATCATCTTGGGTATAGGCATTATCCCTGGTTCTACACAATCATCCAATCATCCAATCTATGCAAAAGCTCAAAATTCAATCTGAAACCCTCTACTCAAATTAAAGCTGGGTTTATTTGGTAAGGCCGATGCTATGTTGTGAGTAGAGTGGCCATCATCCCAAACCATCTTGTACAAATTGTACAAATTGTACAAATACTGGTATATTAAATGTCCATGCCCCAACGCCTTACCCACTCATCCGCAAGAGCGAGTTCGAGGGGATCCATGTGCCAATGCTGCCTTGAGATCCAAAATGCTAATCCTCCAATGACACCAAGGCTACCTATAACCTCTAAAGCAACCCATCCTTTCGCTCTCAAGTCTGCTGCCGCTTGAAGCAGTCCTAGTGGATCTTGGTGCGGTACCGTCTTTGTCGAAGGCCCACGTTTGGATGGTCTTCTTACCCCTACTGAGCCTGTACCTTGGGGCCTATTCAGGGCTACAAGTGTGCCATCTTGCACACATTCGTTTAATCTCTCTGTAAGCCAAATAGCACGTTCTCCTCGAGCAAGTGATTCATACTGGGCTCGCTCACTGGCCAGACTACGCTGAAGATCGGCTGCCCAATCCGCCACATGCATTTGGGGTGGGTTATGGGCCAGTTGGGCCAGTTGCCGGCCATTAAGACGGGCGAGTGCTAGGGAGGAACGTGGACTAATCGGATTTTCTGACGGTCGGCTTGGAAGAGAAAATGACGTTGGACCAGGGAGACTCAACGGCTTGTATAAATGATGAGGGCGCGACGGTGTGGTGTTTCTCCATCCCAGATACTTCTTTGCTGCAGCATGCCGCAGCCAGGATATTCCGCTTGGACTAAAAACGTTCTCTACAAGATATTTTAGTTCCGACGTCATCAGAGGTTGAACATAGTCGGCGCTCATGAGAAGGCTCGCATCCATTATATCGTCGTCCGAGCCTGTCGCACTAGATACAGCATAAGGAATACTGGGTACCGCCGTTGCAGATCCATCATTAGTTGTTAATGCAAAGCTAAATGTTTGAAGGCCCGTCTCTTGAAGCTGGCCGATAAATTGCTCTTTACATATAGCAAGCTGTTCTGGAGACAATGAGTCGGCCTGGGCTAGAAGGGGAATAACGTTTGTCAGTGGTGTTAGTCGGCGGATATATTCTATATCAGTAGGTCTCAGTCCTTCAAGGTTGGTCAGTCCTGGCATCTCCTCGGATTGGACGTTTGCTTACTCTGTGAAATAAAATAGAAGACCACGTCAACTTGGAAACCTCCGTTACCTCCTAACATGCTTAACATGTCCGAATCGCTTAGAGAATCCGACGATATCTTGTCTAAGTGAGATTCGATATATTCAACGGAAGACATGATAGTCTCCATAGCCTAGATGGTGTTAGTATTCCAAATAGTTAACATAATTAGCGCAACCTACGGATGAGCTACTCCGATATCCAGGTGTATCTACAAAACACACATTGCGCTCTAGAACGCTATCGCCTAGACTTTTACGCCTTTGAGAGAGATGAGGCTCATCCAACATCGACCACCATTCTGGATAAGGTTTGGTGCTGGCATATATCTCCGATATGCTAGATGTCGAGTTTGATGCATTTCTAGGTAGGCTGACCTGCTTTTTGTGGGTGTTCGACTCGGCTTGAGATGGAATAGGATCAACATGGACGATATGCTCGCAGGTTTGAACGATTGCTTTGACCATGGAGGTCTTGCCGATACCTAAGGCGGAGTCCATTAGCTAGAGCTAAGGGACGGTCTTGTCAGGAACAATACCAGAGTCACCGGCAAACAACACCTTTAACCGCCCTAGATTCTTGCCTGTTTCGGTGAACGGACGCCGACTTGGCATCTTGATGCTAGGCATTACTAGTTGAGGAGCACTTCCGCTATCTAATGTGTTCGAAGGCCTTTGATCGGAAAAATCCTCGTCGGAACTAACTCCGTGGTCTGAGAGCGACCCAGCAAATGAATTTCTCCTGGAGGACGGGGTGCTGATTACGGAACCCGTGCAGGATGTACCTAGCATGATGGGTGTTATCGGCCGCGAAGGTGATGAATAGTTCTGGGACCTCATCGACGCTGGACTATGTGTGAAGACAGAAGCCCTGGATGATTGGGAGTATGCTGGTATATAATCTCTTTCCCGTTGCATCGTAGCTTGCCTTGAAGGTTCGCTGTCCTTATCATTACCCCGGGGGGGTGGCACACTTGTAGAGGTAGCAGCCTTCCGCGCGTCCAGAAAACGACTGTGCGGGTTAGTCTGCTCGAGGTAAGAATCAATGGTCGACTCGTCGGCAAGGAAGAAAGACATCTGGCTACTACAACTAGAAGCCATAAGGGGAGCTGGATGATGGTCGGCCGGACGCTGACGCCCATGCCAAGCGTGGTCGCCGGGAGAGGGTCGCATGATTGAGGTTTACATCTAGATAGAATATAGGAATATAGGAACGCGCTCGCAGTTTAGGTGACTACAAAGGTATTATATATATAAATACCTGGTATGTATCGGTCAAAGAGGTTGGAGAAGGCTCAATATGGATTGTTAAGGGGAATCACAGGCGGTGGTGGATGATGACATGAGTCGGTATGTATGTATATGTATTGATCTTAAGTCGGGGTCTAAGGTTCTCCTTTTGGCTGTATGGAGGTTGGAGCCGCTCCATAAATGGTTGAATAAAGGGCACCCCGCATCAGATAAGCTCAGGAGGTTGCTTGAGCCAGCTTGGAGAAATAGTGCAGGTACAATACAAGTACAAGCCAATACAGAGTATAACTTAGTTTCTACTATACTCACCAAAGTGGGAATGACGTACCTATTTGTACACCTCCACTTCTGGCTTGTTGAGTGCGGATGGTGCGATCACTTGGGCGTCTGTGAAACTCGACATTGGATAGTGTGGTGTGCATGGATGGTCAGTGGCTTGTGTAAGAGATACGTTCATAAGGTTTAGGTTTGTTAGGTTAGTTAGTTGGTAGTTTAGGTAGGTACCTAGGTTACCTACCTACGTACATCAATGTATGTATTCGTATGCTGCATTACTTACATATGTACATAACTACATAAAGTACGTACTTTCAATTTTATGTACGCCATAACCCATCTTCCCCCATCTCCCCCCTGCTCATGTCGTCCATTCTCGTCTATTTGCCCCTCAACTTCAATCGCTAAACGGAAATCCGAGAATACCTGACCTGCCTTAACGACCTTACCGACCTTACCGACCTGCCGACCTACCATTTTAATCCACCCTTTAAATCCTGAGGGATACGTAACGGATGATTTACTGAAGATTAAGCGCCCTAGTTCAGCCGTATTCACCATAAAGTCTTGCCAAGATTACATTTACTGTCGCTTAATAAAATTTCTCGGGCGCCTCTTCGTCTCTCGTCATCGAAGCCCAGAACCCGCGCCTTGTATTACGACAAGGCTATTTAACTCTCCTTTCCCCTACCTTCACCACGACTTCCAACGCCACTCCCCCCACAGACAACCCTCGCAAACAACCAACGACTTTGGACCTTTTAAGCGAGACTTGTACTGCTGGGGGTATATTGTTTGACCCTAGTTATACCTCTCTATCTCGTCCGACTCATACCAAGATGGACGCAAAGAGGCATCCGAGCTCCTTCCAGCAGCTTGAGAAGCTAGGAGAGGGTACCTATGCTACGGTATGTTTTCCTATGCATTCGAAGTCGTGACAAGATATCCTTTGCTAACTTACATGAGCGTAATAGGTCTTCAAGGGACGAAACCGCCAGACAGGCGAACTTGTCGCCCTCAAGGAGATCCACCTTGACTCTGAAGAAGGCACTCCGTCAACTGCGATCCGAGAGATTTCGCTCATGAAAGAATTGAAACATGAGAATATTGTAGCGCTCTACGATGTAATTCATACCGAGAATAAGCTTATGCTTGTATTTGAATATCTGGACGGAGATCTTAAGAAGTACATGGATTCGCACGGCGATAGGGGCGCCTTGAAGCCTATGACTATTAAATCCTTCATGTTTCAGTTACTGAAGGGCATTGACTTTTGCCACAAGAACAGAGTTCTCCACCGAGATCTGAAGCCGCAAAACTTGCTTATCAACAAGAAGGGCCAGCTCAAGCTTGGGGATTTTGGATTAGCGCGAGCATTTGGTATTCCTGTCAATACCTTCTCAAACGAAGTTGTCACACTATGGTACCGGGCTCCGGACGTCTTGCTAGGTAGTCGAACCTACAACACCAGTATCGATATATGGTCGGCAGGTTGTATTATGGCCGAAATGTACACCGGTCGGCCGCTATTCCCCGGTACGACAAATGAGGACCAAATCATACGTATCTTCCGCATAATGGGCACGCCTACGGAAAGGACTTGGCCTGGCATTACACAGTTCCCCGAGTACAAGCCGAACATCCAAATGTATGCCACGCAGGATCTTAGAGCTATATTGCCTCAGATTGACCAGCTCGGAATCGATCTCTTGCAACGGATGTTAGTTCTGCGCCCGGAGCACCGCATTAGCGCACACGACGCATTACAGCACCCTTGGTTTTCCGACTTGGCCATGCAACACCAAATGCAGCAACAGCAGGCAATGCAAGCCCAAGCCCAGGCCCAAGCCCAAGCCCGAGGCTTTGCGGCTCCAGCCGTGCCCTCGCAAGGCGTTTATGATCAGGGATATTAGTATTATGGTTGACACTAGGCTACAGCTTGGGCTAGCGATTTGTGTCTCAAAGTCTTAGATACACTTAGCACGGATATGGTTTATCAAAGAGCGAGTTGGGTTTATGCTTCATCGTCTTGCGGTTATAGAATAGCCACGACGAAGGTGAGGAGCGGTTAGTAGCCGAATTAGCAGGTAGCGAACTTAGTGTCCTGATGCAGCACGGAAGGGTTACGGGTAGGCAGGCGTTTGGGCACTGAAGGTCATAACGCTCATAGGTAACGACTGCATTTGTAGGGATTGGGAGAAAGATCCATTACTATTAATAAGCACTGAAAAGGATATACCCAATGATTCAAGCCTTCCATCTACTGTTGTACACTTAAAACTAATACTGTACCTATGTATGTGAATCACGGACACGGGACTTACGAGTCACATCTATAAGAAATCTAATCAGATTCTAGAGAGAAGGTGGTGCTGACTGTATTGTGCGACAATAGGGGGTTTGGAGGTAATAACAGAAATTACTTAACGTACTTCTGGCCTACTTATTCTTAAGAGAATATGATTGATAGATATGAACAGAGGTTAAGTAATCTTTATAATGGTAATTGGTTGGTTCTCTTGGCCAAGAACTTGTTATAAGTTACTGTAACACTGGTACCTATCCCATGAATCCCTTCTCAAGATTTACTAGTAACCGTAGCAAATGTTCGTTATGTGCCCCTATATTCCGTCATTAAATTTAATCCAAAACCCACTGCTCTACGATACGCTCAGCTTCGAAACCTATAACAATAACTGATTCTAGTAGCTAATTCTAGATGGTTTACTTCCTCTTGTTGATTAAACTGTCATCAACATTACTCTTGAAGCGGTCTTCAGTCGGCTCCTGAGCCCACGTCTCTGCTAACTCGAAACCTGGCTCTTCTTCCAGATACCCCATGCTCCTGCGAACCTTTGCCACTTCTTCGCGAACCCTCCTCGCGACCTCGATTCTTAGATTCACGGCCTCCTTGCCGTATTTAAGCTCGTCAGTTAGTTCGCCCATTGCTAACCTCTTTTTCTCCTTGCGGACGAGCTCCTGCCACTGCGCGCGAAGGTCCCCGAATTTCTTCTCGGTGTCTAGGAGTTCGCCGAAGGCTACCCGGAACTTGATGGGGAAGCGGGGGAGGAATCGCGGCCATTCCCTGTCTTCGGGCATGATGCGCTGGGGGCCGTCGATGAACATGGGCAGCACGTCGGGCATGGGCTCGCTCTCGAGGATCATGCGCGAAATGCCCCATTTGAAATAACGCATGAACATCTTGGGGTGCTGATGTACGCATGCCTCGGGGAAGATATGGACCCAACTATGCCGGTTTTGAGAATATATAGACGGCGTGACGTATTGGTCTGTGCCGGTAGTAGTGAATGTCGTACCCCCCGAAGTAAACGGGTCTAATATGTCATGAGACTCTTCTAAGGGGGCTGGTGCCGAAGTAGTAAATGGTGACGAAGACAGAAGTCGAATCGCCTGGGGAACTGTAGGCTGAAAGAGTCCCCCATGAGGCGAGTGTCTTGACCTATGAGTCGGTAATACTTGACCAGCATAGAAAAAAGATCCAAGCAGCCTAGCTATATATGTTAGCGAGAGGAGAGGATATATACGAGCGAAGAAATGCGCGCTCACTTATTCTTATAGCATATATCATGGGCCCCCATGCCCCATCTATGATTAGACGGATTGAAGGCATAACTAAATGGTAAAACCCCCCATACGAGAGGATCATCAAGTCTAGACGATGTATTAATTTATAGTTTATAGGATAGAATTATGAACATTGAGGTATATGCTACTTACACACTGACATGATTTGAAACTGATGTAAAATTAGTTTCTCATACTATCACGAGGCCCGCCATCACCCACCAGTAATGAGACCTCTCTGCCTCTTTTCGACATCTTTCCTCTTGTCCAAGACATCCAAGAATCGTTCCAAACCGGTTACCTCGACTGAATTTAAACCATACAAGAAACTCCTAGAGAGGGCGGCAGTTAAGCCCATTATAACAGAAGAAGTCATGCGCCAGGGCAGACTTGGCTGCTGAAGAGGCAGCTTATTGGAGTTGGAGTTGGACATGTCGATTTGGTGAGATGCCATTGACTCTTGTAATTGGAACTCGACGGCATAGCAAATAATGATTTTTACTTAAGGAGAGACTACATGATGCTTCGAAGTTTCCGTAGGCGGGTTCGTATGATGAGGACACCAAAAGAAAAAGGACACCAAAAGAAAACTTGGGTAACAGCGCGAGCGCAAAAAGAAATACTACCTACATGTACGAAGATGTATGTATTACTATGTAGAATTTTTAGCAGGTGCTTACATGTAGGTACCTACCTAGGTTAGGTACTTGAGAAGGTACCGCCCCGTAACTAACGCCGAATTTGATAACGGCTTCTCGCTACATCTGCAAGGACGGGACGATCCCATTACCTAGGAAGATAACGATAGGTACGTTGATACATTAGGTACTAATGTATGTATAGGTATAGATCCCTGTAGTTACGGTACATCAATACCTGTACAAGTACATGTGATCCCTGTAGATACATTGAAGTATATCCACTTTATTTAATGTTCGCGACGTCGAACATGAACTCTACCCGATATTTAATAAAGTACATATCCTTTATACTTATTTCAAGTACCATCTTCAAGATGTCCCACAGTAAGACCTCCCTAACAGTCGCATTGACGGATCTTAAGGAGATAGACGGTATCACTAACATATTTCGCCCTAGGTAAGCGAAACACGTCGCGCGCCGTCTTCACCTCCCACGAGCGGGACCTCGCCAAACGAGCATGGAGCTCGACAACGGCGCGACTTTCACGCGAAAGCTTCCTCCCCTTCTCATCCTGCGGTCTATGCCTCGAGATAGCCCAAGACCCTGTGTCATGTGTGCACGGCGACATCTTCTGCCGCGAGTGCGCCCTGAGCAACATCCTAGCCCAGAAGAAGGAGATAAAGCGCCTCGAGAAAGTTCGCGAGCAGGGGGAGCGTGAAGCCTTGGAAGAAAAGGCGCGCCAGGAGGAAGAAGCTCGCGAGCGCGCTGTTCGCGAATTTGAGATGACACAGATTGGTCTGGATGCAAAAGCGAGGAGTAATAGCAATAATAAAAACGATAATGCTGCTCGGAAAGGATCAATCGATACTCGCGATCAGAACAGCACACCAGCAGCAGTAGAGTTACCTAATGGCAGTGGGAAGAAGCGCAAGTTTGAAATAGACGCGGAGGAATTAGTGCGGATAGCGCAAGAAGACAGGGCAAAGGCACGGAAAGCAATCGACGAAGAGAAGGCAACGAAACCTGTGTTGCCGTCGTTTTGGACCCCTTCGATAACACCATCTTCCAACACGAAAGATGCGCTTCACGAGGTAGCCAAGAAGACGAAGAGCACACCCATATGCCCGGCGTCAAAAGACGATAGTCCACATACGTACTCACTACACACACTTGTGATAGTGAACTTCACCGAAGAGGAAGAGGGAGGCGGTGGGAGCGGTGGCGGTCCAAGTGACAGGAAGAAGCGCATACGCATATGTCCATCGTGCAAGAAGGGGCTAAGCAATGCTTCGAAAGCACTTCTCGCGAAGCCCTGCGGTCACGTCATGTGCCGTAACTGCGTTGATAAATTTATGCGACCCTCGCGGCACCACCACGATCCACACGCATCAGCAGGCGACGCTGCGAGCTTACGGTGCTACGTCTGCGAGGCTGACCTTACAGATCAGAAGGGCAGTAATGATGGGGGTGGTGAAAAGAGCAAGAAGAAGGATAAGGAGAGGATACGACCGGGGTTAGTCGAGCTGAGGAGCGAGGGCACAGGCTTTTCGGCCGGGGGCGTAAACCAGGTGCAGAAGTCCGGTGTGGCATTTCAATGTTAGACTTGACTGCGATATCATAGAAAGAACACGGGACTCGATTATGACTATAATATTAGAATTAATTCGAGTATAGCAACGAGCTAACGCCCGCTACCAACACTGGAAAACACATTATGTATATCCGACCCATCCTGCCGTTAGGTACGCTATGCCTGATACCATATCCTGTATTCCAGCAACCCATTCCCAAACCCAAGCCCAGCCCAAAGTTGAATCGTCGCAAACCTCGTACATGATGCAGCCTGTCATACACTCTTTTCGACCGGCACCGCCCCCCGACCTTTCGCAAACATGTACCCAGATTTACAATCCCCCAACTCCAGGGCCCCGAATGCCCAAAATAAACAAACCCGTCTTTTGGATCCCCCCCCCTCTCCCCCCGTGTCCGAGTACAGCAAGGAGATTGAACAGGAAAGGAAAGGAAAGGGGTGAATATCAGTCTCAACCCATCCGTGAAGTAGTAGAGTAGACTTTCCCCCCCTTAGACAAAGGAAAAGAAAGGGAACGGAAAGAGAAAGCTGGATCGATGTACGCGCGGTGGACAGACCTGTCAAGTAACCCCCCCCCCCCCCCCCCCTTTTTTTTTTTTCCTCTCCAACACCCAACCCATCCCAATACCAACCCTCATCATCATCATCATCATCCCATCTCATCAATAATACTTAACCCCCCTATGCGTCCTATCAATCATATTCGCCACCACGACGCTCGCCCCGCCGTCCCCGTCCTCGGCCAGGAACGACCTGCGGCCCCCGCTGCGGTTCCGCGGGCTGCTCCAGCGGTATCCGTATCCCGCGGTGGGGTACGGCGTCGGCGGGGGCGATGGGAGGCGCTCGTAGCGGTACCGGTCGTAGTTGTTATCGTGTCGGTCGCGGAGGGAGTGCAGCTGCTGGTGCTGCGGAGGGGAGGGCGAGGGTGGAGGTGTTGGGGGGCGGGGCGGCGGGAGAGATGCTAGACGGAGGGGGGAGGGGGAGGAGCGCTGTGGTGGTGGAGGAGGAGGAGGAGGGAGAGATTCAGATTCGGGGTTGAATTCGAGGGGGGGTGCTGTTGGTGCTTCGGGTAGGGACGGTGGTGATGATGATGATGATGATGATGATGATGATGGTGGTGATGGTGGTGATTCTAGTAATGAGGGCGGCGGCGATGACGGGGGCGAGGACATTCGTACCGGAGGCAGTGGAGTGCTAGGCCGGGCCTCAACTATAGCCTCAGGTTCCAACCCAGCTTCGATCCTAGCTTCTCGTAGGCCCCTAACCGAAGTCTCAACGGCAGTTTCAGTCCTAGTTACAGGCCTAACAACAGCTCTACCCCCAACTCCAGCCCTAGCCCTGCGCGCCCGGATCTCGGCCAAGACGCCCGCGACGACCAAGTACAGCTTGAAGAGCAGCTTGTGCACGACGTCCTTAGCCAGCATCGCAGTGCCGTGGCCCAGGAAGCCCCTCACCAGCTCGCCGAAGACGCCATCGTACAGGGCCCCGACGCCCTCGGCGCGCGCGATCTGCACGGCGGCGCCGAACACGCTGCTCTTGCCAAAGTCCTTGGCCGCCCGCAGCGCGTCCGATTGGTAGGCGCCTCCGCCTCCTCCGGGGAGCCGCTCCGGCGGCGCGACGTTCTCTTTGAAGGAGACCTTGCGAGGGACTTCTGTCTTGGGGGATATTGCCTCGTCGAAGGTGACATGGTGTGTCTGCGTCTCCTGCGTGGGGGGCTCGACTGCTCTTTCAGGGGCTTGTGCTGCATCCCCGTTCGGGTTCTTGGGCGCGGCTGGAATGCCGGTTTGTAGTCGGGTATTGGCGGTTTGGAACGGGTATGTGATGGTGCTGGCGATGGTCTTGCTGATAGCCGCGAGGAGGAACGTCATGCGTGCGCCGGGGTTATCCCATCTATCGGCTGAGACGGTCTTTTTCTTGAGGAACTCCTGGAGGAAGAAGGTGATACTCGGGTTCAGAGTAAGCACAAGGCTCGCCGAGTATCCGGACCAGAACCCCGCGAGACCCTGCTCCTTCCGGATAGCTTTGATGATTTCGCGGACGCTAAGATCCCTCCCCTCGCCGTCGACAAGCGAGGCCGTCTGCTTGCGGGTGACCACGTTGGCGATCGGAGTCGTGAAGAGTCTCGAGCAGGCACTAGCCGCCACGCCAATAGCCAATTCCTCAAGGACGCCCAGCCGCGACGCCGACCTATCCCCTCTCCTCCTCCGCCCACGGCCGCCGGCCGCGAGCCCGACGCTCCGGAACCACTCATAGAAGAGAAAGAAGAGGAAAGAGTCCAAGACAGATTTGGCTACGTCTTGAGCTAGGCCAGTATAGGGCGCTCTCGGCCCGCCACCGGACCTCCAGATCCGCGAAAAGGCTTCGGTGACTCCGGCGTACGTGGACTCCCGTGCCGGACCCGGAGCTGCTACCCCGGGACCGGTCGGACCTGTGGGAGTGGTGTCGCCGGCGCTGCTGCTGCTGTTGAATCTCTCCTCCCGACGAAATTGTCGTTGAGCTTGGAGGCGGGAAATCACTAGAGAGAGAGGGTAGAGAGTGCATGTCGAGATGAGCGTGCCGGCGGAGCCCGAGACGGCGTGGTGTAGGGCCGGGAGGAACTTGTCTGCTGCTGTTACTGCTGCTGGCGTGTCTGTGTAATTGGCGAAGCCTGACGATGGCATGGTTGGCTAGTTTCCTTCCCAGCGCTGTAAGTGGCAGAGGGGGACAGGTAAAAAGGAGCCCGTATGGTTTATATCGAAGAACGAGCGTTCCGATCTGGGTTCCGGGAAGATCTAGAATACAGTACGAGGACGAACGGGACGCAAAAGAATATCGTCAGCAGCTTCCACACCAACCGAATCTCGGACGGGACCTTGTGGTCGTGTATGTACGCTTGCCTTGTAGCCCTACGATGTCTATGGCGCTAAGAAGTTTGGTCGATAGCTGATCGTGTCTTGTCTAGGAGGAGACAAAAACCCACTAGGTTGGATACAGACTATGTAGTCTACCGTGTTGCCTACCATGTTGTCTACCGTGCAATTATCTGTTTATTCGCCATTGGATCGACGATGTCGCACAAGGCCGACGGCATATTGTTTGTGTGTTAGTATATGTCGGTATGTGTTAGACGTGGGTATGGGATGCGTATGAGTGAGGAGAACTTCACGATGTGACCGAGCCGCGGGCTGGCTCGAGCGATGAGGGGGCAACCTGAACGACAACGTCATGGCCTGTTCATAGCCAGTTTATATCGTTTATATCTATACTAGTTATACCTTATGTAAGACATTTAATATATGGTGTGTTCCGCATAGTACGTAAAAGATAACAAGTGAATGGTATAGTTCTCCAACTCCAACCCCCTTTATGCTTACATACATGGACATTCCCTGCCCTGCATCCTTACCATCCTTACCATTTCTTCCCAATTGTATATCCAAATTTCGAGGCTACCTAGCTATCCATAGACGACCTGTCTCCAATCCTTTCGCTTGTGGATGTTTACCGTACGCATTTTGCACGAGGGGCTTCCCTGAGTCCACAATGTCCTATAGGATGCCAGGAAAAGGCACCCGAGAGATTGGCGAGCTTACACGTGTACGGGGTCCTCATGCTCCATCCCGCTGTGCAGCCCTTAAGGTTAGGCCTATCGCCACTTCGGGCACCGACACGTGTGCCGTCACAACTCTCAACCTAAACAGCTTCTATTCCCAGTTATGCTCTTTATTGGAATTTGCTGAGTGGTATCATATGAATTCTAAATACGGCCTATGGCACCAAAAACAATTCAACGCCGGACCAAGGAGGCGGCAAATCATGGTATACCTGCTGACCTTGCCACCTTTACCTAACGCCCCCGAGTCGATTTCCTGCTGAACGAACTCAAGCCCTAAAGCCACCTGCTTTGCTCTGGTATCCCCCGATAAACGCCTAATCGTAATGATGACCATGATGATAATGACCGGCCTACCCAAATGCATTTACCTAACTGCCTAGGTAGGTACTTACCCAACCTCGTTTACATGCCGTTATTGGGAGGCACAAGCCTATAGGAGGTACATGCAGTTGTAATGGGGATGATGCCGGCTGATTCCAACCAAGATATTATTTCCAGAAAAAGGGAATGCAAGCTCAAACGACTTAGCTGAACCCTTGTTTAGACGCTCGCTTGATATCCTTGTTTGATATCCTCCTCATACGATATGCCGCATGAGAGCAGCCCGTCCTAAGCTCGGCTTGCTACGGACGGTCGTCGTGAATTGGCTTGCATGCCAAAACTCGAGGACCGTCGAACGCCCACCGCGCCCATCATTCCTAGGTCTGGCTCCCCTGGCGCGTCGTCTAGGTCCATATTCGTATCAATATGGTTTTCGGGGAGCTTCTGAGCACCAAATCCAACCACCTTAAAAATGTTGGTACGCCCGCCATTGGTCGCCGTGTGGAGCTGTTCGCGGAGACGCGCTAGTTGGTAAGTCCTCCTGATAGGCTCAAAGACGGGCGGCGGCAAGACGGGCTGTGGATTCCATCGTGCTAGTGCGCTCATGACAGCAGCAGTCTCCTCATCAGAGTCGACTGGTCCGGCATTAGCGTCATCGTCGTCCTCTAGCGGAGCGTTTGCATCCAATGCGGCCTCTGTTGCCCTATTAGTCGTTATGGTCAAATGCCTAACCAGTGTTCTGTGTCTTACTTTGTTGTTTCGCCTGGTTCTTCTTTTGATACGCAGCAAGCAGCATATCGTAAGGAAGTGATCGACCGGCGACGGCACGTTTGGCTCCCATGCTATGGCTTTTGCATGTTAAAGACCGCGCACATGGTTGCCCGTTGGGCAATATAACACCACATTGCTTCTCAACATCAACGGGGCCTAGATCAGTTAGACACGACCAATACGGTTCAACGGTAAGGATGCGTAGTGGCTAGATACCTTTAGGCTTGGGAACTTTTGGCTTCGGCTCCTCTTTCTTTTTCTTATTCTTTGGTCCCTTGTCGGCATCACCGTCGGCCTTTCGTTTCTTGCCCTTCGGCTCACCGTCCGGCTTCTTACCACCTACCTTCTTAGTTGCTTTCCCACTAGTCCCTTTTTTCTCGGGCGAACCGTCGTCGTCATCATCGCTGTCATCATTCATCTTAGCATCTCCATCCTCGTCGGCTTTGCGAGCTTCCTCTTCCCGCGCTTGTTCCTTTGCTCGTTCCCTCGCTTCCCTAGCCTCTTTTTTGCGCTGGGCTTTCTCTTTTTTGATTCGCAGGCATTGCGCAATATGTTCCTTCGCTGCGGTTTTGATAATGCCCTTTTTGCAGTGTTTACATTGTTGGAGATTAAGACTATCTTCGAGAGGCCGTCCGGTCGCAAAGGTCTCGCGCGAGTTTTCGTCTAACTGGTTGACCACGGGTCCGGGAGACGGGACGCCAACGATGACGGAAGGGTTCTCGGAGGATTTAGATTTCTTATCATCTACATAATAGAAGAATACTTAGAAGCTGTTGGTGCTACAAAGAGAGTATAGGGTTCCGGCGCAACGTACCATCGGCAACGCTACCATCTCTCCAATTACCGGGTTTTACTTGCTTCGGTACAGGCTTCTTTAGTTTGATTATACCGTTTGGCCTATCTCGTATGACTTTCTTCGAGGCGACGTTAATTGTACCTTCGTCATCGGGACCTAGAACGTGGGGCGAGCATTCGTGTCAACACGGCGCGCTGCGCAGTCAAGTCTGCGAATTACTACATACCTTTGCGCCCCTCTCCGCCGCTCACCATTTTGATAGGTATTTGAAATTTTGTCCGTTACATTTATTTGTTTATGTGTTATATGATGGTGCTATTAGCACGCATTAAATAAGAGGTGATGGAAACGTCGTAGGCAGCGACTTATGGATAGGTTGAAGATAGGTAGCAGTTGTTGTATGATTGAAGAGGCGTTTAAGCTAAGGCTCGCGGACCACTTGAAGACGCTCCGATAAGATCTTATCGCTTCGTTAGCTTACCCGTAGAATTACCGCAGAGTTGTCTCTTGTGCACGGACCCATAAGTTACATAACTTAGACTTGCTGACTTGTACCTTACCAAGTACCTAACCTACCTACTTACCTACCCTACCAAGTACCCAAGTTCAGACATTAATACATAGGTACCTAGGTACAATCTTCGCTGCTTAGGTAAGTTTTAGACATCAAAAGGCTGAAAATAATTCAAGTGGACCATTATTCGCAGACGAATATACATAGGTAGCTTTGGGGGTATTTTTGAAAACCCAGTCTTACCGACCTGTATAATGCCATTCGCCTATATGCTCTTCCTAAATATGCCCAGTAGATCATCAACTCAAAATACTTCCCATAGCTTAGCCACGCCCATGAACGCCTCGCCTTTCCAGATATACCGCTTATACCGCTTACAATCAGCATCTAAGTCATTCAATATATCCGCTTTTGGCCGTCCTCCTCTTCGAGCTTTACTTTATACCCGACCGCCTCTCTATCTAATTTAGACCGATGCTGTTCCATGATTTCTGACAGGGCCTTTGCGTGCAGCATTCCCATCTGCCTCCAAACCACTTGCAACACGTTATGAGCCCAGTCCCAAAACTCCGGCGGCACGTTCGGAGCGCAACCAGCGACTTTTAAATGCCAGAGAAGGCTGGGTACTCCTACCGCTCCGGAATTGCCATATCCATCCGCCTCAAACACTCGAGTCACTTCGGGATCAAGCGTTGGATGGTGCCAATGTGAAGGTACACTTATAAGGATATCCTCGGCCAGTCGTTCGATAGTGGCGTAAGATTTTATTCTTCGAGGAACCGGTAGGGTTCGACTGCTCGAAATAGGATAGGTGCTTATAAACTTGACCAGCCTTTGGTTAGTGAGAATATGAGCCCAACGGTAATGATTCCATAGCCTGGCAGCCCATATCACATTATACTTGTGCCACTTTCCGCGAAAGACCGCTTCTGGCGGATACTCTCCCCTATTTTCGGTAAAGGGAAAAACTTCTAGTAGCCGCCTCTCTAAGCCATCAAACGTATTATCCAATTGAATAAATTGTTGTATGATATCATCCACGGCCGAACGCCCGTCGGCGTATACCGTGTGCTCGAACGTCGCCGACAGTTGGAGAAGTCGAACCATAGCAAGAGCCAAATCGACTGAACAACTTTCCGGAACTCCTTGCATCAACTGCTTACAGAATTTTAGCGTCTCGAAGAAACCAGGTGGAAGAGGCGTGTCTGTCGCTTGGTATGGAATGAACTAGGACGGTCAGTAGTTAGATCAAATAATATGTGGTGAATACAATACCATTGAAAATAATAATTGCAGTATACCATGTACACCTCCACTAGGGGCTTGCGGAAGAGGCAGTACAGATCGCAATACAGCCATTGCCCCATTAACGTGTGTGCTAGCTAAACCCACTGCCACTCTAGATCCTTTACCTTGGACGACCTATATATAGTAAGTGTTGCGTACTTGAATAGAATTACTTCTAGGTATCAATTTACCTCAAATAAAGCGAGCGTCACCACGCTTCGAAGGCGAGCTACAAGGCCTGCGGGATCATTACTAGCAATTAGCTGTCCGGTTTGCTTCAGAGATGAGACGTATTTAGAACGCGCAATTAGGTTCATGTTCTTATTCCCTAGCAAGTTAGACAGTCCTGCGAGACCTACGGCTATCATGACGTTCTGGGCGGCATCTGCCTTCGAAAAATACGCCGCTACCTGCTCGCTTGTTCTTGGGGAGTCGGGATGGTGCATAAGATAGCGATTGATGTAAAACTGCAGGCCCTGCTGCTCCATGTTTAAATCTACCTTCTTAGGTATCTTTGCGGGAACAAGCTTGGGTGGCGGTAATGAACCACTTTCCGGCGGACTATCTGAAGCACTGCTCGACGACTCGTCCGTCCATGCCGAGGCCGAGGCCGAAGTCGAAACGAAACTTCCGCTTTGCTCAGCAGGAGACCCCGAAGAGCCCCATTGTGCATGTGCTTTTTGTATAACCTTGCTACTCTCGTCTCGGAACATAAGAGATAACTGGTCTCGATAACCTGGGCATTTCTTGCCCACGCGAATGCATTGTGTGCATTCTGGCCGTTTCTTATCGCACTATAATCTCTTGGTTAATTATGGGCCAGTTCGTCTATTACGGTCCTGACTGATTGACTGATTGGATCGATTGAGGTGGATGCAGCGTCCAGACGACACAGGTGAACCTTGCGGCATCTCGCATACGATGCCTCCTAGTACATCTTGCCTCAGCTGCAGGGCAAGGAATGACAGGACAGGGAAGGTGGATGCATGTGTTTAATGTATTTGGTGAGGTTGTGAGCCCATACGCACCTTTATACGTCGGGTTCGACAGTTTTGGCACCCCTGAGAAGCCTTTCCACAATAAACCATTGTGCGAAAACTCCAGGATAGGCAAGCTGAACGAGCAAATCAGAGTGGTGTATTGTCTTAGTTGCGCGTGTCAAGTCGTTTGCCTCTGTAAGTTGGCAGCCGCCGTTGGTCAATATTGCGGCTGGCAGGTATCGAAAAGGGAAAGCAGTTCGTCAAAGTCGTGGGGAACAAGAAGGATCATGATTATTCGAGGACTAGTGGCATTAGTTTTTCCTTTTTTCTTCTTCCTTCTATCCCGTCTGCCACTTGTATAAAAGGATCGCTCGATGCCACTCCGGATCTTGTTGATTTTGTTCTCAAAGTCTCCGAGGCGGATTTTTACCGAGTCCGGACGGAGATGCTTCACGTGCCTTCGAAATCGAAAATCGAAAATCGAAAATCGGCGGCGAGCGCACGGCGTTTTTGCAACAACGTTTAATATAACTTGGAAACCAACCACCAATAAGATATGGATAATATAGTCCAGCTGAGTCGCGATTTTATTTTATATAAGTTAAGTTACTCGGCACCATGCAAAGAGAATAATACTCAATAAGAAGTTGAGAGCGCCGAAGCTCAGAAGCTCAGAAGCTTAGAAGGGGGAACCAAAAGCTGGGTGGCCGTGATGGGGGCTCACGGTATTCGGCAATAGTTATATGGTATATCCGACCTTGTCTTATTCGAGAGAAGCTGAGATGTGAGAAGTGTTGGTCAATCACAATCCTTCAAAGTGACCAGTAAGTGACCAGTCTGCCAGCACGTCTAATACCGAAGATGCCATGTATCTATTAGTAATATATGTCTGCATGGGTGGGCTTTCCCTTTTTTTATTTCTCCCTTCCCTCTTCACGCTTCTGCTTTCTTATTAATAGAATACATACCTAGACCTATGTAGGTAGGTAGGTATGTTAGGTACGGGTACGTAGGTATTTCACCTACGGAGACTTGGGGGTTGTTTGAAACTCGTCCAATGTCGAAAGAGACGTGAAAAAGATAATGATGCTACCGAATAGGAACTTCCCCGCTTTCCTTTAGACCCAATCTCCAGTTTGGTGTGGGGGTGAAGGGTATGAAAGGTACGTAGATTGACATGGGGTTTAACATGGGTTAACATGCATGTAGTTTAGCGATACTGTTTTGGATCGGCTGTGGATCAGAGGTTAAACATCCTAGCAAGTCAGACAGCCCTGAACGGAATTACCAGGCAAGAACAAACAAGACTAAAGACTACCTAGGTACCTAACCTAGCAGCTTGGTAGGCTTTGGCCAGGGTTAAAGCTTCTTGCGTTCTATATTTCACACTATGCATACATTTGGCAGGCGGGATCCGCGGTCGAAGTTGCAACGGACAATCAGCTTAAACAGGTAGGTACATCCATACATGGAATACATGGAGATGTATCAAATGTTTACCCGAACTAATTCATAAACCTTAAACCTTATTGATATAGGAAATATTACATAGGTACCTAGGTACCTACCTAGGTATGTATTAGATAGCAGCATCTAGGTACTTGGGTACATGCTACGTGCATTAGGTACTTTTGATTACCTAATTAAGTCATATAACTAAGTCACTTGTGCAGCTTCGAGTATTAAACCCTTTTTTTTCCCCTCGTTATATAAATTACCCTAACTGGACTTTCATTAAGGCTATTCTCTCAACGTCCTTTCTCTTACATATCAACACTGTAATACTGTTACTCAGAGCGCAGCGCACTTTCGCCCAGGGCTGAAGGCATCATCCAGGGCTTGTAACCGGGTACTACGTTGTGAGAATCCGGGTGCTATTTCCCGACGTGACGTAACCCCGAGGGGTCGAGGGGTCGAGGGGCTTCATTGTAAGGTAAGGTATTTAAACGAAGTTGAGCGAGTCAAACAAACACCTAGGTTAGCTAGGTTGTTGGGTCTCTTCGGGCTTTTCTCGCATTGCTGCCAATTCATCGTCCCACAGAAACACCCAAATGCTTAGGTAGGCTGGTAGGTTAGCTTTCTCATAAAGCTTCCTCCCAAAGCTCTAGAATTCACCGCTTCTAGATCGGCAAAGAAAAATAAATACTTACTTATCCTTAAGTCTAATCCTTAAGTTCAATCCTTAAGTGCGAAGGGCAAAGGTATCCGACCTTTTAATTGGCCCCCGTATCGTCTAGGATGTTAGCACGGCGCCGAGAGGGGTCTCGAAGACTCGAATTTGTGACACCCTAGGTCCAGCCCAGGGTAGGAAGGGGATTTTTTCAAACCAAAAGCTCCGAACCCGGGATCTTCCTATTGACAGCTCACCCCTGACAAGAGATGGTATTGCTATCACATTTCTTACTATAGTAATAGCTGCCTGACTTATATACATGCATGTATCGCTTTTCCGTTACAATGCAGGTAACAACTTTTCTATGTACCTGTTAAATTCTCACAGCCAGTAGGCAACGATCGTGATTGTCGACAAGCCATTCACTAATCAATCACATTACCATTAGGCCCAGTTTGATGAATATCATCCAATCGTCCGGTGTCAAGACAAGGCGAACAAGTTAGTTTCGAGAGATGGAGTAGTCTATGATGGCAATTTCTCCTTGCTCGTCTATGTCGTACATGTCGTGCCTCGGAAAATAAACGTGGGTGACAGCGTCTCGTCTAGTTTCAAACAAAGGCACATTGTATCTTCGTCACACACGTAACGAACAATATGCCCACCTAAACCTTCAATTGATCATTGGCTGACTTCGCCTCAGACTACAAGTATGTGTTGGTTCGGCAAATATGACAGGCATGAGACTGCCCTTGTTTCTTGTTTCTTGTATTCCAAGTGTTCGTGTTGATGACGACAGTTTGATGGCTGGCTGTCATCAAACCCGTATCAGAAATATCCACATATTCAGCTAGTTTGGTGAATTTGTTCGCCTCCTTTCCATGATGAACGCCTGAACAGTAACCCTTTTATTTAATCAACTACTAGGTTTTGTATTGAATTGCAATCATATGCCTTGGCAATATTGCATGGCTTAGCCCTAGCAGGGTTGGATATAGAAAAAAAAACAGAAGAAAAGAGCAGTTAATTGAAAAAACAGGCCACTGTGACCCGTCTGTTATGTCTATATTCCTCGTAACTCGATAGCCGAGCCCTCATAGCTCGACGCTTCCCCAATGTCGACTGGTGGTTTAGGGATTCTAAATCCCATGAACGGAAGATACGATCCAGGGAAGATGAAGCAGAAGCTACATACGACTAAGAACACGGGCAATGTGTCCAAGATGTACATGCTGCACGGTGTTAGCCTACAGTGAGATACTATATGTCCCTAGGTAGGCTTCGGTCACTCACAAATATTCATGCTGGGATATGGAGCTGTTTGAGCCTTCGGCAAATTCGACTACGCGGAATAAAGACCGGATCTGGGAAGCAATGTCAGAAGGCTTACGTTAACAAGTATTTCTTAGGTTCTTACTAGAATCAAAATGCAAGATACGTTGACTGCATATAGGAGGTATCTCCAGTTTCGGTTTATCTTTCGTGACAACCCTTTGATCAAGACCGACTTTCCCCCGTCAGTTGCCTCAAGCCTCGACAAAAGATTCGCCTCGAATCGTTGCGAAGTAAAATGAAAGCGAGCAGCAATTACCGTGAAAAGTCCAAACGCTGCGATTTGGATGGCGAGGCCCACGAGTGCGATATTCTTTCCTGTATTTATTTTGTCCTCGGCGTCCTCGTCTGTTAGCTCAGTACTCGAGACGGAAACGGCGCCAACAAGCTGAACAAGGAGAGAGATCACGTCGAAGGTGACGAAAATAGGCGTGATCCACCGAGCTACAACATTTAGTAGGGAAGGTTACAGGAGAGTTTAAATAAGTACATACTCGGAATCCAGAGGAGTCTCGTCGTCCTTTCTTGGGTGGGGACAACATGAAAAACGATACGACCAAAGACAACATATATGACACCAGCCATGAGAACAGGGGCGAGAATTATTACGCAAAATTGTATCGCGTATAAGTTCAGGTCAGTAGGATTGCCAGCAGATGCAATTCGAACCGCATATCCAACTACTTCCACTATTGTTGACGCATTAGGATGTTTACGACGCTATTATATTAAATTCCACCAAGGAGCTTACTGAGTATCGCTAGAAGCTGTACTGTCCACACCCAAGCTCTTTTTCGAATAGTCAAAACAGAAGACCAAACAAGAGCTATCCCGAATAAGGCGAGTCATACTCCAGCTACGGCCTCCGATGGGTCATAGGGATAAAAGGAAATGTCATCTAATGATACACCGGATGACATATTAGCGCCCTCAACCCAGGACAATTTGGATTTAAATAAGAGATATATAATTAAAGTAATCGGGGTTTAATAACTTTCAGGCATGTACAGAGGCAGAAAAAAAAACGAACATTCAATTTCCAGCATAATCAAATTTTGGGAAGATGCCCCCTTTTCTTTATAATACTCAGTAGGACTGATACCATTAGGAAGGGCTCTGCCACCGCCATGTGCCACTGCTATATCGAAGTCATTGGATACGATGTGTGACGCCACAAGATGCGGAAGATCACGAATCCTACCAGGCTTCAACATAACGACTTGAGATCACCCACCGGCTCGCTTTCGGAAGAGGCCCGGTTGCAGATCCCATAGTACTATATGCCGTCAGCAAATTTACCCCGTCCTGGCTTTGATTTTACTAGTTTCTTGCTTACGTGCAGTGACGTTGGGCATTTTGGCTCATTGGGGCTGGGCTGCGAGCTGATGCTCTACGGATTCACTCACGCTGATAACCTTCCCAAGACGGTTATAATTCCCTTTTGCACCGCCACTCTTGTTGTTGGACGAAAGCAATAGGAATACCTACTTATTCTTAAGGACCTTACGGGCCTCTTAGTAATTAAAAACTAAAATGTTTAAGATTTATAAGACTTTGATGCCCGCCGAGCTTCTCGTAGAAGAATGTTTATTACTAGTACTTTTTTGCCGGTCTTATTCCTATGCTTGAAATAGATATGATGGAAGAGATTCGCCAAAGGGGTGATTGTTAATGCAGCTTTGTAGGATGCAAGTAGCGAGTAGTTGCTCATTAAGCTATCCCTTCTTAACAATATTATTAAATATCCAGTTAAAAAGAAGACGCGTTGAGCTGCTCATTCAACTCTTGGATTTTTTCGATATTAATAGTTAATTATAACTTCCCCTTAAAGACCTTTCAGCTATTGCGCCTAGCTACGCAACGGAAACGTCTCATAGGTTCCAACTACTGACCCAGTTTCGTAGCATTTCTCTGTCCAGGGTGGGTATGCTGGTTTGCGAATGCCTTATAGCCCAGTCTGTTGCATATGTTGCAGATTCCGTCCCATCACCCAGTTCCTTGAGAAAGTCAGCGCAGGCATTTCAACAATATCTTCAGCGCTTGGGTCCCCAATGTCCCCAAGCTTCTTAGTCCGTTTATTTAGGGGCACTGTATCCGCGACACCGAGAAGCTTACGCAGGATGTCGACAAGTAGCTTTCAGCCGTTATGGTCTAGGATGACATATGGTAAAACTGCGCCTCCTGTTGAACTGTGTGGGTCATGAGGTCTCGTATCATATCAGCAGCGATATCGACAGGAACCCAGTTGACTGCTGTGACATGTTTGGGAATGCATTTAATAGTCCTCGCCGTGCGTATCAGAGCAGAGAGCCAACCCTGGTTAGCCCACTTACCAGGCTTCCCAGGAGAAGGTCCACCAAGTTGGCAGACCCGTATAATGGATACCGGAATGCTGGATACCTCATTTGCAGTAGTAAGTATGCACCCAGCTGCATGTTTGGGTTGTCTACAGCCTATGTCCAAGGAAGCCAAGGGATCTGAAATAGGAGTTTCAGGTGCCGCGGTAGTCGTAGCCATTCTACCGACCGGGTTTACGAGATGAGAGAAGTAGAATATGTGAAATATATTAGCGTAGGTACGCTCAGTCTTTAGGGAGAACCGAAATTTGTATCCGCATTAGCCTTCGCCTATATACGGGCTCTGAATCTGAGGATATAGCCATCAAGTTTTCCACAGTATGGTAATAAAGCAAAATCTAGGCGTGTCTTACAACAAGCAAGTAGAGTCCTTTTAAACAGCTAAGTTGGTCTGAAAGACACATTAACAAATCAGGGGCGGGTAGAGAGCAAGCGTTTGTGGGATATACGTATCCCTTAGTTACTTGTTATTTGTCTTATGTCCTACAAAGAGTACTTTATCCTAGCCTAAAAAACGAATATGTCACTCAGATAAATATTAGGAAATGATCTTATCCTTGTTACATAAGAGTTAGTTATTATATTCTTAATTTAAGACATTTTGCCTTTTTAATCCTGATTTCCTCGTACTCCTGACCTATTACCTTCTACGCCAATGGCACACTTTTCTGCTTTTAATTCTAGATCTTTGCCACGATTCTCTTTACTTTGGCATGGATAGCGACCCTTCCATAGTTGTATATTCGCTATCTTATAATATTATCATTCTGGCTCGGCTTTTAACACTCACTTCAGGTCTCCCGTCAGACACAGAGTCCCGTAATGGGTTGTATGTCAGCAAACGCAGGGTCTTATGATTGTGTTAGATAGAATTACCTGATTGCCTGTGTAATTTTGCATCGAATAGAGCGGAGTTACATACTGCACTTTTCTTGGAGAAAATTGACTATGTCATCTATCTCATCTGGAATCTTATACCAATGCCCTTGCCCCTGATAGACTTTCCATGAAACGTCAAAGCCTACCGATTTGAGGATTCTTTGGGCCGCCTCCCCATTAGACAACTTGATCTTTTCATCTTCCGCACCATGCCCGAGAAATACCGGCGTAGAAAGCGACGTCCCTCTGCTGTTAATATCAGGAATGCCATTGGAATCCAGTAAATCATCGTAAAACTCGATCACTGGGAGAATTGGATTCTCTTCTGCTTGGGTATCCACCTCAGCCGAGGAAAATGGATCTTCGTCGATAGGTTCAGCGTCGTTGTCAAACACAGATGTGCCGGCTTCGCTTCCTATGAGGCCATCAATATCGGGCTGAAATGGCAACCATCCGCTCATCCCCACGAACCCCCCGAGAGGAAACCAAGATGTAAAAAGGCAGAATAGTGCCATTGCACAGCCATGACTAAGACCACCCAAGATGACGTTTTGGTGGGGAACCTTTTGGCATTCGTCTTTGACCAGATGGGATATTTCACCATGGGACTCCACAAGCCCCTTGGTTTGGGTATTCGGCCTGAAGAAGAGGTCATCTAGAGAGGCGATGTCGAACCATTGCGTCAACTTTGCATGCCTTATCATGCTCGATCTACGGCGCCTAGCTGTAGGAAATATAAACCGTGCACCAGGGAATACTTCTGTCAGCTTTTTGCCACCAGGGGTGGCGCCAGTCTCAAGAAGTTCTTCCCCAAATTTACGTCCATTTGAACCAAGTCCATGGAGAAGGATGAAGCTATGGGTATGATTTGACGTCGGCTCTACAATAAAAATTGCTGAACGGTCAGTGCCAGGTGTGATTTCTGAACTCATGGTCTCTCGACTCTCGGGTCGGCATGTGTTTATTTCCTTATAAATGTTAGGGTAGTGTATGGCAATTGGTGTATGCCGAAGCGTGGGCCTTGTGGTTTTAGCCTTTGTATTTATAATAAACTGATAGTAAAGCTGAATCTTGATATATCGTTTTACGTTGGGATTTCTAAAGATCGACTGATTGTGAGACACGGCTACAAAGAGTTTCCACGTGTGAAAAGAAGTGTTTGTGTTTCCAATATATTGAATCTACCTCATTTGATTATCACAAAGTAGGCTACCTAAGTTAGTTTGTTCGTAATAGAGTTGTAATGAGGTAGCTGAGAGATGGCAGGGTGTGTTGCTACTTTTGTCTTAGTTTTGTTAATTTTCCTTTTTTTAACAGCCAAACTCTGATTTCATCATCTATTAGTAATAATCACCTTGTCATAGATTCAGTACATATGGTAATCTCCAGTATATACGCAAATTTACCACCTTGATCAATATACTTAGATCTTTGGCACCTGCAATTGACTGATCGTACTTAGAATAGTATTATATGACGTACTTAAATTGGCTACTTCAAGTACCTCTTAGGTAATAATAGCTAGTCTCAGCCGCCATTAAGCCTGATGGTGTTAAGCAACGGTACATACTGACATCCCCGTTCCTGGAATATATAATGTATACCTAACTATCAAGATGAATAATTAGACCGCGCCCGAATCGTAATAGAATGCATACATGGTGGCAGGCTAGACCAAGTCTACGAAATTCTCATATGGGATGGCCAGAGTATTAGGAATTTATTTGGGATGGGATTCCAGAGGTAACTCAAGAAGCACCATCATATGAACGGGGGTCAACTTCTATGTACGATTACCATTCACTCGTGCCACTCAACACAAGAGGCTTTCTTTCAAGGTCCTTGAGAACGTCAACTATCCACCTTTGACAGAACTTTGGTGCTATACTCTGAGCTGATGCTTTGAGTTTCTTAACGTCTGCCTCTTGGAGGTGGGAGACCCAGGAATATGAATACAATTATGTTACACAAATATATTCAATGTATTTGAACTACGGGCATCGTGTACATGCGTTGATAAAGTCCTACTCCATTTACCTTCTATTCTAAGTTATACTAATCCCAACTTCAAGTCAATGAGTTGATAAAATATTTTACACCTAGATAGTATATAATCACCAGCAACACCAATATTGCTTTTGTTATTCTTTCACTAAGCTCTTAGCAGTTACTATATTCCTACGCCTGAACATAAAAAAAGCTTATCAGGCTAAACTTAAAATAAGTGAATTTCGCAACGTTCAAATCCAAACAATAACTAGATCAAAATGATAATTCGAATTCTTACTATTAAATAGTCTCGGACTAGCCGTATTACCAATAGTCCTAACCTAGTACATTATGTAAATATTCATTAGGTGCCTTAGGTAAGTTAAGTAGGTATTTATCCATATATACCACATAGAGAATGTAACCACTCATATAGCGGCCCGGATTCAAACCCAAAACCAATACACAAGAGAGGTTTGTTACATTTCACAACCTGTTTTTATACACGTAGACATTTTCAACTTGACATCATCCTTCATTTTCTACTTCCTCCTATTCTTTCGCCCAGAAACTTCTAGATTTTCTCTACCATGGTGCCAAAGGTCGACGAAGGCGAGAACCTCGCTCGCATGGAACGCGGGGAGCTTTACTTTGCCTTCACTCCGCAACTGATAGCCGGGCGACAACGATGCGCACGTATCCTTGGCCGACTCAACAGCGCTGGAGAGTTAAGCCGCCGCGAGATCGCCGAATACTGGAAAGAGTGAGCGGGTTTCGAAGTTTTCATTTTAATATAGTTAGACTGCTAGAGTAACACGCTGACCTTTCGGGCAGAATAACTGGGGATGACCGCCCTCTTCCTCCTCCCGCAGCAACAGATGAAGAAGAGGATACGATCCTTCACGAATATCCCTGGATCGAACGACCGATCAGAATGGATTATGGGACCAACGTTAAAGTCGGAAGCAATGTATTCATAAATTTCAGCTGTACTATAATTGATACCTGCATGGTGTCGATTGGGTCACGAACTCTCGTTGGTCCGAATGTATCCTTTTTTAGCGGGACGCACCCCCTGGATCCGGACCTACGCAACGGCACCAATGGGCCAGAACTCGGCAAGCCGATTACTATCGGTAACGATTGCTGGATAGCCGGAAATGTGATAATACTGCCCGGCGTGACGGTTGGCGATGGGTGTACAGTTGGTGCGGGGAGTGTTGTGACCAAGGTAAGCAAAGCCTAAGCTTGCCACTACCAATAGCTTATAGCTGGTCTAATCGTGAATAATTATCTGCATATAGGACGTTCCCGCATATCACTGCGTGGCCGGGAACCCTGCTAAAATACTTCGCAAGATCGAGCGAAAGTTTAAAGCCGAACAAGACGCTCTAGAAAGTAAGCTCGAGGCATCCGAGTCATGAGCCTAGAAACGTCAATGGAGGCTTGTAGAATAAACCTTTACGTATTGATTGCAATCCTCGGTTTGGACGTGTGCGACTAAGCAAATAGATTTCTGCCTAGCCCATACAACCTAAAGATATTGTCGAGTCTCTCTTCCAAAGGGCTATACATTTATATGAGCCTTTGGCCAGTGAAGATGAGCTATAAATCCGGGCCGGTCATGTAAACATCTTTCAATATCTTCAAGTACCGGTTTCGCCCATCCTTTCACGGACCAATTAACCCGCTCTGTGACGTTCATCAACACCAGGAAATGTGCTAAGAGGACTAAAGCGTGCGGGTCAGATGATTCCACGTCTTTGATAATTGTTTCGTCGAGTATGCATGACCACCATATTACCATGCCAGGCTCGATATATGAGCCAGCATATGCCACGAGTTTAGTACATGTTTCCAGCCCATCGACAGCACGGTCATAGTGTTGTGTTTTAGATAGAGGCAATTCTCCCTGAAGCAGTGATCGCAGAGAAGATAGGACAGGAAACGTATCTGGAGGAAGCAAGGTATGCTCAAGAGAGGGGACGCTATTGCAAGATTAACTAATGTTGTAATGTCCGAGAAACGAATATGTAGATACCTTTTTTCTTCTGCTTCAGGAATCCATATGCCATGAACTACGGGTGCAAATTCAGTTTTTGCTATCAGATGAGTGAACGGTTCGAGAGTAACGCGCAGACCCCGAACAACCGTAAACAGCTCCAATAAGTTATGGACAGGCTTCTCAAGCCTCAGATCATCTGCCCTTAATGGTAATGAGTAAACATAAACTATCACGATAGTAGCAAAGCAGAATATAGCTCTCCAATTGTTGTATGTAATGCGGGGCAATATGGCTCTGAATCCACTTAAGCCTTGGGATTGATAATGGGCTGCAAGAACTAAATAGACCTGCCGTTGGCTCGGGTTCAAATACGCTTTATGTATGGCTGAGAGGGCGAGGACGCCATGTCTAACAAAGTCATGGTGGTAACCAACTTGTGGCAGGACGACTCTCCAGATGTGACGTCTATCTAGACGTTGAGATAATGAATCGGCTGTAAAGGTACAATAGTGGTGCAATAGTTCAAATTCTCGACATTCGTCGAGTCCCGACGGGGTTGATGATATTGTGGAGCTGGGGTTGGCTAAGATGCCAAGATTAGTAAAAGTTGTTTGCAAGTCCGTGCCCAGAGAGTTTGTATCATCTGGTGATTGAGAGGATGAGGATAGGGCTCCAATGGGCAGGCGAGCAGGAGCTAGCACAGGAAGAGGAACAGCTTTGGGAGGCGTAAAGCTGCAGCTGGCGCCGTATCGTAGACAGTTAGCACAGGTTGGACGCGACTCGTCGCACTGGGTAGAATATTAATATGAGCGGGGACTATGTGTAAGTGGCTAGGTATAAGTCAATGGATGGATGTACCTTGATTTTCCTCTGTTTACAGATGATACAACCGTTCCGAGACTTCGGATGGCTTCGTCTTGTAGCCATATTAGGATACCGAGTACGATGATTAGTGCAGGTACGCGAGCGAGGATAATGAAAAATAGATGGTAAGAAAATGTAACTCGTCGTACGTTTTAATCAATATACGAATTATACGAATTATGCCGAATGCGACTTGGAAAAACACTTCTTATTGGATAAGATATTTATAGCATACGAGGAGTCCGAGTTGTGTCCCACTTTATCTTGCAACTAGGCAGATCCCCTATTCGGATCTGACTCCTAATCTCTTTAACTGATTCGCAAGTGTATATTTAAGATCTAAAACAGATATGTCTAGAAGTCTAGTATAATAAGTAGACAGATATCTAACTAAATTTGTTCTTTAAAAACTTGAAGCCTGTACAATCTTCACTTCTAAATGAGCTGAGTTAACCGATGCTTCTACGAAAGACTTCCGAGATGATACGAAAACAATATGAATAGTGCAACGAAAGGAATATATAAACAAACTCTTGCAAATGTGTATATTCTATATAGTTAGCAATAAGCGGCCAGCAGGATCCCGGATGCTGGAGTCTCGGTCCTTATATCATACAAAGCTGCCTCGTCCTTATTGCACCGACACTCATGGCTGCATCGATCTATATGATTCTTGCCGTATCGTCGAGTTGACAGATAGAGAGCCATATATCCCCATTCGACGCCGGTGGCTTACCAAGATTTTCGTCGGCGGGGACGTTATATGATTATTCTTCCAGTCATCTGGTATGAGACGTTCATCGCAATCTTTTAATAAAAATAACCCGTTAACCGTATTATAGAGGTATATTTATATGTCTTCGATGCCGTTTTGATTCTAACAGCAATGCTCTGGATGAATTGGTACCACCCTAGCGAGATTGGTGTTCTTCTTCGGGGACAGGAACCAAAAGAAGATGGAATAAAACTTTTAGCTGAGGAATTTGCCGGAGTGAAGCAAAGACGCAGAAGTTTAGATACAGATGATAAATAACGGGTAAACTCATTTGATATAACTCATTAATTCCCAATTAGTTTTGAAAATTAAGATAACACCATCAATTAATAATTGTTTCTAAGAATCTTAAGAAGCGCAGCCCTGGAATGGCTTTGAGGCTGTATACAGTCATACCAAACTTGGGGCGGTACCAGACTAATACGAATAGTTCGAACTCAACCCAACGTCTGATGAGGCCAGATGCATTACTTCATATAGAGCTTTTCCGGTAAAGATCTCTCCGTTCTCAAAGCCACCAGTTGCCGGACCTATATATCTTTGGTAGCTGTGGAAGTCTGCCAATAGTAGCTGAGTGGTGATGTTGGCAACGAAAGTACCCTTCTCGCCGATATCGAATGAGACGGTGATACCTTCTGGCGGACCGGTAGTTGGCTTCGGGGTGTATTCGCTGTTAGTGCCCCACGGTATGACTGTTGCTGAAGTATCTGTGCAGCTGATAGAAATATCTTCACCGTCCTTCGAGATATATCCCGACCGGTGATGTCCCCCATCTGGTACTTTCAGATCAAACCAAACTAGAGAATACGGACCAACGCGAGCGCGTCCCCAGTACCAGAAGTCCAGTAGTTCCGTAAACGGGCGATCAGCCCAGTTCTTGTCATGGTATCCATTTCCAGTAAACTTCACGTGCTCTCCCCCTATAGTCAGGTCTAGTGTGGCATCGGCATCAGGAATCGCATTGGCCCAGCCCAAGCCAGGGGAAACTTCTTCCGTCACACCGAGGACGTTAGGATCGCAAGGATATCGCGGGGGCGCTCTCTGTTGAGAAGATATATGGTCAGAGAGATATTCAGGGGTCAGCAATGATGAGGAGTGAGCTTACGGCACGTAACAGCAACGAACCGGAAATTCCTGCAGCAGAGTAATCGAGCGTCACGTTATAAGACACTTTATTATCCTTTGGGTCTAGATAGCCCTCAAAAGCCATATTCATGCCGGGTCCCTTCCATTGGCTTGCAATACTCTTATCATTCGTAGTGATGTTCGCCCCATATGATGCGAGTCCACCAGACGAGTAGCTTGTCCCATTCTTGAATGTTCCTACGATCGAGATGATCAGACTACCACTTATTTGCGGTGTCACGGCATAGTCCCCAGCCTCCAGGAAATTAATAACAACAGACTCGTTGTCCGAGGAAGTCGATACCGCATCAAAGTACCACCTAAATTGAATAAGTAACATGTTGCAGCAGGCTTTGTCGTTTAGTATCCTTACCAGTCAAAACTTTTACTATTCGGATAAGGTAGAATCTTTTGATGGTCGAACGCTCCCAGTCCGCCTTGAACCGATCGTAGTTCTGAAGATACGCTTCCATTCCACTGCTGCGCATATAGGCGGTAAGCCTTGTCGAAAGCGGTAGCGACGTGAAGAAGTGACAACAACAACAACAACAAGACGTAGGAAGCCATGATTTCCGTACACCGAGAAGAGATAGGTTAAAAGCAAATATTTCGCAGGAGGCTCGTAGGTTTTATAGATCGTAGGATCTAGAAAGATCTGGTATACATAATCTAACGGCATACCCACTCGGTCTCGCTTTAATATGACGAAACCTGATGAGTTCTCGGGTTCAAGGCATAAGTAAGGGCCCTTGCAAAGTACCATCCGAGGTCTTTTCAGAGCTTCCAGCATGGTATATCGCACATATTGAGTACCGATTTGAGAACCATACTTAACTTCGATAGGGCCGGCATTGTGGGTTTCTGAGGCTGTACAGCTGCAAGGATTCTCGGGTACCTCGCATGATGCCACGAGGAACCCGAGAAAGAACTCTGATTGGTTCAGAGCCTCGGTATCTGAGGAACTCAGGGGTTTATCGACTTTCTAGAGAAATGGTACTAAACATTAAGCCAAGCTAACCTTGCATTCTTAGGAAATTAGGTTAGGCAATGCTGGCTCTTAATGTGAGATTATAAAAAGGCCCTAGGAGGTAGAAACTCGTTTCTCATACTTTTCTTCACAGTCTATCTCTAAAACTACGATCTATTATTGCTAGTTGCACTTGCATTATCGTCACATGCTTGGGACCTCCAGTCCCGTTTATTGCTCAATACCTCTTCACATCCTAGTTATATAAATATCTACTCAAGACTAACATTCGCTTATTACTAGGCTATAATTACTATATCTTGCTGTATTAATGTCACTACGCCCACACGAACATCCCGCCGTACACTCAGATACATCATTTTATTCATGAATCTGTGCTATAGGTTTCTAATATAAGCATCTCTGTAGAAGGGTTACCATGGACTTCACAATAGGGGTCAATCAAGGGCTCCCATTAGAGTCGGTTTACGTAATGTATGAGTTATTCGAGTCGTAGCGGAGGTAAATAGCCAAAGTATACGATTGGACTAAGTTTACTGAGAGACCGGACGGATAATGGAACACTAGAGTGGAGGTTGTCAGCCACTTCATCGGATTTGATTGAGTATCTAAGCTATTAGCCCAATACAATAGAATATCAGACAATTGTCGCGAACTGTTTTCTACATTATGTAGATATCATATAAACGTTCTATAATGCTACAGCTTGAGTAGGTATTTTGGGGTTCGAAATTAGATATCCTACAGCTTTAGAATCAACGTGGTTGCTATGCTGGTTACCATAGGTATTTAATTGATAGTGCTTCAGGGGTTTATTCTATTTGCCCTTGCCGTATGTCCTGGTTGGTATATTAGCAGACGGCATCAGAGCTCCTTTCTCACGAGACCTGCACTGCGAATATTTCAAGGGCTGGTGTGAATATCAAGCCGATCATAAGTGCCAACCAGTTTCGCCTAGCATATGAAAAAGTACCTAGGTTGTGTGCCTATATTCTATTAGGACCTGCAGTTACGCTTTGATAATAAAAGAAATCACAGTAGAATATTAAGCACTTACTTGAATATCAGAGGTCTATGTTATCCAGGTAGGAAATTCATTTGGTTGTATCATCAGCATTATCATCGCCCGTGCCTTACCTAACTAGATAGCTCGAAGACTGGAGTACCGTGAAGCTCTCGGTAGGGATCATGTAACTTTGCCACATCCTTGCTATCTAGCGTCACTGTATCTTGGCTTTGCTCATCTTCACCTGAATGCTCCTTAGATTTTCGCGCACGACGCATGAAGCATACGACTAGAGCTACCAGTGCGATACTGAAGAAACCCCCCAGGCTTATCCCTACTATCTCGCCTGTGCCCAGAGTTGAGCCTGATGAACCAGCTGAATCGGCATTCACGGTGATACTTGGGTCTCCGGAAGAAGACGCGAATGTCACTAGAGGGGCATACGATGAAGGTGACGAAGGGTTCTGTGAAATGACTGACGTGTCGAAAGTCGTCGGAATGGACTGCAATGAGGATGAAGTGCCAGTAGATGGATGATCGATTATCAAGTTGGTCGTGCTTTGCAATATTGGTGGTGGCTTGCTCTGATCATCGTCCATGTAACAAAGGTCATCGGGTCCGCAGTGATAACCCCAAGGACAGCAGCCTATGCCACACGTCGGTAGCTTTCCCTCTTTGACTGTGGTCTGGACACTCGAAAAGGCGCCCTGTTGATCCAAGTTGCAAGCGATGACATTGATTTCTTGACAATCCCCACCGCCTTCCTTTGGGCAGCATAGAACTGTCGTATTGGCCGCAAGGACGATACAACTAGTATCTATAGTACAGTAGAAGTCTGGCGGAGCAGGCGGGTCGCAGGGACTGTAATAGGTCTTCTCGTTGTCCATGGTGTCTTGTATGTTTCTTCTATCTGGGATGTTTTTAAGCATGGAAAGCAGAAAATGGCGTAAAGAATGTGATGTTTGAGGAAAGGGAAAATTTAGGAAGCCTGTAAATTAGACAGGCTGCCAACCAGGCGAAGGGCTACGTATTGGGGGTGTAATACATGAGATGGCAGTGCTGGCTTAATTAAGTCTTTGTCGGTGCGCAAGTTTGTTTTCAGAGTACCTCTGATTACAGACAGCAAAATTGATGATGGACTACCAGATACTACCTTCAGCAACAGCCCCTGAAGCTAGCAAACTTGCAAAGCATGGACCATAATTGCCCAGTTTTGCACGAGTCACATTACTTTGGCCAACAGGGTTCTCGGTAGTACTTTGCATGCTTGAACTGTGTTGTTTGGTTAATTCCTTGACCTATCTAGGTACTTGGGTTCTTACCTATGTTAGGCGCCTTCTTATGCCTGCCATTTTATCAGTAATAAAATATTAGGGCAACGAATAATATAGGAAGTAGATTTAAAGCAACTGCTACCGATACACGTAGTTATATAACCATACCTTAGAAATGGTAAAGCAACCTTGGATGTTATCCAATGAAGTATTTCATACCTACATATTTCTTTATCGATAGAAGAAGTTTGGAGTTGAAAGATGTGTAGTGTAATGATGACTAACTACCTTCGTTGAAGAAAAGGTTTATAGTACGTAGGTACCTACCCAGTATGCATAGACTTTTATATGGCCTAAGCTTGGATCTCAGATGGAAAACTTGGAGCCCTGTGGGGTTTAAGTTCGGAATCTAACCTAATGGGGATATGTACTACCTAGGTACCTCTTAAGGGAGGGGAAAAAGAAGGAAAAAAAGGAAAGACCGATAAATATCCGACACGGTGTTGCAGCCTCCAATTGTTTGGCAATTTTCCAATTAGATGGAGCACACGGCAAAAAAAGAAAAAATAAAAAAGAAATTTTGGCATTCCAGTCCGTCGTCCCCAATCTCACCAGTTTGCCAGTCCGTCCGGTCTAGTCTAGCCCGGGCAACAGTTCGACCTAAACTCCTAGACTCTATACCTTACTATTTCTAAAGTCTAGGTACCTAACAGAAATTATTCCGTCGCCACCCAAGCTTTCTTCCACTTTACAAAACTTCTCAACACTGTTCATATCTCGTCATATTCGTCATCATCCCTCGCCCTTTCCCGTGCGGACCTAGATTTTTCTCCCCGCCCGTCTTAGTCCGTCTCGATACCCGATTACGTTAGCGCGCCGCTGTGTCCTACAGAGGTATAGAAGGCAATAACAGTAATAATAATTATTATTGCAGCATTGCAGGTGCTGCCTGCCCACTGTCTACCTACCCACTTCGTACCTACCTTCTCCGAACCCGTCTAAACAAATCTCCAAATCACAATCGCATCCAACAAACATTTCTCCACCACAACTCTAATAAACCTTCCTCCGTTTTACATTTTATCCATCACCCACTTCTACATACACTTTTACAAATCTCTCCCTAGGGACTGACGAACACCTTTCCTTCCCCGCCATTCACATTCAAACCCCAAAAAAACCAAAACTAAAAAAACTACATCTCCCCTCTACCTTCGCCTGACACTATCGATTTAGTTCGATTCCTCCTCCCACTTAATCCGGACTGTTTCCTGCTTTGCCCCTTGCGAGACACAACGTTTCGTCCCGAGATTTTCTATCGCGCCACCGAAGCAGGTACAAAGTCTTCAGGTTCCGCTTAACCGTATAAGTCGCTCGTAGAATTAGCAGCATCTCTAATAGGAGGCAGCTCTTTCATTATTGAGCACCCCTCTTCTTGACCTTGTCGATAAGATCGCTTTACCCAACCAGGCGCGCAAATTTCTTCACAACCTAGCGCAACCATGGCGACAAACGGCAACGTCACCCATACCGACCAATTCTCGGGAGGTCCTACTGCCACAGCTTCCGGAGGCGTTGTTCCTTCTGCCGACCAAACAAGTACCACCAGCTCCAACAATAATCTTGGAAAGGACGAAGTCGCCTGGTTTTTCGTCGAGCAGTACTACACCACCCTCAGCAAAAATCCGGAGAAGCTTCACGTAAGTTCTTAACGCATGCTACATTTAATAGAACGAGGTTTGCTAATTATCTACCTAGCTATTCTATTCAAAGCGCTCTCAGTTCGTCTACGGTCTAGAGGCTGAGATTGCCAACGTGTCTGTCGGTAGACCGGTATGTTTCCCCAATAGCTACGCCATGCCTGCTAATTTTATTCTGTACTAACGCACTTTCATAGAACATCCAGGAGCGCATCAAGCAGCTAGACTTCCAAGACTGCAAGGTCCGTGTCTCCAACGTCGACTCCCAGACCTCGTACGACAATATCGTCATTCAGGTAATTGGTGAGACTTCCAACAAAGCCGGCGACCCCAAGAAGTTCGTTCAGACTTTCGTCCTTGCCCAGCAGCCGTCAGGGTATTTTGTTCTGAACGATATTCTTCGATACATAAACGAGGAAGGTGACGAGGAGCCGGCTGAAACCACTCAGGAGGAGCAAGTAGAACCTGAGACCCAGGCTGCCCCGGCAACCAAGGAGGAGCCAGAAGCACAGCCCGCAGCCCCTACCGAGGAGCCTGCGTCATTCGATGCGGGCGTTGTCGACAAGAAATTAGAGGATGTGAGCGCGACTCCCGAAGACAGCACTCCGACCAATGGTGACGTAGCAGCCGAGACGGCCGCCAGTGAACCGCCAGCGGCCCCAGAACCCGCCAAGGAGCCGGAAGCTAAGGTTGCACCTGATCCCGAAGAGACGACCCAAGAGATCGTGGAAGAAGACATTAAGGAGCCAGAAAAGCCAGCCGACCCAAGCCCGACCCCTACTCAAGCACGCCAACCCCCCGCAAACACTACAGCAGTGCCTGCAGCTCCTGTTCCGGCTCAACCACCCAAGCCCATGACTTGGGCCAGCCGGGTAGCTGCCGGTGCGGGTCCCCGACCTGTAGTGCCTCTTCCGACGAAGCCGGCAACTCCTGCAGCCCCTGCAGCCCCTACAGCCCCTGCAGCAGCGCCGCAATCGCGCCCGGCCGCACCCACCCAGTCAGCAACAGCCCAAGCACCCGCTCCGTCCCAAAGCTCCGAGACCGCAACCCCCGCTACGCCTGCCAAAGAGACGTCTACAGAGTGGCAGACGGCTGGCGGCGACTCAAAGCGACAGAACAGACCCCAGTCGGTTTCCGGACCCCAGACCGACAAGGATGGCACCATGGGATATGTCAAGTATGTCACGGAGAAGGTAAACAAGGACGAATTAAGGGCATCGTTAGCACAGCATGGCGAATTGGTCTACTTTGACATCAATCGCCAGAAGGTAAGCCACCATAGCATGTTAAACTGTGGTATATAGTCTAACATCTTGCAGAACTGTGCCTTTGTCGAATTCGCCACACACGCAGGGTACCAAGCTGCTGTAGCTGCGAACCCTCATGTGATTGATGGAGAGAGCATCGTTGTGGAGCCCCGCCGCCCCAAAGCAAGCGCTTATGGTGGCAGCAACTACAATTCGGGGCGGGGAAATTTACAGAATCGCCCGGGAGGACGCGGAGGATTCGAAGGGCGGTCTAGCAGTCAGGGTGGACGAGGTAACTTTGGAGGACAGGGCCGTGGTAGAGGTGGCGGCGGTGCGCCTAGAGGCCGAGGTGCCTCTCAAGCTACGAATGCATGAGCGTCCTAGTATTACGGTGCGAGGTCTTACGAACTTTAAGTAGGCAAGGTGTGTATGGGGACTCGGAACTCCTAAGGAACCGGATGTTGCCGCTGCCATGCCTTGGAAAAGCGTTAGACGCAGGATTTTGGAGTTTAGAGGTGGGGTGGGTTATGACTTGGACTCGAGCCTACACGGGCGTCTCTCGGAGGCGTATTCGAGTTGGTTTTAATTTGAGCACGCATATATCATTGCACCATCATCCCTTTTAGCTATTTCTCCCCTCTTCTGCTTGGAGAGGGGGTTTGTACATTGATGGAAGGCTGGAAAAGTTGGCATTCATCTGCATGGGAGGAGTGAATGGGTGATATTGGGAAATTCAAGGGGCCATATTTGTGCAGTTGTACAATAGGGGTAAAGTGAAAAGACCTTTTTTCTTCTTGAAAATATTGTGTACTACCTAGTGTAATGCTATGACTGGACGACTGGTGTCAATGGCGGTCTTGATCTTGCGGCCTTCATACCTGTTATATGTCGGTGTATGTCGGTGCCAAATATGTATCTATAAGCTAAGAAGTTTCTGCTAAGACAAGTTACGTTATTATAGTTTTGAGAAGATAAATAGCTGTCAATAAAGAGCTATGTGATCTCAATATTCGTATAGATCTGTTCAATTTGAAACGCTGTTCCACGATGGCCAAACCAACGGGTAGCCTCCTGAGCCGTGATAGGCGGATAATCTCGAAGGAGGCTGTTGGATTGTAAGATCTAGATCAGCTAGATAGATACGTGTAGCTTCGACACCCATGCCCACTCTCTTTTCCCGCCGTCAGTTGCCCTGCTTTGTCCCTCGAGCGCGTATACGCGTCTAACCGCATCCATTTCGTCATATTGGAAGATAGAAATGCAATGAAGAAAAACAAGATCGTAATATCAGGTCCACTAAATAGTCCGTAAATATGAGAAATGTGCTAAATTTATAGCTACTGATTGCAAAATGATATCTTGTGTACGTACATAAAGCATAGCGGTTATGTATAATGACCCAAGATTGTAGTTAATTCGACCTGGCATAAACCAGTTGCCTCATACGCCTGAACACCATACCTATGCATCTCGTAGACTCGAACTAGTATTAATAAAATATTTACGGGTGAACAATAACGCTTTTCAAGGCTCGGCCATCTCGGCTTCCACCGTCCTCGTCTCCTTAGCAAGGTCATCCACAACATCATCCATCTGGCTGTTAGCACCGTCGATGTCCTCGAAGACCTTCTGTAAGAGCGCTATGAGAGACTGCATCTCGGCGCGCTGCTTTTGGATATCGCTGAACAGTTTTGCGTTATGCGCTTGTACTGTTTGTAATTTTGCGTTAAGTTGCGATTGTTGCTGCGCCAGATGCGGCGCTAGATGTGCTGCCAGAATCTGGTCCGGAGGTAGCATATGCGGTCTTTACGAGTTAGCTAATACTTTACCAATTAGAAGTAATAAAAATAAGAATAAAAGAGTAAAATAAGAATAATAACAATTGGTGGAAAGACGAAAAGGAAAAGTTCGAAAAGGAAAAGTTCAAAAAAGAAAAAACGTACAACACCAGGGATTCGCTGGTCGTCACCGACCCAACTACTAATCTGGCGGTATCCGGTTTATCGATGGGAGAGCGGACGGGATCCCGAGTTTTCCAGATCCTATGGTCGTACGTGAAAGAACAACATGTAATTACGACTTATATACGCAACAAAGGAAAAAAAAAAGGGTAGAATATCCACTTACGGAACAGGCACCTCCGACCCAACCACGCCGGCGTCATCCCTCCTGCGCTCGGCCTCGCTGACCAGGCTCTCGAGCTCGTTAAGCTTGGCCACCACGTTGCGGGCCTGCAGCACAGAATCGAATTCTTTCTGTTCGCAGATGGGGTCAGCATTTAAAATAAATAAATAAATCAATAAATATACAACCCCTCCCCCCTCCCCCCTCCCCCCTCCCCCCTCCCTAATGCTACGGCGTTGGCAAACAAGTCGCTGCGAACTCACCTTACACAGCGCACCCAGGCGATCCACCATCTGCTTCTGGACGGCGCGCAGCACGGCGGGCGCCTGCGCGGCGATGGTCGGGTAGCAGGCTGCAAAGTTGTCCCAGCTGATCTTGGACAGCGTGTGCGACAAGCTGGAGTCCAGCACCTGTTGGAACCGCGACGCCCGCGGCCCCGGTGTCAGCGCCGTGTGTCTCGCCGGTAGCGGGGGGGATGCCGGCGCTTGCTGAGAAGAAGCTGCAGCTGCTGCAGCTGCTGCAGTTTCTTGTCCGCTTGCTACTGTTGCCATTACGGTGGTTGTAGCTCAGTCAGAGTTGGAAAGACAATTTGTCTACTAGTTGCCCTATAGAATGATACGTTGGCGTGCAATGGTATAGGACTTAGTCCTTATGTACCTAATAAGGTATAGAGGATGGGGATTGGATCACATGAAAATAATTAAATATGATGATGATTAGTTTGATAGTACTGATTAGATACGCGCTATTCCATCTGTGAACCGCGATTTTGGGTTGCGGTAGCTTATCGATACGTCGCGACCGCACGTGTATCGTGTATCGGACTAGGTTAGTTAGGTACCTAGGTACGTTTTACATTTGGATTCTTATGAATTGCTCACAGCAGCAGCATCGTCAACCTTTACCTCTAAATTTAATCCCAAATTTGCACGTTAAAAAATTACAAATGATAAAAGTCCATTTCATTCTATTCGGGGTCATCCATATTGCCATTCTGTAAGGTTCATCCACTACAGTACAGTACACTAACATATAAAATGAAAACAATGGATCGGATATCGTGGGATATCATGCAAAACATTACCCACACTATCATGAGCCCTAATTCTCTCTAAACGTCATTATCTTTCGAGGGCAGAAACCTGCCATTATATTCTGCCCCTTGAAATACATGCATCTTCATGGACCAGTTGAATCATCAAAGTAGACGCCGAAACTCCGAACAATGAGTGTAAGAGATAATAAAGAATCGTCAGGATGCTAGTCAAATTCGACAGTATCCGTAGGTCTTTGGTCTCTTCGCTCTTGGCGTCTTCTTCGCCTTCGATCGGCAGCTGATGGAGCTATTGAGCCTGATGGGCCTGCTGGAGAAGGGGTTATCGCACTCCATGTCGCACGACTTGCCGCCGGAGTCTCTAAACTGGAAACGGTCGGTGCAGTTGGGGGCGGTCCACCAGAAGGACCTGGCTGGCCAGAGTAATAGGCTGAATCTTTTCCTGCTCGTCTTCCTCCAGCAAAAACAGGCGTTGGTGGCGACATTGATTCGGAAACCAATCCCTCCGCTGCAACTTCTTCTGCAGTCCTGTGCGAGCTAGAATCGCGTCGGTATCGTTGACGGCTGGGAGGTGCTTCGCTCTCTGAGAAAGTACTAATGGAATCTGATCTGCCCCTATGGCTGCGTCGGTTTTGCGCCGCCGCTTCTTCTTGTGTAATGCGTCGTAATGTGATGTTCCTATCCCTATCATCGTGATATTTCACCTTCACGCTAACTGGTTGACTGGAAACTTGGCTACGATCCCTTCGATGACGATCTTCTTCCTCTGCGGCGAGACCCGCAGCGCTAGCAGCAGCCGCCATAGCAGCTTCTTCGGCGTCTCTACGACGACGGGATTCATCTCGTATATGTGTCCCATTTCCGGCAGATGAGTAGGAATCAGTGCCTGATCCTGGATGTAGAGGGTGAAGAACTCCGTGAGGGTCTGGTGGCATTGACGGCATCGAAATCGGATCGGTAATAACACTCTTAGATCTCGATCTTGACCGGGAGTGTGAATGTGAGTGCGAGTGCGAGTGCGAGTGTGAATTCGAATGGGAGCCGGGAACAGAAACTGGCATTGGCATTGGCATTGGCACTGGTACTGGTACTGGAGGTGGACCACCTCGCGCACCGAAGGGTGGCATTGGTGGACCGCTAACACTCGTTCCCGGAGGACGATCTTCAAGCATTGACGATTCTGTATCGTATGTCAAGGTTGTGGCGGTTGGAGCTGTAGGTGGTACCCGGCGTCGTGTTGATTTTGTTGGCGTACTGTATCCATCGCCTGTGTATTTTGACCCGCGATGCCCGTCCCGTCTCTCGTCCTCCATTTTGCGTCGTTCCTCATCCGTTTGACCATCTCCTCTCATCTTCTTGGCCAACCAACCTAATCCGATGGCAGCAAGAATGCCTTTCCCTGCTTTACTCTCCTCGTCATCGATAGCTCGCCTTGACGGACTAACGTATGACGAATAGTCTGAAATGTAACTGCTCTCTGTAATCGGTGGTCGAGGATGGGATGCGCGTGGTGTCATAGGCTCGGTACCACCACTTAGAACCGTAGTAGCAGCAGGATGGCCAGGGCCCGGGAGTAGTGGCGTGTGCGGTCTTGGGCGGACGTGAAGCTCTGTCCGATCCTCGCTAAATTCACTCTCGGTATACCCGTCAGTAGCACTCTTCCGGACCCGGCTTGGACGGCTAAATCGACTGGGCGTGTCGGTCGCGACCGCGGAGTATTCTTCGTCGCCGTATCTTCGCTTTTCTCTTTTGTCTCGGGAACCTTTAACTAGCGCGCCGGCCCCAAGAAGCCCAGCTAAGCCAATCAACCAATTCGATATACCTCCTTCACGGCGATCGGACCTATTAGATACCTTTTCATCCTCGAAGTAGCTCGCAGAGCCTCTCTGAGATGGGATCACCTCAGGTTGGCGACTTCGTGGCTGCGATATGCTGGTACTTCGTTCTTCATCTATTTCGCGATTCTTTCTCCCTCGCAAAAGTGCCCAAAGGCCAGCTCCTGCTGCTAGTGGACCCAACAATCCCACTCCTCGTCCAGACTTGCGTTCCGATTCCGTAAACCCACCTTCAGAACGCCCACCGTGAATCATTAGGTCATCCCGATCGCGGTTGCTTTCGTGCCGCCAACTAAGGATGAAGTATGTCAAGAACAGGAATGCCATCCACACGGCATATAAAACGAAGGTAAACAAGGGAGACCCATAAAGCGTAAGTCCAAGGGGAACTTGAACGATTCCCAAAATTGCAATCGCTCGACCTAGCCAGCGATGAAGCATGAGTCTAAACGACTTTCTTCGAATATTCTTCACTATGCGGCCCCCGATGATTTGAACTAGAATCATGACATATATGGCAAGTCCAATTCCATGATGGGGGTTCGTTAAGCTTCGACTTGGGCCCACGGCAAACCACCCGAGCACGAATACGACCGTACTGAGACCGACAGCAAGAATATTTAAATATGCGTGTAGCCGAATGAGAGAGCCATATGGCCTAAATCGCGCGTACATAACCGCAGCCGGTACGACGAAGAGGAACGTTATAACGGCGAGGATACCGTGGCCTGTTACCAATTGATGGTATTGCTCTACTGTTGCAAAGCGATTGCCCATGCCTGGTAGAAGTTCAGATTTTGATAGATATTACGATAGTGAGGAGTATCGGCTTACCATTGAATCGCATAGTTTCGAAGTTTAGCCCGGCCAGGTTCGGCAGCAGAAAGGTATTCTTAGTGAAGTCCCAAGTCCCATCTCCTACCACCATCGTGTCCGACGCATAGGTCGCCGACCCGGGCGCCGATAGCGCATCGGCCGACGCCATGGCCGCGGAAATGCTCGTCGACGAGCAGTTCGGTTAATGAACCTAGAGACACCACGAGGGAAAATCGGTAGGAATGCGGAATGCGGAATGCGGAATGCCAAGTTCTTAACGACTTCGGAATGTATGGTTAAAGCTACCCAGAATGTCGGGACAGATATGTTCGAACTTGGGTATAAAGCGGTGAGTTATAGCGGTATATGAATAGCTTAAATTAGTCTTATCCTTCTCATACGTTGTCTCGCAGGCCGAAAAAGCACTTCAAGTCAAAAAGAAAATTTGGGTTTAAAAAGAATGGAAAAAAGTTGCTCTCTGTGAAGGGAAACTATCTAATCACGAGAGACATCTTGAGAGGTTGGATGGCTTTAGTGACATGGCACTGCAGATAACTATGTAAATTATGTAAATTATTTGCTGGCAGGGAATTGGGGAAAGCTCCCGGCCTTCAGCTGGCCCTGCGTTGTTTTCACCGTCGGGTTGCGGGGTGACGAGCGAAACCCCTGTCTTCCTTGCCTTCCCAATCCCAACTTCGTCTCCACTCTGTCATTGAATCTGGTAACGGCATGTAACCAAGTTACATGTATGTAGGTACCACATGTGTACTTTGTATACATGTAGGTTACCCGTATAGATCAACTAGCCGTCATAGGTACACTACGGAACAACGGGCTCGAAATTTACCGTTTCACAGTTATATATTCCGTACCTACCTACCTATGTAGACCCACTATACCAGCTCGCCTGCCCGCACAGCTCGGCCCAACTAGAGAATTATCAGGTACCCGAAGAGATCCAATCCAGATCACCAGCTTAACGGGTTCCACGTGGAACCGACCTTTCTTATTCAAGCTTAATTTGTGACACTTGCAGTTGTTCTCCTCAACCTCCTTTAGCCCGCCGACAATATGTTTCTTTTGCACAATTACCTCTCAACTATATACCCATAGCCTGGAACCATGTCGACCGTTCGGTTACCGTTCCTATACCCGCATTTATTTCGGGCAGCCCGCTTCGGCGAGTCTTCAGCTCACGGAACGAAGATCCGATGTCGCAAGTCTTCGAATAATAACCCGCGCATGGTAGCATTCTCATCTTCCACTCCGTCAAGACAGGCTATCTTCGAGAGGCATGGTAAAGCCATCGAGCCGTTGCCTATTACGCCCGACGTTGTAAACCTCCCGGTGCCAGGTGCAGATCCCGCAAAACTATCGAGCTTCCCGAATGCGGAGCCGTCTGGCAAAGATGATGCAAATAAGGGGAAGGAAGCAGCGCAAGAACCTCAAACTTCAGAGGAGAAAGTAGCAAAAGAATCCGACAATGCCGAGGCTCCTCCACCAAAGGCGTCTGCAGCCCCCGCCTCCTCGTCTTCGAGTCCTCAGCAAGCTGCAACAGAGGCTAAGATGCAAGAAAGCGGTCCGATGGAAGCAGTATTACATATGCCACCGCCCGAAGCATATCAACATCCCCACCTATCAGCCTCTCCTTATGTTCACCATTTTGACACCTACACCCTTGTGAAGCAGTTGGAGGGAGGTGGGTATAGCACGGCGCAAGCTACTACAGTCATGAAGGCTATCAGAGGACTACTAGCTCAGAATCTAGACGTCGCTCAGGCTGGATTAGTGAGCAAAAGCGACGTGGACAATGTACGGGCAAGTTTCTAACTCGATCTCGCATTGGCTGCTAATAGATGTGTATAGGAGACGTATTTGTTTCGCGCTGCATGTTCGGAACTCAGTGCTGAGGTAAATAACAACAAGAGGGCTGCCGACGAAACAACACGTCAGCAGCGAACCCAGTTACAACACGAAGTTGATATCCTGAGCCAGCGGATGACTCAGGATCTCATGACACTAAAGGATGATGTTAAGGGCATGTTCAACGACCGCCGGATGAATGTGAGAGAAGAGCAGAGGACGATGGAGAGCGTGGTATGTCTTCCGCTATCTAGAACTCACTGGTACACCTGCTAATCATCGCCTTCTAAAGATCCAGCAGCTCAACCTGAAAATTAGCGTGACTCTCAACAGCGACTCCAGATCGGACATTGAGGGGCTACGCTGGGTGCTGATTCGTCGATCCGTCTTGGGTATAATTTTCATGGCGGTGTTAACTCTAGGGACCCTGCGATACGCAACATACGTCAAGTATGAGAGGCGGATGGAAGCAGAGGAGAAGGCTCGGCGTACTGAAAGGCAAAGGAATAGTCTAGGCAGGGAAGATCACGCCCCTCCTTTCGACGCGGCGGAAATTCTGGCGGCAAATTAAACCTTGATACCCGTGGGAATAGAATAGACAGCGATGACAAAATAAACATGACCTTCTCTCGACCTGTTTTCACGAATTATATGCACAGCGATTCCTTAACCAGCGTGAAATCATAGGGTTGTAAATCATAAACTCCCGAGGCCTATTAATGGCCTATTAATAAAGCTCGGCCGCCCCAAACGCCTTTGCATAATCCAATGGAGTGTAGAGCAACACTAATTGTCCAGGCCCAAATATTCTAATCTCTGTTGTTCTGGGTAGAGGAGTCCCTTTCCGCGGCTTTCCTTAGCCTTTCCTCTTGCCGCCTCCAGTGGCTCCCCTCTTCGTAGTCCTTGCTTATCTTCAACGCATTTCGTAGCCGCTCGCTCTCCTTGATCTTCGCGTCGGCCAGTTCGTGAACTTGATGCGCCTTGAGTGGTTTCCTCGGCGCGGCGCCCCTATCACCCTTGCTCATCTTTGCTTGTAGTTCTTTTCGTAAGGCGTCGCAGCGTTTATCAATCTCATCCTCGTCAACTCTGCGTATACCGCATTAGTCGGGAAACAGCTTAAAGGCAAGCCGGACGCGAAATTGATCAAACATACCCTTCGTCTTCTAGCTGGTCGCGCAATTCGAAGACCTTCACTTCGACTTCGCGCTTACGATCGTGCTCTAGGATCTCCTTGTCCGGTTGACGTTGCCGATGCTTGAAGCTATCGAGGTCTTTGGCGTTGTACGGGGCTGCTCGATCGCGCGGCCTGAGGTGTGCTAGGTTGCGTTGGACATATCCAGATGTCCCGCTTCCTCGGGGCGTCGAGAGTCCAACATTGTCAGACATGATTGCGCTGGCGTGTTAAAACGTAGTATGGATACAAATGGAGATGATGTAGTTAATTGAAGGTGAGTACATAGGTACCTACGTAAGTAGCTTAATGAACTAAAGCAAGGAAGGCGGTAAAGAGTGGCGAAAACAGAATGGTGGGGTTCATTTATGATCTAAGTTAGGTAGGTAGGTAGGTAGGTAAGAGCTAATATGTACATGTATGTACCCTGAGGGTCGCAATTTTGCCCCGCTGTATACAATCATCAATAGAGTGCCCCGCCATAAGTATGAGTCTAACATGCATAGTACCTACATGTAGGTACCTCTATGAGTCGTCGCAAAGCAACTGCCAACCAACCATGAGCTTAAAGATATCCATGGTATAAATACTCAGGTACATTAGGTAGGTCGGTAATTATTCATTTATAATTGACATCACTGTCCTGCTAAAATTCTGTCCATCAAGGACTTTATTTCAAAAACATAAACTATGCCTGCACCTACTACCGCACACTCTTCCTCGGGGACTACAGGCTCGACGTTGCAGTTCCCACCCATTACAAGAGATCATATAATCAACTGTTCATATGATTCTTGGTTTCCCAAGTGAGTAGACGGTATTACTGAATTATAGCTTAGTTGATGAATACATAACTTACAAATCAGTAGATATCGCATGTCATGCATCAAATCGCGTATCATACCCCTCTCATCCGAATTTATAGAGTATATCCGCGAGGACGGTATTATCCTCGCCGACGATGATGGGGCTGAGCCAGAGGACGACGAATGGGAATCGGCACCCTCGAGCTTCCGGCCACCCGTCGAGGAGGTTGACTCCGACTCTGACAGCGATGAGGATGAAGACGAGGAACCCAGATTGCCGCCGAATCAGAGGTTTCCTGAGTTGCATCAAGTGATCAAAGACAAGATCGCAGAACTGGGCGGCGCGGTAGCACCGAAATTGAACTGGACCGCACCCAAAGATGCGGCTTGGATATCACCCCACCAGAATACTATCAAGTGTACAAGTCCTAACGACATATATTTACTGTTGAAGAGTTCGAATTTTATCACTTACGACTTGGAGCACGCTTTTGACGACTGCACATCCACAGGCAATACTTCTACAGGCAATGCACCAACTTTCAAGCCAGTGCTCGTGCTACGTTCATACTTCAATCCTCACACAGCCATGGAATTCCGCTGTTTTGTGAAGCATAGGAACCTGATAGCCATCTCACAGCGCGACTTACACTTCTATGAGTTCCTGAAGTCGCTACGACCCGACATCGTTGGGCGGATCAGCCAGTTGTTCAACCACAAACTACGGTACACGTTTCCGGACGGCAACTTCACGTTTGATGTGTACATCCCAGAAGGCGAGGATGAGCCACTAAGTAGGGCGCGACTAATCGATATTAACGCCTGGGCTCCACACACAGACAGCCTACTCTTCGATTGGAAGGAGTTATTAGATATGGAGGTGCCTAGCCCAATGCTTGGAGTAGTCGGGGGGGCCGAAGAAGAGGTAGAGGCGGAAGATACGGACGAGACGTCAGAGGATGACAACGAAGACGACTTCGTACCAGAGCTACGACTTATCGAGAAGGAGGACCCCGCCGCATTCAATTTCAGCTCGCCGCAGTACTCGGCACACAAACTGCCGAAGGATGTCGTAGACGCGAGCTTGGCCGGAGAGGGCGGCATGCGGGATTTCGCGCGAAAGTGGAGAGAGATGACAGAGTACAGGGAGAATATAGCGAATTGGGAGACGAACGATAAAAGTTAGGTTGCCTAGTGTAATAATAACAAATCTTGTATGAGTGCTCTTGTATAGTTGAGATGTCTCTGGTGATATGCTTTCAATAACACTTACTACTGGATATCTTTTATTTTCAAGGATTAGCTAGTATGAAGTAGTGACTATGGGGAGATGATACCTACAACATAGAGCTCGCTTTTCTTATATTGAATCATCGTTACAGCCTCTTTGAACTTAAGACCAGGTAGGAAATCAAAATTGATAAACGACAACTTAAATAAACGTGTTAAATATGTGAATCATTAATGTGAGGCTAAAATTAAGTGAGAATATATTTTCGGGGTGTACTAAGACATAGAATTGTCAAAAATATCCGATACAAAACGTATAGTTAATGGGAGAACATAAGAATAGGTAGCCAACCCTTTTAACAACGTCCACAAGGCTTTTCAAGGAGAAAAAGACGATACCTTAATAGTACTCAGGTTTGATTATTTTGATTAAACAAGGAGGATCTTGTCATAAATTGATTAATAAACAGCATCTCATGTCCATATATACGACGAGCACTCGAGAAATGCCGAATAAAATCATCATCCGAATCTTATCCATAATATCTCAAGAATCTATTAGTTAATATAACCAGGTAGCAACTTGAGTATTCCATAGAATCATAAACCAGCCCTCAAGAACCCTCATAAAGCGCATCGATACCCTTAAAACACCACCCATCCACAAAACCCGCATCCTCCTCCTCCCTCTTCTCACGTCAAGGCAAGCCGTGTCTGAATCACCTGCCTGGGACATAACACCCGCAGCGCCATTCATTCCTGATCCTGGGCTCTTAACGCAAGGCAAAACTTGGCTTGCCTTGCTAAGCCCCATCACATGACAACACAACAGTCGCCCAGCTTGCGCACAAACTTCGACAGCAGCTGCTCTAGCGCGTCGGGCTGCTCCTGCTCCTGCTCCTGCTGCTGGGGGTGATGCTGCGGCCGTCCGCCGTGCTCGCCGTGCTGGGCCGGCGGCTGTTGGGGGAGCGGTGGGATTACGGCCTCGCCGCCTTGAAGGTTGACTGTTTTGGTGTCAGTAGGTACCTACATACCTCCCTAGGTACATATATCGGCACCGTGGATTGGAGACCGGGGCGCTACGTACCGTAGATGCGGCCCGCGTTGTCCTCCGTCGCGTACTGCAGCCCTAGCTCGCGGCACACCTGCTCCACGCGGGGCTTGAGCTTCTGCACGTGGTCGGTGCTGTGGTTCCCCTTGCCCACGATGCTGTGCTGGTTCTTAGCTTGGGGTTCTAGGGGGCATCTACATATTTGTACTGCCTCCTTTCCCCCTTTCTCCCCCAAGAGAGAAGGGAGAGGGGGTAGTGGGGGCTTGCGGAAAGACAAGGCGACACGTACACGTGGAGATGCGTCTGCCCCTGCTGCTGAGCATGGCGGATGCGGCGCTCGAGGATATCCTCGGCCTCCTCGACGAACTGGCCGTGCAGGTCGATGGTGTCGTCGGTGACGCGGCCCGTCGCGTTGTTCTCCCGGAAGATGTACTCGCTGGCCTGGCGGTTATACTCGTCCATCTTGGCGGCGTGCCGCTTGCCCTCGTTACTCAACTCCTTGGCCTCGGCGCCGTCGCCGCGCTCGTATGCCTGGTGCGCCTGTGCATTTGGGGTGGTAGGCGGTTAGCGTGGTGCACGTAGGATCCTTCGGTGTCATCTCGGTGAAGGTAGGATGCTTATATGTATATCTACCTACGGTAGGGAGGAGGGGGTGGACGTGCGTGTGGGTGGGTAAGAAAGAACATTGTATAGAAGTAAGGAATGAAGATTGTATATAGGGATGTATATAGGGATGTATATAGGAATGTATATAAAACGTATGTAGGTACATACCCGGTCGAAACAGCTGTTCCGTTTCGCGGCTTCCGCCCGCGCCAAGTCTCGGAGCCGGTCATATTCGGCTTCGGCATCATTGCTCGGACTGTGGTTGAAGGCTGCAGCGGCAATGCCAATGGTATGTAAGCTTATGAATTGATAAACAGAAACCTGGCGTGGGTGTTGCGTCACTTGGGACGGTAGACAGGGGAGGGGATATAATTGCTAGTATGGTGGTATACATATTCAGGTAACTAGGTAGTAGCTATGCAATGTATGTATACATACCTCCGCCTCCTAATCGCGTTAGGGGAATGGCCATTATGCTAATTGTATATCGCGGTGAGGGAGGGAGAACGGGTGCAATTAGAAGCTCAGTGTGTATAGGCGGTCTAAGCTTGGGCACTTGCACGTATCGGCGACAGCGAACGCTTGAGCCTCAAGTCGAAAAAAGGGATAATAATTAATACCTAGGTAATTTTACTTTTTGCGAACAAAAACTTGATTGAGCTAGCAATGCAAAGTAGGGCGTACGCGATCTGCAGCTCATCCGCTCCCAAGCCGGCTACGTTACCGTTGGTGGCTGGGAAAAGGCTGACTTCTTTTTGTTTTACGTGGCCGCGCATCTAAAAATTTACCTAAAACCTGATTCGCGCATCTCGGAAAAATGGATGCCATAGAAGAAACAGCTTCTAATTACATAGGTACATGCCTCTCCTATATAAAACTACATATGTAATAGGTATATGGCTTGGTAACTCTTGGTATTTGAGAGTTGGCCTATAGTCTTCCTTTACTCGGGGGGACTACATGCATAAGACGGGCTATCACCGAGTTAAGTCGCTGAATCAACGAGGCGTTTCTTTAATATACTGTTTAAACATCCTGCAGGATGGCTGTAGGATTGTAGGCTTCGGTACTAGGTTAAGTATCTACATAGTAATGTATCAATCCGGCACAGATTGCATGCCCCTGACAGTATGGGGTGGCTCAGCTTATAGGGAAATACAACCTTAAGGTTAAAGCAGGACGGATGCTTCGATGCTGTTGGCTTCCAGAAGGCTTCTTTGTTCATGCATTCAGGCATGATCCTCCTCAAACCTCGGGGATTAGAACAGCCTTGTACGATGTATTGAAACCGGGAGTATGCTTCCACATGCGCTGCGCATAGGTAAAGTTCAGCTGAGGCAAATTCTGGTAATATACCGAGTGGATCTATGTAGATGGCTCATGTCCATCCGTATAGTAGAATTTCGCTCAAGTCTCATATCGTTAACCTAGTCACCTGGGACCAGAGCGAGTTTTTGTTTATATTAAGTAGCTGAGCTGAACTTGACCTAGAACAAAGCTGTGTGCTTCTCTGGCAAGGATAAACTTGTACAAGAAAATGAAGCCAAAATCTCCGTCTTGGCCTAGATTCCAATTGAATAGGAAGAAAATCGCTGAGCCGGAATAGCGTCATCTAGCCCTAATGGCGCAAATTGTAACCTGGCGACCTCGTGGCAATGGAGTAGGTCTGGGTTGGTATGGCTGGTCCGGGCTTCACCCAAGATTATTTAAGAATAGGGGAAATTGTTCCGAACAAGCTGGGACGACATTCGTGCAATATATGTACAAATCAGAGGTAGGTATTACACCTTGTTAGCCTACCATCTTACATGGTACACCGAGCCTCTTTTGGGGGGAAATATGTTGTGGATGGGTGAATCTTCCCATGGTGCGAATGTTACTGTCTATTATTCCGATACATCATCCATGTACATCTTAGCACAGAAGTGATAACTCAGCTCATTGATGCGAACTTGGGAAAGTTTCTAACATGGACGGACCATGGACGAAGGTGGACTGGTGTCAGGGGGCTTATTACCTATCTATCTGATCAGATGGATCGACTTCTCGCGTGGTCGGCATGGTTCATATCACCAGGTCGAGATATATTAGTACTGAATATATATCATTGTTGTTTGAGAAGTTTCAGAGGGTTGAATAGAAGATGTGATGCGTTTTGAAACTTAAAATGACCCTACTGTTCAGAGGGGGCCTAAGCGTAATAATGCCCCTTTTATATGTAGTATCGTGGAGGAGGTGATCTTAAGTTGTTTTTAATAAGATTATAACGCTCATATTACTTATTATCTACCTATGTTTACCTATACCTACTTACTGAGACTGTCTATTCAAGCGTTATTTTATTCTTGTTCTAGTTTTAAAGCTATTAATATTGATGTTGTTAAAGTTGATGTTAAATGTTATTGTTTTTCGTCAATTATTAATTAGGTACTTAAGGTAGCCACTTCTGTGCATGGTTTAAGGCGGGTCTTTTAAAATATTAATATTACATAAAGCGATGGTCAAGCATTGGATTCGATTAGTTCAGATTAAACATGTTGGTTCCATACATTAGGTACATTGCATAGCTGATCTTTAAAGGGCAAGTTACTAGGTTAAGTTACTTAAATCAAGAAATATACCTAGGTAATATAAAACAGTACTGACTGCATGTAAAAGATGCTAAAGACGCAACTATTTATTCCGAGTTAGTTAGCTCTTACGTATACTTGATCACGTTTCAGCCGGTGAATCACCCGTCAAGATGACAGGGCTTGTCCTACATAACATGTCAGATCATATATGCACGTTGCTATTTACATCTTTTTCTTTGCGCGAAACCGACGATCTGGTGGAGTCAACCCGCTTGCTTATGAGGATCCTGGGGAAGCGGCTCGACGTCTATCTCGTATACTTCTAGAAGCATTGCCTACACCTACCTAATGCAGCTCCTAGCAGTTTGTCAGTTTATATCAAGGCCGATTAGAAAGGCCGAAAACTTGTCTCAGTTATGCATTTGTTCCAGTGCTCACGTAAGGCGAATTGTTGCTGCATACAATACATTGTCCTACGGATGTGTCGATGCATGTGTAATTCGAGATGGAGGCAATCTATTCGCTCCGAAGCCTGGCAGACCTAGGCAGACCTGCAGATAATGGGTGGCGGTGGATGGACCTGCAGTCAGGTTTGAACAGGGGTCCGGAGCATCCAGAGCATCCTGGTGTGCCATTGTAATCAATCTGTCCATTCAGTAATTCAGTAATAGTTGCTAGTTGATAGTATATATGCCGCTCTGGTCTGTTCGTTTGTCGCTAGACAGGAAAACAACACGTACGGAAGAAGAAACTATGTTTCTGGTCATACTCGATGAAATTATATGATTGGGTGTAATGTTCAAATATGTTCTGCGGTAAGTCCGGGCATCTGGCAAGGCTCGATACTACTTTTCCCCGATCTGCGATATTCCCATACATCCATACATCCATACAGTAAATCAGCTACTGTATGCGAAGTAGTGGCCCTCCCCCGTGTTTTTTTATGGTTTGTATGGTCGCTAATTCTTCGGTCATCTCCAGCGCCGATAAAAATGCATCCGCTCCCATGGGTAAGACTTTTCTAATCTGACCAGCTAGTATTTTTTTTGTGGTAATTTTGTTGCTGCATTTAGAATTATCAATACATCATCACCATTATCATGTATGTAGGTAGGTAGGTATCAATGTATGCAACCTTAGTAGTGTTAGGTACTTGATGCTGACGTGACTTCGATACTTGTTGTACTTGGTGCTTCTTTTCACTCATACATAGCACTGACGGCCTTGTAGATGATGTATGCATATGTACGTACATGTACATAATATATTCTAGATCCACTACCAGGTACATACCTACATAATGTATTACGGCGGCGTGGACAAATTGCATCAGAACCTTACCTTAGGTAAGCAAACGTTTCAAAAGTACGTAACTATGAAATATATTCGAGAATCGATATTTCATGCGGTATTAACTTTACCCAAGGCTTAAATTTACTGGTTACGGATTTTGGTTTATAACTTTAAATCATTGCTAAAAAAGGATATTATTCTTTTCAGTCGGGAAAGTGCTTAATATGCGGAAAAGTAAGCGGCTAGATATAAATAAGACAATATTTCCAAAGTTCTTTGTACAGTTAAAATTTTCAATATTAAATGCTGAGCATCGATGTACCTAATCCATCTACGATGCTGGGCAATAGGAGGTACCCACAGGCTTTCCATTAACTAGAGACTATTAGGCTTAGCGTTGGCTTTGTTCCTCGCATAATCTGTGATTGACCTAACTATATTCGGTCATAGTCCCCTCAGTTACTGCCAGCCCCGGCACGACTTTTACCACCCCATTTCCGAATTGATTCTCTCACCCTTTCGTTTTTTTCCCCTTCTCAAACAAATTCCTTAGGACAGGGGGGCGTCCGGCAACAAACCAAAGCTGCACTTTCAAAGGCAAAGGTGCTCCACTTGGTCATCCATCTCGCCCCGTCACAATCTCTCGCGACCACCCTTTTTTTTACACTCTTCCTTTCCACTGTCAGCTTTTCTCATCACATTCGCCGTTTCTTTCCTTCGGCGAATTTATCCCCATTTCTTATCTATCGTGTGTCTCTTCATCAGTTCAATTGACATTTCCCGGTATGTTGTCGTCTTGTCTATTTAGTGGTGTCTATCGAAAGCATCTACGCGGAGCGACGGTCTACAACTGCGTCTAAGCTGGCGCAAGCGGCTGGCTGGTCTTGTTATCTGCGCCCGTAGATGAAGAGAGCATCCCATCACTTGGGCTTTTATCGTCTATTATTTCTCGTACTATTGCCTACTGACACCATTATTTTAATAGTCATCGCTCGACGTAGATTATTTTCGCGACAGACGCCGAGTTTACATTCGTTATAACATTTAGTCCCAGACTCCTTTAATTAGCCAAGATGGGTTGCGGAATGAGTACGGAGGAGAAGGAGGGCAAGGCTCGCAACGAGGAGATTGAGAACCAGCTTAAGCGTGATAAGATGATGCAGCGCAACGAAATCAAGATGCTTCTTCTGGGTGAGTACTAAGGACCTTTCCCCCTAACCACGGCAATCGATCTAATAGCCGAAGGTGCTGGTGAATCTGGAAAGTCGACCATCTTGAAGCAGATGAAGATCATCAACGAGGGCGGTTACTCGCGCGACGAGCGAGAGTCATTCAAGGAAATTATCTTCAGCAACACTGTTCAGTCCATGCGCGTCATTCTCGAAGCTATGGAATCCTTAGAACTTCCATTAGAAGATCAGCGAATGGAGTATCACGTTCAGACGATCTTCATGCAACCTGCTCAGATCGAAGGTGACGTGTTACCTCCTGAGGTTGGTAACGCAATCGAGACTCTGTGGAAAGACCGTGGTGTCCAAGACTGTTTCAAGCGGTCGCGTGAGTATCAATTGAACGATTCTGCAAGATAGTACGTGCATCACTGTTTAATCTCCTGAACCTGGCCCATCTAACCATCGCAGTTACTTCGACAACATTGCCCGAATTGCTGCCCCTGACTACATGCCTAATGATCAGGATGTCCTTCGATCTCGTGTCAAGACAACCGGTATCACTGAGACAACCTTCATCATTGGTGATCTAACTTACCGAATGTTCGACGTTGGTGGCCAGCGATCAGAACGTAAGAAGTGGATTCACTGCTTCGAGAACGTCACCACCATTCTGTTCTTAGTCGCTATCTCTGAGTACGATCAGTTGCTCTTCGAAGACGAGACGGTAAACCGTATGCAGGAAGCTTTAACCCTATTCGACTCGATCTGCAACTCCCGATGGTTTATTAAGACCTCTATTATCCTCTTCCTGAACAAGATTGATCGATTCAAGGAGAAGCTTCCCGTCAGCCCAATGAAGAACTACTTCCCCGACTACGAAGGTGGCGATGACTACGCGGCCGCTTGTGATTACATCCTTAACCGATTCGTCAGTTTGAACCAGCACGAAACAAAGCAGATCTACACGCATTTTACATGTGCAACAGATACGACACAAATTCGCTTCGTTATGGCTGCAGTTAATGGTATGTAATATAATCTGCCCTGCTAATTGTCTATGTTCGAGCTAACCCCATTTTAAGACATAATCATCCAAGAGAACCTGCGTCTATGCGGCCTTATCTGATTGAGAATAAGAGTGTCACAAGCACAAAATCCTATTATAGAGCACCAGCTCACCCAATACCCCCTCGGTACCGCATACTCGACGGCTGCCAGTAATGTTATAAATCTGGCTAACGACTTGACCTGCGCCCTCAACATGAACTGGCCAACGATCTCCTTCCGTGTGTTTGTTTTGCGCCCGTTTTCGTCTCACATACTCCTTTTATACTCTTTGGTACGGCCCCTACCGGCCTTGCGCGAAGATTCAGGACACCGTTGATCGCACGATCCGGAAGTAGTGACAGGAAGGAGGACGTTTGCATCTAAAGTCACGGCGGATTACATACCTTGTTTAATAACGAATTCGCGGTTACGCCGGTTCCTTTCCATTTTCTTTGCTTTTCATATTTTTTTAATCTAAGGCATAATGATTGCCTTAGTGGATGGCTGAAATCCGGCCGGGAGGTGGATCGTAGGCAGTTGCCTCTTTCCACAGTAGGGAGAGGATGACTGATGAAGCTATACCAATAAGGGGGGGAAAGCGTGGAAAGGCAGATCCTGAACAATTGGTTGGATCTGTAAAAAGATCAATAAAAGCCCGTCCCATTATTCTAATCTGTATACCCTCTGAGAGCTGTTATTTTGCAGTTGGCGTTCGATGATTTGAGTGGCCATAGACCGTGTCGCGTTAACTAGGTGGCATTTAATTGTACAGTATAAGACTTTGAGATGATGTTAAAAGTGATGTCCTTTGATATAAGTTTGAAAATCCCGGGTGTTGCACTTGGTGAATTTGCCCACTTCTATACCCGACTTTTAGGTATGTATTTTAGGGCACGTACTTAGTCACGTACTTGGGTATGTATTTCTAGTATGATTTCTAATATGTTTGCGAATCACCTAGTTACATGAATACTTGAGCAGTTGCAATGGAATAGGTTGTCTATCTAAATCGTGGTATTGTACTGGTATTACCTACATGTAGTACCTATTACCATCGGGTACCTACGTGGATACCTACATGTATAGGTACGCGGGGGATCTCCTGACACACATGTACTTAGATACGTACCTGCATAATACGTACCTTCAATAGAATCTAGGTAGGTGCAGACCTTGCACACCGCCCGGCGAAATTACGGTTCGAGCTAAGCTTCTTAGTTACGGCCTTTTCCGAAAGATTATTTCATCCTACATCATTTCACACAGCTGCCGACAGCTGAAAAATGATCATTCTTCCATAAGACATCATCAATCTGATTACCAACTGTCAGCCAGCAGGCGGCATTTTCTTGATCACCTGGCCCACCATGAAAGGCGTTATGCATTCATCCCGAGGTGGCCGACCAAGCAAGGTCACCAAGCCGGTCGGTGCTCCGCGCGCAAGAGTCAACCGTCGAATCGGCGCGGCTGACGGACTTCCAAATCAGGACCCCGACCTTGAACAACAGGATGTCACTACTGATGACGATTTCGACAATGATCACAATACCACTTTCGATCCTGAGGCGGCTGCTGCCGCTGCCGCCGCCGCTGCTCAGCAACATCACCATCACCAGCAGGTAGAACTCACCGCAGCTAGCATCCTAGCCAACAGCGTTCAGAATCCCAATGATCAGCATCCCGACCTTAGCGGTCATCTTATGGGAGGTGACGATGCTGGAGTTCATACTACGGAAGAGCTTGCTCACCAGTCTGGATATCTCAACATCAACATTGAAAGCGCTTTGGCTAAGAGGCTGGCCCGCGATCCTGGCATGCGTCTTGCCCAGCAGCGACGTACCGGTCAGAAACTGAACTTAGTCCGACGTAGCAACGTCGAGGCTCTCTTCGCACATATCGCTGGTGAGGAAGCACCCCAGCCATGCAAGAACTGCCACAAAGGCCATGGCCCCTGGACTAGCTGTGTTGTTATCGACGGTCAGATGTGTGGCAGTTGTGCCAATTGCTGGTTCAACGCTTCCGGTGCTCGATGCTCCTTTCACGGTATGCCATTCACCTTAATCCTTTCAAAATACACGTATAAACAAGGATTGATAGGCTGATCATATACATAGAGACTCGCAACCCCCAGGCCCACGGAAGTCAGATTGGTGGCGATAACTTCGCCTATCCCATAGCCGCTCCACCGCCACCCGCAAACATGACTCCGTTCAACTTTGCTTCGATTCCCGCTTCTACCGATCCTGTTGTGCGCTATACGATAGAGCAAGCATTAGCTCAGGTCCGCGGGGCAGATCGTGCAAACAGGCTTATGATCATGATCGATGCGACTACTAAGCAGCTGGCTTACCAGATTTGCTTGTACGAGGAGGCTGTTCGTGAGCAGCAAAACCAAGCTGGCCAGGCTGGTCAATCTGGTCCTCAAACCGGCCCTCACGGAGCCCCCCAATCCGTCGTGAATGAGCAAGATGCACCTTAGAATGGCCACCCCATCAACGACGCGAGACAAGCCCAGCAAAGCGGTTAGCAGCCGGATCGGCATCGAGGGGATGGTGCTCCTCAATTTGACCTGCTGGCAGGATTCGGTGTCATTGGATCCTCACATCATTGAGGAAAATATCCAAGGCAATCTCTAAGTGGAGGAGTGGCCTCCTAAGTCAAAATTTCTTGGTCAAACTCTAAGATGTTTATAAGGGGAATTTGGAACATTCTCTTTTTGCCATGCCGGTTGGTTCTAGTTATAAATGAGTCGATGCGTGCTATATGGAAACGCACGGAGTTTAGGTTGAGGGTGTTTTTTCTTGTTTGCGTAAATATCCGGAAAAGGAGGTTGTCTCTATCTCGCCGTAGTCTAGCATGATCGCGGAGGGTCTATGAAGTTCTCATGATCAATAAACTCACTTACGATGACTGAATTGTCTTAACATCTGCTCCATTTGACTGTGACATTAGTGATAGTGATTATAGTGATGATATGCGTCACTTATAAATAGGTACCTAACTCACCGGGTGGTATATTATATTGGTTGAAGAAATAATAGTCTCAACTAATCCGTATTTTTATCTTCATTTACTTTCCGGTATATCCCGGGACCCGTAAGAACACTAGAATAGAATGTAAACGGCGCGTTGAAGTATGTATAGTAATGATATGACAATTAATTAGACTTATTCTACCTTTAGTTTTGGCTTTTCAAGAGGTACTTCAAAGCATTTATATCTAGCCTCTGTTGTCGCTTTGTTAGACAGGCAAACTTGATGAATTACATTTTAGGCTGCTGTCTTTTCCTTTCCTTTCCTTTCTATTCTGTTCTGGTTTGGTTTGTTTTGAGAAAAACAAAGGAGGAAGAAAAAAACTCTTGAAAACTCTTGGATCTAGAAATCGTGATTTACATCGTCTTAATGTTAGGATTAAACAATCTTGCAATCACCTAAGGACTGGCAGGATAGAAACAATTAGTGTATATTCTTTTGTGTCTAGGACACGGGCATAATTATTTACTAGGTAAACTAAGAGCTCTGGTGGTCTTCTATGGCTTTGGCTCGATGAGTTGCAGGGTGGCCATGCGTCTTACGGTACTTCCTGATCTTAGAAAATATATCCGGCAGCACAAATATCCATACCAATGGCATGAGACAGCACATGATTGTATCTATAAACCAATTATTCCTCGGGGAGCCTCCTAATGTACTCCATTTGAAAATATATCCGTACAAGGCCGTTGCTATGAAGTACTGTCCCTTTTCGAGCCCTCGGATCGCGCCTGAAGCTACAGCATCAGGACTTTGTACCGGGTCTCCCTCCTCGAGCATCTTTGTGATGCCCGGTTTCGTCTTGTTCTCGCGCTCGTATCCGGGGCTACCAATCGAGGCCGGGTACACGACGTGGATTTTCACGTTCTGCGGATACGCCTCTACCTCCTGTACTAGGGTGTCGGCCAATCCACGTAGCGCGCTCTTCGCAGGTGTGTACGGCCCGTACCCAACTACCGGGAAAAAGGCTAGCACAGAAGACGTGAATATTAAGTGCTTCGGTTCCGGCACGACCGGGCCGTCGGGCGCACACCATAGCCTCAGTATAGCGTGGGCCATCTCGGCCGCTCCCCAGAAGTTAATATCCATCTGGCTTCGCGTCTGAGATAGGGGCACCTCGAGCCAGAAATCCGGGGCAGACATGCCTGCTATACACCACACGATATCAATGGGTTGATTGTTGTTCCAGGCTATGGCTTCGGCGAGCAAGGGAGGGGCGTAGTCGGGTTTCGCAACGTCGGCTGAGATGAAGTGGAACCTTTGAGTTTCGGGGTCGCGGGCGGCGGCCTTAACCTCGGCCATGGCAGCCTCGAGCTTGCTGGCGCTCCGTGAGACGAGGATGACGTTTGCGCCCTTCTCAGCCAATTGTCGAGCTGCACTCTTGCCCATCCCTTCTGAGGCCCCCGTGATTAAGACGGTCTATAAACAGGGCGAAAACACTTGTTAGATATGCCCAAAAAGAGGCAATTCGTGTGATTCTGTTGGCTTGACATACCTTGCCCTCCACGGGCATTTGGTTACTCCAAGAGATCCCCATTGCGGAAGTAAAGAGTCTTACGATTATAGAAGGACGATTGTATTGTACTGGGAATTTATAAACAACCGAAGATCAAGTCTATTGAAGAGATAGTAAATTCTATGCGACAATTGGGACCTTGGAAGTGTACATATAATTAAAGGGTTTGTGCGCTGTAATTACAGCATTGTGTACCTAACATGTGAAGTGTGAAATGGGGAAGAGTAGCGTAGGATTAGCTGAAGCTATCACGGCCCTTTTTTCGTTTTTGAGGATAACTTCAAGAGAGAACCAGGGGACTGGTTATGCACTCCGCTATTGTGCATAATAAGTGGAATTTATTAACTTTGATGCCCCACTTGCGGTGCTTCCTTGTGGAGCAGCCATTGATAACGATAAGAGATCGAGCTTAGTATTTTGCGTGGGGAAAAGAAAAAAAAAGTTCTAACGGACAACACCAAAAAGTTCATAGCCAAGCTTGCGACCACTCACGCCAGCTTGTACTTAAATATTTTTCGCATTATAAAAAACATTACCAAAATGGGAAAGAAGAGAAAGGCATCTGGTGGCCCTTCGGAACCAAAGGGTCCTCGCGAATATGACCCTGCTGATGCGAGATTGGGTCCTATCAATACATTTGAAGATATAGCCGACTCAGAAGAGGAACACTTCATAAACAAGGACCAAATTCTTTTTGAGGACGACCGAAAGTCCAAGAAGCAAAAGCGACAGGAAGAGGAAGAAGAATTTTTGGAGAATTCCGACGAAGAGGCTCTTGCTTACGATGACGAGGATTCCGATGATGATGATGAGGAGGAGGAGGAGGAGGAGGACGGCGACGACCAAGACGGATACGCTCGTAAACGTACGAAATCCGCCAAGGGAAAGGCTGACAATGGATCTGAATCTGGACAAGAGGAAGGCGACTCCGGCTGGTGGGGTTCGTCGAGGAAAGAATATTACAACGCCGACAATCCCGAGACGGAGGCCGACGCTTTGGAAGAGGAGCAGGAGGCCCGGCGACTACAGAAGAAAAAACTAGCAAAGATGTCCGAGAGCGATTTCATTTTCGACGAAACCGAGTGGCTCGCTCCCGAGGGCGAGGACGCGGATCAAAATGACGTTGTTACTGAAGTCTTGAAGGATGTCGAGATTCCCTCTGATATGAGCAGCGATGAAAGATACCGAATTCTACGGACAAGATACCCCGAGTTCGATTACTTAGCAGATGAGCTCCAGCAACTTCAACCTTTACTTGTGACTATACAAAAACAGGCAGAAGGGCAGCTGCCCAAGTCATTGCCGGTAGTCAAATACCGAATCCTAGGCTGCTACGTTGCCACGCTTGCTATGTACTTCGCTACCTTAGCATCGCCGGCTAGAGATGCCGCCAACGGAGCTGCAAAAGCGCTGGATCCCGCAGAACTACGTGATCACGAAGTGATGGGAACTCTGCTAGAGTGCCGAGATGCATGGAAGCAAGTAGAACACTTGAAGATATCGGATCATACACACGTAACTGACAGCATACCATCACCACCGGAAGAGGAGCTATTAGTCACTGAGGAGAAAATACAAGTGGAAACGAAATCCTCGAAGAAATTAAGCAAAGACGCCAAGGTCAAGGCTAAGGCGGAGAAGAAGAAAGCGAAGGCCATTGAAGAGTCACTTGCTGATCTCAACGCGCTCGTTGATATTAAGAAGAAACCGAAGAAGTCAACCGTTGATGTTGCGACAAGAGACAATGACTCGGATTTCGGTGAAGAGGAGGCTCTTGATGCCAAATCGGCTGCTGAAAAGGCAGCTCGGAAGAAGAGTCTTAGGTTCTATACCTCTCAGATCGTACAGAAAGCCAACCGCCGAGCAGCCGGAGGCAGGGACGCAGGTGGCGATATGGATATTCCTTACAGAGAACGCCTGAAGGATAGACAGGCACGCCTCAACGCGGAAGCAGAGAAACGCGGCCAGAAGAGCTCAAAGATGGGTGCTGATCTTGGAGATGCTAGCGATGAAGAGGATGAGCGAGTTGCTACTGCAGTTAGAGACGACGAGGACGAATACTACGATATGATTGCTGCAGCAACAAGCAAGAAGAAAGGCGATAAAGCGGCCCGAACAGCAGCTCTTGCAGCGGCCAGCAAGAATGATCGCGTCGTGGAAACGGAGGAGATCGGCGAAGATGGAAAGCGTAAGATTACTTATCAGATACAAAAGAACAAGGGACTTGCGCCGAGACGTAAGAAGGACGTGAGGAACCCGAGAGTAAAGAAGCGAAAGGCATATGCAGAGAAACAAAAGAAGTTGAAGAGCATGAAACCGGTATACGGGGGCGGCGAAGGCCGTGGTGGATACGGAGGCGAGCTTACCGGTATCAAGCCGGGCTTGGTCAAGAGTGTCAAGTTGTAGTCTTCAAGTTGTAGTCTTCAAGTTTATTACTTTAGGTATGTACATATGTATTCATATCCACATGCGTGAGTCACACCTGCATGCAATTACTTGAGAGCTTAATTTTATTTCTAAGGTGTACCTAGCTGCCTCGTTCCTTCCATTGAGCACGGTATACCGAATACTTGTGCTGCCTACGCAAGCTGGACGCACCCTAGTCGAGTTTGCGTAGACAGCACAAGTACCTGGCTAAAAGTGACAAGGATTTCTGCATACATGTAGGTAGGTAGGTAGTTATATGATATATGACTTACATTAGGTAGGCATGTACTTGTAAACAAGGCTCATGCTTATAAATACCAGTCATAAGCACTTCACCCTGCCCTTTCTATTTTATCTATACCTTAGGTAGGTTCTTTCATACATACCTAGGTACCTATATAATTTAAATTTGTCGTGTCGTCAACATTATTCTTCGAGATGTCTTTCGCTAAGAAAACTCATACCACTCTTTCTACTTCTATTTTGGGTTCTCTATCCAACGATGCCAGACTACCAGATGATGCCCAAGACACCATCTCGTCTGTCTCATGGTCGCCGGTTGCCAACTACTTGGCAGCAGCATCATGGGATGGTAAAATACGTGTCTACGACGTCAACGCCAACAACAGAACCGCAAAAGGAACAGCTGTGTTCAACGCGGTCGGCCCTGTCCTCGGCTGCGACTGGGCCAAGGTGAGTTTTTGAATTTCTTCCTAACCATACAGCATGAAAAAAAAGAAAAGTAAAACCAATATGGGAATCCAAATAGGTAAGTGAGAATGATGCGATATAGGCCGGAGTGGATGGGGGTGGGTATTAATATGGGAAACCAGGACGGGACGATAATCGCTGCTGGAGGAGCTGATAAGTCGCTTCATATTCTACATCTACCGACAGGCCAGCAGGCTACTCTCAGCTCGCACGACAATCCCATTCGCAGCGTGCGTTTCGTCGAAATCCCGGAATCGAATGCTCACATTGTGGCGTCCGGGTCCTGGGACAAGACAGTCAAATTATGGGATCTTCGTCAACAGAGCCCGGTAGCTACCATCATGTGCGAGGACCGTGTCTACTCGATGGATTCTAAGTCTCTTCTTTTTGTGGTCGCTACCGCAGAACGCCATATCCATCTCATCGACCTCCGAAACCCGACTGTCATTTCTCGAACTCTGGAATCGCCGCTCGAGCATCAGACCAAGGTCGTCGACGTGTTCCCAGATGGCAAGGGCTGGGCTACAGCAAGCATTGGGGGAGAATGTAGTTTAAACTTTGTGGAAGAAGATAGGTATTACCACCCTTTTCTTATCTGACCATCGAGCACCGAAATTATCGCAAATGAACATTTGCTAACGTTGAATCAATACAGTGATAAGGACTATACGTTTCGCTGCCACCGCGGGCCTTGTGACCCCAAGACGAAAATTATCAAGGTATGGTCCGTCAATGACGTGCGATTCCATCCAGTCCGGCACACGGTCCTCGTCACGGCTGGCTCCGATGGCGTGTTTAGCTTCTGGAACCGCATCGCGCACTCTCAGCTACAGAATTACCCATCAGCCGGCAGTCCCATTACAACGACAGCGTTCAATTACAACGGCAGCTTCTTCTCGTACGCGCTCGGGTATGATTGGAGTAAGGGGTGTGCCGCGAATAGCCAGGAGATCGAGACGAAGCTCATGTTGCACTCTGTCACGGCCGAGGAAAGTACGTCGAAGAGGAAATAGGAGGGATTGGAGCTTTTATATGCCTAGAAATGACGGGCTATAATCAGGAACTATCCAAAGAAATGGATGAGAAAAATCGAAGGTTGCGCTAAGAGCGCGTTTCAATTTCAAATTGGCAATCTTGTACCAATGGAGGATCTCCTTTGTCAAGGGCTTGGTATATGTATGACCTGTGGGAGGAAACGATTATACCGGTCACCTAAGTCAGGAAGAAAGAATATGCCCAAGAGAACCCGTTAAGACAAATTACATGTGGAGTAATACGTTGAGGGTGACTAGCAAGCAGAGGTCAACGAAGTCAGAAAATACAATGCTATGTCTTTGTGTGGAAGGATGATATATTAGAGGATCGTTGTGGTATATTCCTCTCTGGGTTAGATATCTCTTTCCTATAGGAATAGGCTGGATAACGCTCAGGTACTAATAAATGGCTGTGCGTTAACATGATTATCCCTATGGAACTTGAACAGTTATAGTTGCCTTCTACATTCCCGCTACAATATCTACGTAAGATGCCAAGTGAAAAGCGGTGTGATAATCATCACGGAAAATCATGTTCTTATGGTCTCGGGCACTTTCAAAACCTAACCTAACTTAGTATTGATATATGAGGGTTATTGTTATTTACAAAGACAAGCGACTTACTCGTATTATTATATCTATTAATATCTATTATTTACTTACCTCGCCTCGAGTATTACAAAACGACCATGAAGTACAATCTTCTCCCCGCAGCGGTATCCGCTGGTGTCAGCATCGCCACTGCGAGGGATATATATGTAGCTAGCTACGCCGGGCTCGTATACCGTCTAGCCTTCACCAGCAACGTCGACGGGAGCCATTCGTTACGGGAGGTCGGCTCGACGTTGGAATGTGGTCGCAATCCGGGATGGTTGGAACTTGATCCAGTAACAGGCACGCTATTCTGTGCAAATGAAGCTTATACGATCACCAACGCTGGCTCGGTGGCGTCATTCTCTAAAGAGTCTTTTTCAATACTGGGCAATATCACTACCGATTATGGTCCGGCACAATCGACATTTTATGCTCCTAATCGCTTAGGGTTGGCTCATTACTCAGGAGGTGCGGTATCCGTCGGTATGTATCAAAACATCCCACGTTGTTACCTTTTTGAAGCCGCCTTTCTAGAATAGTCCCGAAACCGCCTTTGTAAAGTATACAGTGGCTAACACTTAGTAGTAAGTGTGATGACTCTGACATTTTGATCTAATCGAAAAAAAAAGGTACAGATTATGGAATTGTAGTATTGCAAAGCTGACATGAAATGTTCTCATACGTTAGGTTGATACCTCGGATCCGAGTAACTTGGCCGAGATTCAGAGCTTCCACTACTTCATGGATAAACCTGGCCCCAACTCGACACTGCAAGATAAGCCGTATCCCCACGGCATCGTCGTCGACCCTACCGGGAGATTCCTAGTGGTGCTCGACCGCGGCGCAGATGCCCTGCGGACATACGCGGTGGGATGGGATGCTCGGCTAGTTGAACTAGGCGCGCACTACATCGAGCGCGGGAACGGACCGCGCCACGGCGTCTTTGTTAAAGGTAGCAGCAAGACGTTCTTCTACGTGCTCGGCGAGCTGACCAATTCGCTGCACGGGTTCGAGGCGGTGTACGGAAAAGACGGGACCCTGGGGTTCGAGCAGTTCTACAAGGACAGCGCATACCAGACTGGGTTTGGCGATGTCGCCGCGGTCGCGATACCGGCGGAGATCGCGGCGGCGGAAGACGGTAGACATATCGTGCTTTCTACGCGCGATGAAGGCCGGAGCATGTACCGCGGCGAGCGTAGTGATACGATCGCATCGTATAGCGTTGATTTTGACACGGGCGATCTTGCGCTCGTGGGGCTTACGGCGTCGGGAGGTCTGTGGCCGCGGTCATTTGCTATCAGCAAGGACGGGACGCTGTTTGCGGCTGCGAATCAACATAGCGTTCCGGGGCGGCTAGTTGTGTTTGCGAGGGATCCCGAGACGGGTGTTATAGATGATCAGTGGCCGCTGGTGACTTGGACTACGGATGATACGTTGCCTGACGGCCAGGGCATATCGCATGTTATATGGGATGAGTGACTGAGTTATCTACCTAGGTTAGGTACTTATAGGTTAGATTCTCGAGAAGTATAGGGGGTTTCATCTTTGAAGTCATTATAATTATTAATAGCTATGAGGAGAAACGGGAGAGTGAGTGTTAGTGATACTCTAATAAAAATTGGATATATATCAATTCTTTAATACTCATAATCCTGAATATGTATATAACCTATTTGAGTTCTCCCGTACGCAAGTATGAAAATAGTTGAACCAATGGAGTGAATATGAATAATAGCCCGGTATGTAATCGGCATGAATTTATTGGCACTAGTTGGCGGGTATTTATGGACCCTACGAAGCTTATGTAGAGGTACCCCTCCTGCCCTTAATTGCTTTAAAGCCTATCATTGAGCACTGAGCAGAATACCTAACCTGAGCAACTTCACCTTGTACATACCTAGAAATAAAATAGAACTGGCTTCTATAACTACCTAGACCCATTTTTCAATATCTCAGATGATACTATTATGTAGAACTCGACCACCATGACTGACTGGCGATCTGAATATCTTACTTCCCTGCAAGAAGCAGAGCGGAACAATCCCGTGAACAAGGACCTCGTCGAGGCTTGTAAGTAGCTTTTGTTCCACACTCTTGTGTTCCGCTTACCTGCCGACTATTCCTAATAAATCTCATTTCTAGGCTCCCAACTCGCCGATCGTATAGCCGCCCTCGAGGCCGAGAAGGTAGTCTGGCAAACCTCGACGAACCCCCTAACATCGCCGGAGACCTCGTCGGGAAAAGGCGTTGCGACAACTGGTGCGACGGATAGTGGTGCGGATCAGAGCGTCGCCCAACTTCGGTTAGACCTAGCAGAAGCGCTCCGGTCCAAGGGCCAGCTGCAGGGCAGACTAAAGGCCGCCGAAGACGAACTCCAGAAGCTGCGGTCCAAGGCGAAAGTCGATACTAAGCGTATTAACGATCTGACCGCCGAGCGTAACGCGCTCACGGCGAAACTTAAGGACCGCAATGAAGAGCTAGCCGGCAAGAACAAGATGCTTAAGGTATGGATAAAAGATAATATATGGGGGGCATGTGGGTATATTGGGTTGGGACTAATGCGTAGCGACAGGATATTCAGGATGAGAACCTGACTTTAAACATACAACTTGACGTCACCGAACAGAAAGCAGCCAAGATCGCAGCCGACAATAAGGATCTAATTAAGAGGTGGATGGATCGGATGAAGCACGAGGCAGACGCTATGAACCTGGAAAACGAATCGCCAAGCAGTAAGAATCGGAGGTGAGGTGAAAAACTAGCATACTGCTCACGGATACCGTTGAGCTTTATTGTATTGATGTGTTCTATTTATATAACCTAATACCGGTATTGTAAGTCCTTACCATTTGATCGCATCCCTTGGTATCCTTCGAATCATGCTTATCTATGCGAATGTGGTATCCTAACGCGCGCTCTCACCTACCCGTCCTCTGAATTCTATACATGGAAACATTGCTGACTTCTCTCCCCCTATAGACTGGTCGGCGTTATTATTTCCTGATGGAGATATAGTAGTCGCCTTCCGCAGCGGCCCAACTGACCCAGTTCTCGTGGTAGCGGTAATGCTGGACGTCAAGGATACTGTTTGCGACATCGTTAATAGCGGTTTTATTTTCGTGGACGAAGGACTTTAGCGATATGATCTTGCAGCCCCTTTTCAAATCCAAAAACATGTTAATAAGGGCATCGTTAAGAGTGGAAGTGAAGGCTTTGTTATTGACGAGTATTACGTCCGCCTCCTTCAACTTCTCCAAGATCTTGGCGTTGGTGCGAAAGTCGCCCCTCTCAAGATGAACCCGCCCATGCGCGACGCCCCAAAGGTGACATCTGGATCTGAATTCCTTCTCCTGAGCTTCGGCGAGATTGCAGGCATTCTCCATCATCTCGCAACCGTAACTCCGACAGCCGATCTCAAGGGCCGCTTGAAGTACGACGTTACCTACCCCAGAACCAAGGTCTATGAAAACCTGGTCGGAAGTCATTTTCGTCTGCTCGACGAGCAGCTTCGTGATGAAAGGGTGCAGCAGCTCTCCGTAGACGTTGTCGCTTCCCATCTCGTATTTCGTGAGCATCTCTACCTTCGGCGCAACCGTGCGATCGTATACTTGTGTGAGGATGAACGACACCAGACTGGGCGGAAGATGGTGCTGTTGCTCTAGGTTCTTCGCTATCGTACCATTCTCCACCAATTCTAATAGTTTGTCATTGTAGTTTTTAAGTGCTGCCCTGAATACCGGCACATCTCTATATTTCTCGCTTATTGCGCGTTCCATCTGTCTTCTGAAGCTTGCGTTGTGGTCGATGAAAGGTTTCGCTTCGTCATCGGTGAGATATGTCTCGGCCACGTGCTCCACGACTAAAAGAATGTCTTTAACAGCGTCGATCTTATCTTTCTGCCATACTAGCTCGTATCTTGTCTTATGTTAGTGCGTCCTGTGATGCCTTTGGAGTTTGATACCCTTACCTCTCACGCTTACACCGAGACGGATATTGCAGCTCTATCGCAACTTCTTCCGGTTTCGCGCCTTGAATTGGCGGACACTTTGTGGCGACCGAGGCGATATCCGCCGCGTGGATGATGCGTGGGTCTCTGATCTCATCGCCAAATGCCTTCTTATGGCGCAGCTTGCGATTTAGATCCACTGACCTTGATTCGCTACGTCGCAGTCGCTTTCGGAAAGGATCGCTATCGTCATCCTCCGATTCCGAATCGTTCCCGAAGGCGGGGGAGTCTCGTGGGGTACTGGCTATAGCTTTGCGCTTTCTTACAATAGCGCGCTTCTCGTCAGAAGAGGAAGGATATGGCGACGCGCTTTTAGGTCGTGAGAGGCGCGGATTTGGCGAGAGGCGGGGAGACGCGGAGTAATGGCTTGAAGACACGCGGGGAGGATTCACGGTTAAGCTGGGCCGCGGCTTGGTGGGAACGACGACTTTTTCTACGCGGATTTCCTGAGGTGCGGCCTTCAACCGGGATTTCTGATTGAAGATGCCCATAGCTTCTAAACGGTGGCGCAGGCGAGGGCGTTGCTATGAGCGGGGATAATACAAAGGAATACTAGTCGAAGAATAATGATCTGAGGATACTGAGGATACTGAATCTAGGCGTCTTCACATATATGTATGTACCTTATAAAATGCGAATGCGAGTGAGTGACTAGGCCATGAGAACTAAACGCAATGCACAAATGAATGTGGGCATACGCAATCAAGTCCAAAGAAGGCGGAAAAGAGGGTGTAACAGATACCTAGGCAACGAGGACAAGCAGAAGAAAAAAGATGGTCTGATTGATTGATTATTCATGAGGTAGGTGAGCCCCCCAAAGTCCTAGAATGACAGGTGCAGGTGCAGGTGCAGGTTGCAGGTTGCAGGTGCAAGTACAAATTAGGTATGAGGCGGAATCGGGGGTTCCAACTGTTTAGGTCCTGGGCCCACTTTTATCGATAACCTCAACTTTTGACGTAAGAATTAAGAAGGTTCTGTGCTGAAGCGGGCTGAGCGGGAACTACCTATGACGGCCTATGTTCAGGGTGGTCCACCCAAAAGCTTGGCGACCTGGTTGCCTTGCATCGGACAATTTACATACGGTATTGGTAAGACATTGTCCCCGCCTACCTAACCTCATTACGTAGGTACCTGCCTGTTACTGTGCTTTAACAGTTACCAATCACTACTAGGCACGTGCCTCACTTGAAGAAACCTATTAAATACATACCTATTTATCGTTCGGCTTAGGTTAGGTATATCTCTTATTCAGGTAAATAGCTTCTCTCCCTTTGGCTAATTATAAGGTACCTACCTATACCGCGAAAATGGATTGGACGCTATCTTTTCTGCATTTCGGGGTAGGAAAATACATATCAAGACCTTTAAGTCTATATGTCATCCTTGCTTTTAATGCCCCTTATACATCTTACAAACGACAGAGCAGAATACTCTGATTCGTGACAGTATCAGTATTAGTATGAATCTAGCCCGCGGGGATATTCGAGAATATTATGAAGCAAGGGCAACGAGCTCTTGTCGCTATCAATAACCATCAAACAATGACTTTAACGGAGCGAGGTTGTTAGGTAGTTTCAACTTTTTGTTGCGTATGAAAGGCTCCGTAGCCTTCAAAGGGCTGGTATATTCATACGGCTTACAAGATTAAGTTTCATTGTTGCTGCGGTTGTAGCCACGACTGAACTTCCTTCAAGGTATGGCGAAAGGGAGCGTTCCGAGTTGATAACGAGCGGATTATCCGTTAACCACGGAATAAGGGGGATTGTCTCCCGGAATAGGAAGCCGGTCCAGGTCGCTTTTAACCACTGCTTTGGCATTGTTGCTCGGATAGCAATGAGTAAACAACAATGATGCTTTATTCTCCGAGTACTAATATGGACAGCGCGGAATCCCCGTGGTTAACGCTTGTGGAGATATATTTTTTCCCTACTAACTATTTATCTACTATAGACCATTTTTAAGGTCATCATAATGTCAAAGCGAGGAATTATTGGCTTCCTTACAGCATTGGGCTTCACAGCTCAATTTACCAATGGCCAGCTCCAGCCCGACTGCAATCCGCTCCACGCGGATTGCCCATCAAAGAAGGCTTGGCCGCAGGAGAATTACTATATTGATTTCACCAAACAAAAGGGTCCTCCTCCGGACTGGACCGTTGCGAACTCCGAGGTCGTCGACTTCACTTCCAACGGAGCTGAGTTGTCATATGCAAAAAAGGGGGATGCACCGAATATGTGGACCGATTTCTACATGCTTGGCGGCCGATATGATGTCGAGATGAAGATTGCTCCGGGTCAGGGAGTGATTAGTAGTGCATCTTTATGGTCAGACACCCAGGATGAAATCGATTTTGAATTTTCGGGTAATCAATTTGGTCAGACGCCTTTCCCGCCTCGGGATGGGATGTGGGCTTTTGAAACCAACGTTTTCACGCAAGGAAAGATGTGGGACGGCGCAGCTACTTACCAGAAAGATTCATATAAGCCAGCAGAGCAGTTCCATAAGTATTCGGTGGAGTGGGATGAGGACCACATGAACTGGTATGTGGATGATAAGGTCGTCCGGAGTGTTCTAGCCAAGGATACTCCTAAGGGCTTCGCCTTTCCCCAGTCTCCGATGAAGCTCCAACTTGGTGTATGGGGAGGCGGAGACCCTAGCAACAATCACTGGACTATTCAATGGGCCGGGGGTGAGGTCGACATGAAACGCGCTCCTTATACTATGTATGTGAAGAGTGTAAATATTACAAACAAATACCCTGCTTGCCAGTACAGATATAAGGATAAGGTATGTTAATCACTCATAGGTTACGGCAGTCTTACTAACAACTTACAGAGTGGGAAGCAAGCTTCCATCGAGAAGATAGAAAACGGCTGTAACCCTGAACTTGTGAGAATGGTCAAGAAGGACCCTGCTGCGAATGACTATCCTGTCAGTTCGCCAGAGTTGGTGGTTAGCGAAGTAGAGTCATCTACTCCTGCTAATTACCCTACGTATGATGCCAGCTCGCCTTCTATTAGCCAGTTACCTACTTCTTCTTCCCAATCCCTCGATACGTATCCGACTAGTTTGTTGTCTAGTAGTGATGACTTGCCTATCTCTTCTACTGTCGAATATCCCACGTACTCGGCTGGCTTACCTTCAACTAGTGATCAATCAATTTCCTCATCGGCAGGATATCCTACAAGTGAGATAGGGACCTCTAGCTTCCAATCATTGACTTCTGTTGAATCTGACTACCCTACGTCCTTGGTTGGGTCGTCGTCTATTGCAGTCTCGTCGTCTGCTTCCTCACTCGCCGAGACTTTCGAGACGTATCCCGCCATAAGCCCACCGTCCGCAAGCGTATCATCGGCTAGCAGCTTGAGTCTTTCATCTGTTGGGGTACCGTCCTCATCGACGGCTGATGTATATCCTACTCAACCGCTAACTGAATCTGGGACTGTGTCGGCACAGACATCGGCTACAACGGCCCCCGGAGGGTATCCAGTGAGCTCACCGACTACTAATAGTGGAATTCTAAGTAGTCTAAGCTCACTATTCTTGGGAACTACTACTAGTAGCAGCGCGTCGACTCAGGCCGACTCCAGTGTAGTTACAGAGTCTAGTCCTACTACTGAATTGACTGAATCGAGTTCTGCTCTGGTTGTTAGCTCAAGTGTTGACGCAGCTAGCTCTAGTGCTTCTTTAAGCTCGCAGGCACCTGGCTCTAGCTACCTAGCTTCATCCCCTTCAGCCTCGTCCGCTTCGGTTTCATTCTCTTCAGTAACACAACCTGGCACTTCGAGCGTAGCTAGCGGCTCCATTGTCTCTTATTCTGAATCGGTTGGAAGTAGCTCCTCGAGCGAAATAGGCGGAAGTAGCAACACAATTTCTACAATATATTCGTCGACCGTTTACACTGTCACGTCCTGCGCACCGACAGTAACTAATTGCCCTGTAGGTAAGGTTACTACAGAGTCGATCTCGGTATCGACAGCGATATACCCTGTCAGCCAGTCAGAAGGGTCTCAACTAATTACGTCTAGCACTCTTAGCAATACTAGTGTTGAGACGCAGCCCAGCTCATCTGCGACTGTATCATCAGCGACCATTTCATCCGCAGCTGTCTCCTCCGTAGCCAGCTCATATGCAACGATCTCAAGCGGGTCGGCAGTATTACCTACGACTGAATCAGGCATTTCATACTTTACTTATCCAACTTCTGGAGGCCCGTTATTTTCGCAGACATTACCAAGCACATACAGCGTTAGCAGTGAAATTACTACGTCGATATTATCAACGGTCTACTCAACGAATGTTGTTACTATCACCTCATGTGCTGCCTCAGTAATGAACTGTCCGGTAGGCCAAGTCACCACCGAGACGATCTCCGCGTATACTACCATTTGTCCAGTCACGCAAACTATCCTTGATGGCATAACTTATGGCGTAGCAGAAGGGACAGAGGCCACCGCTTTGCCGCCGCCATCATCACCCGCTTATCCAATGAGTTCCTCAAGCTCAAAGCCAGTTGAATCGGTATCGTTATCCGGCTCTAGTAGCCTCTATCCCACAATCAGCGTGATAAGTTCAGCAACAATAAGTTCTCCAGTGCTCGGCTCTAGTAATATTTATCCTACAGCTAGTTCGGGAATCTCTGTCGGATTTAGTTCTTCGATAATTAGTTCGAGTATTATCTTCCAAAACTCCACGATATCGACCCCTGAGAGTATCTCTGAAGCACCATCTCAAACCTATCCAGCTTCGCCCATTCCGGTTTTGAGCACTGAAACTAGTATGACTACCTCGACAGTTTATTCAACTAATATCTATACTATAACTTCCTGTGCGCCTGGCGTTGCGGACTGTCCTGCTAAGCTAGGGCAGGTCACGACAGATCTTATCTCGCTGTATACGACTGTATGTCCTGTTACCGAGTCGCAAACCACGATCGACGGAAGTTCTTCGGCACTCCCGGTTGCTACACAGACTTCTACGCCGGGTCAGACAATTTCCTCGTACGCTACAATGAGAAACTCCACGTTAGCTGGGGCTATTCCTAGCCCAAGTGTGTCTGCCCCAGTCCAGTCAAGTGTTACTCAAGAAGTACCGTCTTATTCGATGTCTACTGAGTCTGGGCTTCCAGTTGAGTCCAGTATCAGTCAAGCTGCGTCATCCTATGCAACATCTGCGCAATCTGAGACAGAACCTACATCATACACAACGTCGACCATATACTCGACGAATATTTACACTGTCACGTCTTGCGCTCCGGGCGTGACTAACTGTCCCACCAAGGGCGCAGTGACAACAGAAGTTGTTGCTGTATCTACTACGGTTTGCCCCGTGGCGGATAGTTCAGAAGATACCCCGGGAACTACCGTCTCTGCCGTGGAATCCCAATATACAACCACTGCTATCACGTTCAGTGATACCGTGAGCGGTTCGGTTATTGTAGTAACAACGACTATCAGCTTTATCGACACACCTGCACCAACTTCGTATTACCCAACTCAAGCGATTGGCACGTCCAACACTGCAGGGACCGATGCTATCGCGTCGAGTTCGCCTGGCGCGTATCCAAATATAACCAAACCAGGCACAACTGTGACTCTCGGTAACTACTTCACCACTGTAATCGAGTATGACACGATCACTCCTGAGGCCCCTGCCTCTGTATTGTCTGGGGCTACTCCTACTAGCTACTACACAGCATCCCAAGCATCTGCCGGCGTTTCGAGCTATCAGATCAGTGAAGCCTCCAGCACTGTGGGAACAGCCGCCACCTCGGTCCCGGTTGCTGTTAGCTCGGCCTCAAGGTCAGTTTCTCTGTCTTGCTTTTTCTTGGTTGTCTGCGCAATTTTCATTCAAACCTTCAGAGGGCTTGTAAACTGATGGTAGTTCCTATTAGCTACCCCGTAGCATCGTCGCAGACCGTCCCTGAGAATGCACCTGGCGAGTCCTCGTATATCGGTAATGATCTAACAACGGTAACCTCCCCCACCACGGATACTCGTACCGTGTTCGAGACACGATATCCCGAGCAGTCGGGCACGTGCGCGTGTGAACCCTCGACTGTGACTGTTACCCAAACAGTTGCACGAGTCACTGTAACGAGCACAGCCGAACCGTTTATCGCCAGCACTTATCCTATGAGTACTGCTCCTCTCGGCACAGGTGGAACGACCATGAACGCTTACCCGATGAGCACGCCGGCTGCGATACGAAGATGGTTTAGGCGAGGTCATGGAAATGGTGGCGGACATGGACACCAATGAGGTGCTAGATTAGACGGATGAAGTAGGGACTTACATTGCATTGTATACCTAGGTACCTGGTAGTCAGTATATATTTCATGGTATTAGCCTAGGTGGCAGGTACCATGGATAAAAATTATTGTATAGTATTAATTTCTAGCTTCCGTTCATAAGAGATCTGAAAGATTCTTGATTATCACTTCGTGAAAGTGGTTTATATGCTGTGCGATGTTGTGAGGAATGAAAATGTCTATGTCTAAACGGGGAAGATTGGGCGCATCTTGGAATATCAGTCTAACGGATATGGTACCCAAGGTATAAAGCGAGAGAGACACGATTGTGGCACTACGTAAGCGTACGACCCATGAAGCGTGCTTTTCACAGCGCCTCAGATTACGTGGAGTCGAGTTTCTGTTTGTCTCATTCGCGCAAAGTTCTTACGTGATACGACTACAGCTTTAAATGCGTCTTAAACACGCGAGCTTCGGCTGGATTCGGTAACAGGGTAACTAAAAAAGGCATCATCTGAGAATAGATGGAAATATTGGACTGCTAGGATGAAGTCTTACCAAGTATTCTATCAGTAGGTATTCGTATCTCAACTCTATGTATGTCCGCTTTTCCGCGCATGTCACCTTGAGGCTTAACCAGGTTGTTATCCCCTATCCCTCATCTACAACCGATGGGTCGGTAATAATGCATACATATACCCCCCCTATGTACACCAATACAGTGCCTAGTCGGTTGCCCCGAACTTTGACATACCTTGGTATCTAAATATAACTATAAATGCCGAAGAAAAAGCCGCTAGGATGATAGGAGAATATGAAAACTGACAGGCGAGACAGAACCCTCATCACGTACACGTGTAATCTACAGGTATAGGTAGTCTGACCGAATACTGGGTGTGCAAGCTAGACCGTAAGGAGAATCCATAAGAATTCTGCGCCGTGGCTCAACTTATATAACAAGCAGATCCTAGTCGTAGAGTTGCTGTCATATTATATCAGAGCCGAGTCGAGACAAGAAATGTGACAATAATTATTCTGGCATCAACATATATATGTGCAAGTAGTGCCAGCAAATCTCGAGAGTTTCCTCCCATCCACATCCTCGGATCATAGCCATGTCTGGCGTTCGCAATATTACGGTTCCATGGGTACCGTTAGACGAGTTCGATTGGTCGTTCGCGCGCACCGGCCCGCTGCCCTGGAACCTGACGGTCTGGTATGTAATATGTCAGACCCAAAACCCACGATATGTCCCCGCATGGCTGTTTGATAGGGGCTAACGGATCATACGATAGGTGTCTTCTCGCCGTCTTCACGTCCCTCCCAATCTGGATGACCGTCGAGCTGACCGCCTGGGTCCTCTATGCTTTCGAGCGATGGAGCGGGATTTATTTCTGGTCCGTTCTCGCTACGACGTGGGGCTTGACGATCCGCGCCATCGGTTTCCTCCTCAAGTTCTGCGTGCCGCAGGCGAACTGGATATTGACATATGTGCTATCCGAGGTTGGTTGGGTCATGATGGTGACTGGTTTTAGCATCGTCCTGTGGTCCCGGCTACACCTCGTGATTTCGCCAGGCACGCCGATCCTGCGTATCGTGCTCGCCATGATCATAGTCGATGGGTTCTTATTTCACGTGCCAACCGTTATATTTCAGTACTTTATATCCAACGCAGCGACGCATGCGAAATATCTTCCCTACATGAATGTGATGGAGCGTGTCCAGGTCTTGGCATTCTCGGTGCAGGAGACTATCATCTCCTCCATCTATATCTGGGGAACGGTGCAGATGTTCAAGTTGTCACTCAACGCTAAGGCTAAGAACACATTAGCATTTCTTATTATCGTCCAGGTAGCTGTGGTTCTGGCCGACATACCCGTCATCGTGCTCGACTACTGTAACTACTTCACGCTTAAGGCCGTCATACACTCGTTTATCTACGCTTTTAAACTACAGATAGAATTTGTCGTTTTAAACGAATTCAAGCATCTCGCCAACGGCGGGATCACAGGTGCTAATGGGTCCTTTGGAAGAGGATCCAATGATTTCTCACAATTCCATGCTGGACCTCTAGATATACCGAAAGGGAACAGTACTGGCGCATATAACAACTCGGGCGTGTCGGTGGTTGTGTCAGCTGGTGGGCCGCCATCGTCAAGAGTAAATCGATCCGATTCATCTGGGACACATGGCCAGCGTGCAGAGCAACCCGATGCTCTTGAAGCTCAATACCTAGGGAGGTATGGTGTGGCTATGTGACCTTTATACACTCGATCAGTTTTATAGATTCCTCCACTATTATTCCAAGTTAGCAGATACCCTTTATGATAACAGCATATATCTTTCTCTATACCTAGGTATGGGTCTTGAGTGCACGGAAGAGATGTAATATAATGTTGTATCTTGGAATTTATAGATTTCGAGTGGCTTCCTATTCCAATACTCTAAACCCCAGCTAGCGCTGAACTTCCTTAGGATGTCACTCCTTTGACGTTAAAAGTTGTTCTGGGCATCATCTCCTAGGGTACGCTGTTATTCCCCATCACTATATCTCGTTGTAGGTTCGGCATATAAAACCTCGGCACCCGTCTTCCCATGTGGAAATGGTGGCCTGTACGGTCTACCGGAACGTCGGTCTCGGAACTCCTATTAGGAAAGATGTTCGGATATAAGAGCAAAGTGATAGATAATCGGGCAGAGAAGACGGCAACTTAATGTAATTACTCGGACATCCTATATACTAACGCCACCTCCATGTTCTGCTATCAAAAACCATAATACGAAAAATCAAATGGTGCCCAACCAACCAGGAAATATTGCCCCTTTTACGTTAATCAGACTCTATTCCGGATGTTAGTTTATGAAGTACGAACCTGACCTAATGCGCATTCTCGCCAAAGTGAAGGTTGTACAGAATACTAATATGAGAGCTATAGCGCCTATTATCCTAACAAACTTGATAGGGGCTTCGGCTTTGGCTGAGACACTTAGGTCGTCCCTCTACCGAATCATCGAATTGGTATAGCAGGAAGAAATAGCCCTTCACCCTCCCCCCAATTCTACCTATCACGGTATCAATCTTGCTCATCTCTAAAAAATGCATCTTGGATACCTTTTCGTGTTCGACTCTTTCTACAAAAGGATGAGGGTATCTGTCTCAGGGGACAAGTGAAGCTAGTATGAGTTAGGTATAAATATATGTAGGATAGATATATAAGGGGCCTCGTAAGAGTATAGAAGGTCAAGCGTTGATATATTCATACTACAACACGGCTACTACATACAGCACCTTCGCTGCTGCTTCTCAAATTCACTTTACGTGTGACATCCATCAGGGGTATCTCTGACACTCTTTAGAAATAGACATAACCGTTAACACCAACTCTTCAACACCGACTCTAAGAGTACTGTGCCTGAAATGAGATATCTGATTTCTCTTTTAGTGGTTGCGGTATTGTTGCGAGATTCCGTATCTTTGTACTTTAATGTAACAGCAATCTGAGCAAGGAACAGCTCCTCGACACCTGAATGTTGGCAAATGAACGTATCGTTCAAAATATCCTCTAAACCCGGAACAGTTGGGGGCCTTATGACAACTCTAGGCAATGTCTCAAATGTGTCCTACTATATCCTCCCACTCCAGTACTATTGCGGCTTACACAATGCGCCATATGTACAGTAAAGCATTTCCTGCTCTAAAAGCTGCGTTACATAGGCAGTTTAGGTATCTGGTACTAATGCAAGTTGCTTGGCTAGGTGGGTTTATTTCGCTACTGGATTGGCATACATCACGCTCCCCGATGATAAAGATGCCAGTGCATTTGTAAATGGAGAAGTGCCCGAACATAATGTGCTACACATAGGTCCGTGTAACTTTTACGACGTTTCTGGAGTTCGTGAAGTCGCATTGGCTTAAAAGAATTGGGACTGTCTCAGGCAGAAAGTTGAGGCCCGGGCTGTCAATTTGTTACTTTTTATTCTTCATTGAACGTCTACTCTATACCAGAGAGCTATGTATACGGACGTACATAGTTTAGGCATCTCCTAACTAAACGTATTTCATCATAGCTCATGATACACCCTAAACAATCACGACATGAAATCATCTACTATTGAGAAACGTATATACCCCTATAAAACTACATCTTATCTCTAATATCTTCTTAGTTCTATAATTTTAGTATTGAAGACCTTACCCTACTTACCTAGGTAGGCAGGTACATAATACTGATTCACATAAGCACCTGATTAAAAGCCTCTCCGAAGTAGTATACCCGGTGGTTTCTGACTTAGCTATGGCCAAGCTAGCTGTACTACTGCCGCTTAACTACTGCGTTATGGGAAGATACCGCGTTGTCCTGGCCTCTTAAAACATCGTTCGTTATATGTTAAGTTGACAGTCAAACTAGAAATAGTTCTTGACAGAGGAAACCCATCGTGTCTGGCCCTAAGATTCATTACATCAACGAGTTGGCGCTAGCTGGTTGGTAAATTTTGTCAGAAAATCCACCAGAGTATCGCGCTGTGCGGATGATCATTAGCGTCTGATAATTCTGGAGTAAACCCCCCGAGTTGGACTAGGTAAACGGTCGCAAAAAGAATTAAAAAAAAGATTGGTAACGAGCTCAGCAGGAATCGAGCTTGCAATCTCCAAGGAGTGGGAGACCATTGATGGAACCGGAATCTGGCGCCTTACCATTATGGTTACAATTGAATAATTAATAGAACTATAATATGATAGTTCTGGTCAAGTACAGAAGGTTGGAGCTGAGTGAAGCTACGAGACGACCCCGTCTTAGTGGTGGTATTAGTATATTATATGCATTTTGACATATAAGATTTATATATGAAGCTCCTATATACACTACCTAGAAAATGACAACTCATTCAGCGTTAAAAATAGGTCTAGCCGCTACGATATTACATTCACGATGGTTTGGGTACTTTCAGCTTTGCAACTACTGACTTTTTTCGATTCGGGTGCTGTATCGATCAGGCTCGTTCACACAAACTCATTCACAATTTATAACCATGTTTATGTCTTGAAGGGTGTGTATTCTCTAGGAAATGAGAGTAATCACCGTGTCATTCATTAAAGAGAGTGTATTTTACGCCTAGCATCCCCAATTCCAACAGAAGGAGGTGCCAATACCTTCACCAGCAGATCCAACATCACGAACCCCTTTTTACTGCCTCACCAAGTGAACTTTTCTTTGACCAAATCTTCGGATAGATTCCATAGCCTCTCAGCCCCCTCGCTTGAGGTTGAATAGGAATTCGCCCGATCAGAAATCTGGCAGTCTATAAGGTAAACCCCGTGGTTTTCTTTATCGCCCTTGGTCTCAGGAAGGCTCAGTTTCGGATCCAATGCAGCAACAAGGCTTGTTGCTGATCCTGCTCCTAGTGTTTTAAAGTAAAGATGTCCCTCTTTCTTCCAACTGTCGATTAGATCTCTCGTGCTTTGTGTAACTTCTCTGGCCAGTTCTGTACTTATTACCCCGGGGTGCAGGGATATACTCAAGATTCCGTACTTCTCATACAGCCTCTTGTTTAATGCTATACTAAACAATACATTCGCAACCTTGCCCTGATTGTAACCTTCAAGCGGCAGGTACGCTTTTTCTTCAATATCCACCCCTCCCCACCGTCTATGCATCTCGTAAGGGGGCTGTTCGTCTTCAGGGAGTTCTTTGCTCTTCTTTTCGAAGTTGAGATCACTCCATCGCATACGAGCAGATACTGGAGAAAGCGAAGAAACGTTGATGATCCGGGTTGCCCCTTTCGGGTTGCGCTCTGCCGCCTTGAGAAGTTTCGGCATGATCAAGCAAGTGAACAGAAAGTGTCCGACGTGATTAGTGGCAAACTGTATCTCAATTCCATCTTCGTTGATCGTGCGTTCGGGGGTATTACCGATGGCGGCACTATTGACGATGATATCGATAGTAGGTATATCGGACCATGATAGAAGTTCGCCAGCAGCGGCCCTAACAGTTCTCTGTGTGGAAAGATCGAGAATAAGAGAGCGGTAGTCTACATTGGGAAATTCAGCCTTGAGCTTGTCGATGCACTCTTGAATCTTGGATGGAGTACGGCTGGCGAGGATTATGTGAGCTGGATATTGAGAGGCCTATGCAATGCGTTAGAGTATTGAGGGACAAGCGAGAAGGATACCTACAAAAGCTTGTACAGTTGTAAATCCAATACCGGCAACATTCACACCCGTCACAAGTACCGTTTTACCATGAATCTCCCCAGCAAAGGCCTTGGCAACATCCAATGCCTCTGTATGATCATTGAACTCAGGATGGGTTGTAGCAGTCATCTTGGCGTTGGATTTGTCTATCACGTTGATTTAAGTAAGTCAGTCTTTAAAAGTTGATATGATCTCAATTCGCGGTGGGTATTTAGAATTGCTACTAGTAGCCTCTTGTCTCGAATTTGCTTCTTATTTATATTCTCGACTTTATGTTTTCTTTGCCTAATACGCGCATCCCTGGAGAAGTTGAGAAAATCCAGTATGCTTGCCCACGGCCCCCATTCGCAATGGTCTTAACGGAGTTTATAGCTAACGCCTAAGCAATAATAACCAGGGATATAGGCTGTTAAAATAGACATGTCTTGCGAAAGAAGAAATCTTGGGCTTGTATTCTACTAACGATTCATATCTCCGAGAGTCTTGTAACTTAGTCTTGGCTTATATGTATTCGATGGTGGATTCGGAATTAGTGGGCATACTATTAGATAACCCCGAAATAGTTGCATATTACTCTTGCTGCGTAAAATGGAGATAAGAATCGGAGACCTTAGGAGATAATATTCCAATATTTGTCGTCTTTTATAATGGAATGATCTTTGAAGTCTGTTGTGAACTATCACGGCCCGTAAATATAAGGTATATATGAAGTCATTGTCTAGATCGATGATTTTTCCATTCGCTATTGCGCTCGGAGGTAGTATATAGGTAGGTACCTACATATCCACATACTCATACACAAGCTGCCCCAGATGGGCAAGCAAAACTAAATAGATACATCCTCAAAGCAAAAGTGAAGCTATTGTCCAAGGATAACGCCAAGGGTATCCACGCATTCCTAGGTACCCAAATCAGATAGGCTTCCCGAATTTCCCCCTTTCAAAACGCCGAAATCTAAGCAACCCATTTTCCTGTCTCAATCGGCGATATACCTCGCCCCGTCCGTAGTTTCTTTATATCCCCGAAGCCGGGACCTACTTATCAACGACCGAGACGCAGTGTTGCGACGGCATCGTGTTGATACCCTCCTGCTTCAACCTGTTGGGCCCATTCGGGCGCGATGTTTTCACGAATGTCTGTTTGACAACACTTGTGGCGGCATAAGTGCCGAGGAGCGTGTATACGTTCTTTTCTGCTGCGTTCCGGATACAACTGGAACGCCGAGTTCTATCACTCCAGAGTTATGCCGACATCCGTCTGTGGAGAAATACGGGAAACTCGAAGCCGTCTTCGAAGCTCAGCGCATTCCTCCGGTGGTGAGAGGGAATGTGGTACATGTCGTAGGCGTCCTCATCTTCGTCTAGGGCTGATTCGCAATCGCTGAGGGCTGGGCTTCCGACCTCAAATGAGAATGTTTGAATGTCTTGTGATGCCGTGTTCTTTTTGCTTGGCGCTGGAATGGTGATGGGCTTGGTCTGTGTGGTGTAGTTGGTCTTTTGCTCCATCTCTAGGGATTGGCTTTGTGTATATAGTAGTGCTTGTTGTTGATATGTATAACTATTGAAGGTATATATTGAAGGTATTGGCTTGTTGGTAGATGTGCTGGATAGAAGAAGAAAGGTCTATCCATGATTAGATTGATCTGATTATATACCTGATCTATCTAGATCGAGTGATCAAGATCCCCAGTTCATACCGACAGGTGGTCTGAGAGAGTTTATCGATAAAACTATAGACACCGAGCCATTCTCGTCTCATAAGAAAACTACAGAGGGTTTCAAAGTCATTTTGTGATGCATTCGAATGCTCTCCGAAGTGCATAATAATTGAAAGTGGGTGCGAATGGTGTGTTTTTTGAGCCAATGAGTTGACGATCGTACGATCGGGACAACCCGGTCGCCTGTGGAAGGACGACGAATTCGCAAACAAGCCGCGCAACGTCAATTACATAATTTAACCGGGCCACTAATCATCTGGGGAATCCTGGATTCTCTGAGGCAATTGTCTGGACTCGTCTAGCGGGAGGCGATTTCCAGTGATCCCCTAAATGGTGACCAACCAGATTGATGAATAAGAGCTTGGCATCTCTGTCTTATCACATAGTTGTTAAAAGATTTACGTAGTAGGACCTATAACCTCCCTATCTAATTCTATGTAATTGAATTCTCACCTAATAATGACGATACATGTTCATCTAAATATGTGTTGCTATAAGTAATATATATCATCGTCATATATACCTAGGTGCTTAACTACTCAATGGCATTGAATACGCTGTCTTAATTATGACATCGAGAACTCGTTATCACTTTTAATGAAATACCTTAGGTAGGTACCTATGTAAACAATCCATCATATCCGCCTCTTGGCATCCCACAGAAAACCCATTGAGCTCATATGGACAAAAAACGACAAGTCCATAATATTCTTAGCAAACCCACACTTCAGAACTTGTATGTATGCTGTGTTACACGATGTGTCGGTTCTTTAATATCGAGTGTGAATATGGCCTGCTGTGCCAGATCATACATCAGGTGGTTGGAAATATTGCATTTCCGAATGTTTGCTGGTGCTCCACATGTGATTGGAATACTAATGAACGAATGCAATGTAACTTTGGACGGAATCAATGGATCGTATGCATTCTATCACGTCGGATGGCCGCGGCAAAGGCTGCATGGCATATTGTGGGTTACTCCGAAGGTAACACCATTAGCCTGGACGCTGCAGACTTCTACTGCATATCTTGCCACTAAGTGTTCTAGGTGTTCCAATTTGCAAGCGTTAAATTAATTTCCCTGGAGATAAACCGGCCTATAGATTAGTCTTCACATGGCATCGAATAGACATACGTAACCTAGTGGACTGTTCAAAGTTGAGGATCGACGATCCATCTAGCCCCTGAATCCGCATCTAGCGCTTTGCAAGAGTTACGATAATACTCAACATCTCACTGTAAGCATTCTGTGCTTACTGGTTTAATAAGAGGTATGCTATGTAGGTAGGTAGCAATCGGAAGCGGAGAAGATGTCTGGAGAAGTACAATATCCACGTATATACAATTACAATGTGTCCGTGGAATACTTTTTACTACCCCCTTCCCACCCCCTTCCCACCTTTATTAATCCTACTCTTATCAACGACTCACCTGTACTGGGCGAAATAGAAAGATATGTAATAACCACAAAGTTATAGTCTAATAATCGTTTCTGAAATCTAGAATAATCATGTTGAAAGCCTTGATTACTACCTTGCTGATGGACGCCCAAATACTACCTAGGTAGCTTTGCTTGAATATACCTTTGATTTTGACCAAGTGATTCTTTTCCAAGCTTACCTTGTTCGTACCTGTATGTAGTGCTGCTTATCTATATTTGAACGGCGGATATATCCCCAAAAGCGACGCGAAGACTTGCTCATAAGACGTCTCAACATATACAATATTACAACTAGAACAAGAGAATTTATTGTCACTCAAAATTCATACCAAAACTGTGGATATGCTCGAGGTTCGCGAGATCACAATACAAATAGCACATGATGGGTTTAAGAGTGGTAAGTTTACCGCCAAGGAGCTCACCAGCGCATTTCTTGAACGTATCGCAAAGTGGGATAAGGCCGGTCCTCGGATTAATTCGACGATGGCTATGTCTGCTACGGCACTGGAAGAGGCGAAAGCTCTCGATCATTATTTCAAGGAACATGGAAAGCTAATGGGAAGACTTCACGGAATTCCTATATTGGTGAAAGACCAAGTACGGATATCCTTGAGAGGCTAAGAGATATTGAGCTAATTAGAATGTTTCCTCTAGGCGGACACGAAAGGAATGGTCACCACATATGGTTCAGCTGTTGCGAAACATAATGTCCCCGACGAGGACGCGTTTGTGGTCACTAAGTTAAAGGAAGCTGGCGCAGTGATTCTGGGCAAGACTACACTCGCAGAATGGGCTACAGTTTGGTTTAGTGCGAACGGCGCGACAGATTACGAGTTCACTAAGAACCCTTATAACCTTGGCTACGATGTTGGAGCATCATCCGGAGGCTCTGGTGCCGCTGTGGCTGCAAACTTCACTGTTTTAGCTGTGGGAGAAGACACAGGTGGCTCTATTAGGGTCCCGTCGTCCTTCTGCAATATCGTTGGTCTTCGTCCAACCCCTGGCCTTATCTCGCGAACAGGCTTCTGTCCCCTGATAAAAGTGCAAGATACACCAGGGCCGATGGCACGAACAGTTGCCGATTGTGCGCTTATGTTAGACTGCATGGTGGGATTTGACCCCAGAGATGATTTCACGGGGTTTGCAGCTACTGCGGCCGCCCTAGGCCTACCAAAGGGCGGTAGCTACGCAGCTTTCCTTGGAGACGGAGTAGGGAAAATTAAGAAGGCGAAGATAGGGGTTGTCAGACAAAAGTTTGGCCCAGATTCTGATCCATATTGCAAAGCAGTGAACAGAGTGGTCCTGGCAGCAATTGATAAACTTCGGAGCAGCGGCACAACCTTTGTCGACGTATATATCGAGAACCTGGACCATTACATGATTTACCCGCTGACATATCTCCAAAGGTCACGTAGCGATATCAATAGCTTCTTGGCAACGAAGCCACATCTTCCACAAGACATTGCGGATATTATTCCAGAAAAATCGGATACCCCCTATATGAGTACGCTATGCGCCGTAGCGCATGGCCCAGAGGACCCCAAGAGTGATCCGACTTACCTTGATCGAATTCTGATACGGGATGAATTCAAGCGCAAAGTGGACTGCCTCATTGCATCACTAGGTCTTGATGCGCTTACTTTGCCGGATGTTCGAGTTCCCCCTCCGCGATTTGAAGATGCTGTAAACGGCAGATTTATGAAGAATGGAGAGGAAGACTTCCCAACCAATACATATCTCGCCAGCGTAACACGCCATCCGGCCATCTCAGTGCCAGCTGGGTTTACAGAAGAGGGACTTCCGGTTGGTATGGAGTTAATTGGTTTGGAATATCAGGAGCAAACCCTGCTCGAATTGGCTTACGGGGTAGAAGCGATAATAGGAGGGAGGAAGGCCCCGCCAGCGCCATTGTAACGATCATTGTTAGTGAAGGAGACTTAGTAATTATATGTAAGAGCATGGCTTGGCTTATGAAGCTATGGCATACTGTAGGGTTAGATACCTTAAGTGCAAGGGAACCTTATCACATACGTAGGTAGAAAGTGGGTAGTAACAGAAAACCGCCATGACTGTGCCTCATCGTGATGGCGCACCGGACTCCTTTTTAGATACTGTTAAGTCCGGAGAATCCCATAAACTCCGGACCCCCTACATATATGTACCCCACCAACAAGATATTCTCAATCATTTATAAACGTAACGTTCTTTCTAAATATTGTTAGGTAACTCAGATTAGCACGGCTGGTTTGTTTATTGCAGCACGATTACAGTATGGTATTATCAACAGCCATCCCTGGCGGCGGCCCGGACGGGTTGCTTCTTCCGAGTCAGGATCCGTGGTATACGGCCCCGCCCGACTTTGAAGCCTCTACCCCTGGAACTGTGCTCCGGGTTCGAGCTGTCCCGGGTGGGCCGACTGTCTTCAGCAATGCCTCTGCAGCCTTTTATATTCTATACCGTACTACTGGCTCGCGATACCAGCCAACCTGGGCAGTGACGTAAGTAACCCAAGTCTCTTGTTCAGTATAGTACCTTAGGTAAGTATCTAACCACCTAATCATTGACTAGATCTCTGATTATCCCCAAGAAGCCCTTTGTCTCGCCATCCGGGTTCAATGCCCTGCTTTCTCATCAGCTTGCGTATAACTCGCCGAGTATCGATTTCGGGCCGTCATACCGTATCTTCCAGCCGCCGCCTGCAAATGCGTTCGGCATCCCCACCAATCACGAAAATGTTGATACAATGCTAGGCCGTGGTTGGTTTGTTACCATTCCCGACTTCGAAGGACCCCGTGCTGCCTTCGGCGCGACAGTTCAAGCAGGCCATGCTACGCTCGATGGAATTCGTGCTGTGCTTTCTCTGTGTGGTAATTCCGAATTTTTGCTCTTACCTACTAGCGCAGACAGGTTCAAGTATGCGATGTGGGGATACAGTGGCGGCTCGCTCGCTTCCGAGAAGGCCGCTGAGCTACAAGTCCAATATGCCCCTGAGCTATCAATCGGCTTCGTCGGTGCCGCGTTGGGTGGTTTAGTGAGCGATGTAGGATCTGAGTTCAGCTTCACTAACAAAATGCCCTTCATGGGAAATCTGGTCTTGATTTTACTGGGTATTATGAACGAATATCCCGAAGTTGATACATATCTCCGTAGCCGCCTTAAGACTGATGGTCCGCAAAATGCCGCTGCCTTTCTTAAGGGCCGCGAGATGGATTCAATGCAGGCTTTCCAAGCATATGCCGGCCAGGATATCTGGGGCTTTTTTATTGGTGGTCAAGCCGACTTTGAGGAATCAGAAGCCTTGCGCAGGATCAAAAAGGTTGAGTGGACCCTTGGTTTCCACGGTGCCCCGGAGATCCCGCTCTTCGTTTATAAGGCAATCGACGATGAGTTTACACCTATTTCTGACACGGACGATCACATCGCCCACTACAAGCGGTATAACGTCTCTATTCTATATGAGCGCAACACGGCCGGTGGTCATATTTCTGAGATCGTAAATGGTCAAGACAGAGCATTGGAGTGGTTGAATGGTGCGTTCAGCGGCTCGCATAACAGTACAAACCAAGGAGTCGAGATTCGTGATGTTACTGTGGATATTTATAAGCCCCCTGCTGTTTAAAGTCGCACAATACTCTCTTATAGTGAATATTTAACGTCTATTCGGCTAGAACGGACTATTATGTATAAACCTTTAGGTTATCGAATCAAGACTATTATCCCATATACCCTCATAGCCACAAGGAATATTATATCCTTGAAATAGTTACACCTGAGTTGATATATATATTTAATGAGAATTTTATAACACCGCTGCCTTTCTTTCTGCTCACGTTACTTACCCGTGTCCCCGATATATAGACCTATAGGTCGCGATACTGGTAAAGCCGGTTAACTCCGCCGAATTGAACTAACTACAGAGTAAACCCCTCGAGTATATATAAAACCTAATTGGCTGACACGACCAGCCTTCCTTGAAGAGTATCTCCGGATCCTTGACCGGCTTCCGAATGAGCGGGGGTTCCTCCGTAGCCAGTTCGCACCTCGGGAGTTACTAAACATGTTTGCTTCGTATAGCCGTCCTATTACAGATACATACACGAAATTACAGGAGTTATGATATTCGAATTATCTCCCAAGCATCTCAGCGGCGCTGAACAATGCCATGTCGTTTGAGAAAGTCGATGCGCTCTTGGCAGTCCGTAAGAGATCCGTACATAGTGCTGTGTGCCAATCCTCGTGACAGCTTGTAGATGTGAGTATCGACCCGAACAGCATAGGCGGTGTGATGAGTCTGACGCCATTCTAGATCTGGGGTTCATTTTTTAGAGGGAAACAGCGAGAGTCGCAACGGCTCTCCTCGCCGCTCTCGGCCTTATCAGTCGGCTCCCCACACATGATGTTGATTTTCTCCTCTAGGCAGTTAGTCTTTGTCAGGGTAGGCAGAAAACGATGTAGAGTAGAAATCTAAAGTCACCTTGGCGACCTTTGGCCACACTTGTATTTTGAGTAATCATGTCTTAACTTGAATGTAGTCACAGACGGAATCCTAGAAAATTCATATATATGGCTAATAAGAGGCACTAACCCCCACTAAACCCACTAAACCCACTCACGGATTACCCAAAATGGCCGAAGGAAAGGGCGTGACGATTTTTTGTAAATAATACTACTTTGTATTTAACTTACCCCCCTACCGATTACACTTATTGCATATTAATAAACTTTTCTTTTAAGGGGTTAGTAAGACCTGAATATTTTGGCGTTGTTTATCGAGTTGTCGCGCTTTCCGGGCGCTAAGGATTGGTCCGAGCCAATGAAAAGACGTTACGAGGCTTAAATATTACTAGAAAAGGCGATGATTTAGCGGTGTTTGAAAATACTCGGAAATAAGTGAGAGATATAACATTTCAGAAGTATTTCAGATCAATCCTTGATTATTAGCCGATTCGTTAATTGAAGCGTAGCGCCCGAAAGGCGCGACAACTGCTTTTCATGGCCGTGTTTGGTAAGATAGGTAGATATACGGTGGTTAAGCAGGATCTTATCTCATCCCACATCAAAATAGTATCGTGGTCTGACTGCATATGCTCATGTACCATGTAAGAAGTATGACTGCTACCGATACTTAAATAGCACGTGGTAAGTAAATGCAGTCATACGGCATGTCCCTTGCAGGAATTACACGTGAGCCACGATTAGAGTTAATATCGTAATGATTATGACTAGGTAGAAGCCATTAAAAAACATTCAAATCCAAAAATGATGGGCAATTAATAAAACTCTGGTGGCTATAAGTCTAAGGTTACTTTAATAGTTGTTTGAAATACGATCAACGGTAGTAGATACTACTAGTGCCAAATATCAGATCAATACCTAGGTACATACATGTATCCCCTTAAGGAAGCAACTATAATAACACAACGCGATCTGGGTATCTTTGAATTGCTCAAGAACACTCTAGTACTAGAAATTTAATTACTATATACATAAATTAATAACGGTTACGGGCGCATTACGGTGAAAAGATTTCCTATTCTTATAGCTTTCCTGGGATTTCTTTTTTTCAGCGTGTGAACATTTCAAATCTAAATATCTAACAAGTATCTATCTAAATATACAGCGAAGTAAGTTTGAGTAAAAATGACGTTGTAATACAGTTGTCCTAAGTATTAGGTTGTAATGTTGTTGCTATCAGCAGTTGCCTGATATGTCACAAGCGATCTTTTCAGCGAGGGCATCTGGTGAACTGTTAGCACTAATTCAATTTCACAACGTTGCTTGAAAATGGTTGCAACTTACAGACTGTTGCCATAGGGTGACCGGGAGGCAGAAGAGGGAAAGCTGATGCATCAACAACTCGCAAGTTTTGAACACCAATAACCTTTGCCGTATTATCTACTACCGACATCTCGTTGTCCTTGGGACCCATGGCGCAAGTACATGAGCCGTGATAGATGGTATTATAACTCTTCTTAATAGCTTCTAGGATCTGGCTGTCCGTCTTAACGTCGAGACCGGGGTATGTCTCATCCGCGATAGAAAAGTTGGACATGGCGTCTGTGTTCCAGAATTCGCGGGCGCGCTTAAATCCTGCGATTACCACCTCCTGATCTGCGCGGTTAACAAGGAAGTTCGGGTTGATTTCCGGCTGAATGCTGGTATCGGGCGAAGTGATCTTAACGGTACCTCGAGACTGCGGTGTGATGAGTACGACGACCATTGAACCATAGTTGCGGCCATCGTTAGGAGAACCGTGCCGCGAGTCTTCTTGGTCACCGATATAGGCACCGAGGGAAACATATTCGAGTTCAGGCCAGTCTTCAGGGTAGCTATTCAAGATGCCTAGGGTGCCGTTGGAAATTTCGGAGCGGAGAGGCTCAGGGACCTTTTCCCATCCGAAAGTGTCGGTTGTGGGGTTGGAGTACATACCGCCTCCGCGCTCGTTGAACTCGGCGGCGGCGGCAGCAGCGAAAGCCGGGTTGGAGAGACTGGAAATCGTGGGAGCATTAACTGCGTGAGTAAGACCAAAGTAGAGGTGGTCCTGCATGTTCTCGCCAACACCTGGTCGGTTAGCTACAACCGGAATGCCGAGCTCTTTAAGGAGGTCTTCGGGACCAACTCCAGAAGCTTGTAGTAGTTGGGGCGAACCGAATACACCGGCCGAAAGGATGACTTCTTTCCTGGCGGATATGGTATATTCGAAGCCTTGTGTGTCGACGAGTACACCTGTCGCCTTAGTACCGTCGAAAACAATCTTCTTCGCCATAGCTGACTGATATACTATGTATTCGGGGTAATCAAGTGCCTTCCGAAGGAAAGATGTCTCGGACGAGTCTCTCACTCCTGTTTGTGGGTTGATAGTAAACATGCTGTATGATTGGCCGAGAAGAGAACCGCTTTGGAAACCGGGGATCACAGAGATACCAATCTGTTCGAGACCCTTCTGCGCCCACGTTCCAAAGGCTTGCGCATAGTTGGCGAAGGTCACAGAAAGCGGTCCGTCACTAATGCTAAATGCATTTATATCATACTCGGGTGTTGAGTTGGAAGACCTTAGTTCCATGTTCGGGGCAGTGAAGTTAACGCTCTTCTGGAAGTACGGCAAGAAATTGTCCCACTGATAACTATCATCTCCCACTTTATCGGCCCACATGCTATAGGATGACTTGGTTCCTCTCTGGTACACCACTGTTTAAGACTTAGTTAGTGACTATCCATTGGACATTTATTGGAGTGCGTACTATAGTTCCTAGATGAGCAACCACCAAGTCCTTTACCACGAGCATAATGAATCGAAGCATTATTTGCACCCTATAACTCGTTAGCTTGAGGAAATATCGAAGAGGCAGCGCCGGAACTTACGGCTTGAGGAGCTGTCATATAGCCCCAGTCGATCAAAGGCTGCCAGTCATAATCACCCTTCCCAGCAAAAGCACCAGCTTGAGCTGGTATTTGACTGAGATTGCTGTTATCGATCTCAAAAAATGACCCAGCTTCGATAACTGCAACCGTACCGGCCTTCTGTTCGACCAGGCGCGTGGCAAGGGCTAAACCTGCGTTTCCACCTCCAACAACAACATAGTCATAGGTGGCATCGTCACCTGGCATGCCGAAAGAAGAGCCTAGTAGACGGCGAGCTTGGATGTGATTATCTAGAGGTGTGGTCTGCGCAATAGCAGCCAAAGCCACGACGGCATATGCCGTCTTCGCCGCCCAAGCCATCGCGGGTTGGTATATAAGATTAACAGATGACTAAGTAGACAAGACAAGCAGTCGAAGCTGGGGGAATCGAGGATCGGCGAAGAGCTTGCTGGCGAGACTGGTTTCTAAAATTCTTGCGATGAGATCGACATCATCGACTTGTTTTATATGTTTTGACAGCCTTAGGTGCCCAGGCTAGAGCTAATAATTTCATAGCCATTCTCGATACTCCATATGGTAGGCTATGGACAGGCGCACGTACTCGCTCGCGCAACCGTAATCGAGATTACCTAGAAGTCATAACTTCTCCTAGATCCTTCACTCGGAAGGATTCAACTTTGGTGAGCTCTAGTCAACACGATCATGGCTATATTCGTTTGATTTCAAGCGTTGATGTCGAATAAGGTCCAAAAGGAGGTTCCGAAGCGGCGTCTTCTTGGAAAGTTATCTCGCTTACCATCGTAACTGATGTCAGCTAGTTGGCTCTAATACTTACTGTGTTATTCAAGGATTATGGCAGATCCGTTCCGTGGGTAATTATAGATGATCGATAGAGGTACAGCTTATATCTCCGAGCTATCTAGGAACGACGTCAGGCCCTGCAGAGGCCCTGCACAGGATCTTACGTGCGTGGGGTATGTGTGTGTGTGTGTGGGTGTGGTATGCGATAAAAGTGATAAAGAATTATAAGCAAGCTGAAAATGCCGTGTAACCAACAGCCTGGGTCTTACCTACCGGTAAGGCATATCTGCAGTGAGGAGCTGACGATGAGGTTTTATGCATGATATTATATCTTATACTGTATCTTTATAAATACCTAGGTTAGGTAGCTACTTTTATATATATTTAATTGACAATGTGGCTCACTTAAATCTTTTAGTCGTTAACTAAATGATTGTAAGAATTATTTCTTTAAGTCTTAGGCTAGATTTTATGTTAGTTATTGCAATTAAAAGAGGTAGTTAAAAAAATAAACTTGATAATAACTATTAGTTACTTAAACCGAAACTTAACAATAACGAGGCGGTATTAGTTTCCTCTTTTCTATTTTTTAAACGCCTCCTACCTGCATGAATAAGCACGGAAAGGATTTCTTTTATCTTACATATACTAACTTAGTAAACCGAATACCGTGGTAACTGGTCGTCACAGGGTCCGGTTCACAGTTTTTGCAAATACCGTGAGTCGCTCCTCATTTGGGTACATGACATGTTCTTCCACCAAACCTCACTTTGAACCTTCGGAGTCCAATTTGGAGTCCCCACTTGTCTATTTTCCCATAGCAGTTGATTCCCTCTACAATTCTTTACATAGTGCCTTTAATCAAAGTGTAGCCTATACCGGAAATCTCCGTCAGCTGATTGAATACTGGTACCTGAGTTGATCCAGGGTAAAAAAAAAACCCCCGATTGGATTGTTAACATAGGATCTCAAAAAACCAACAACAGAGAGTCAACGCTTAATGTTTACCACATTCGTGGGAACGCCTCAGTCACTAACTGGGAGTAACAAGAGTGGACATACGGGAGGAACCTTAGTGTCACCCTCGTCCGAACCGGCCGAAACCTCGGTTCGTGCTCCACCCAGGCCAAAGCGGCTACAAGTTGCTCGGGCTTGCGACTGGTAAGTACCTAATCCTTTTATATTTATTTAATTTTATTTTCCCGTGTTTCACTGAAGCCGCATCTATATCACCAATATACCTAAATACCTAAGGTATCTACCTTATCCAAGTTCAACATCTCCTAATGGACATCGAACAGGTGTCGAGTACACCGAGTCAAGTGCGACAACAACCTCCCATGCAAGAATTGCCGAAGCAGAGGATGGCAATGTAGCAACAAAGCCTCAAACGAGGCCCGCACCTTAGCACATGCTTACCGGTAAGTCTGCCTGGCTGTGCCACTTATGTGAAGCTCAAGAGTGCTTACATTCTGAGATTTGATAGTGAGATTGACCGACTGAAGCAACAAGTCACCGAGTTAGAAGAACAGCTCAAGGAGGAAAATAATTCCGCCAATAATGCTAGTCGCTCATCCTCAGCAAAAGCATCGTCGCCTGTGGATCTTAACTATATGTGGGAATCCACAAGCACGAAGAAGTCTTGGGATGGCATCGAGACTAGCACAGCCCACTCGCGTCAGAAAACGTGGTACGGGCCGTCGTCGCTCTTCTACTTTATTAGCCGCATGAACAGCTACCTTACAGCGGTATTTCAGCAGCTACATCTGGACGAACAGATCCAACTCAATTCGGTCGCCAAATCATTTCCGACTCCTAATTGTAGCAATCCATCCGACGACCATGAGCTGTCATCTCAGGAGCCTAACAAGGGAACATCTTCTGGCGAATTTCTTACGCCAACCCAAGAGGAGTATTTTCTGGACCTATTTTGGCAATCTTTTCACAGCTCCCTGCTCGTCCTCAACGAGCTCGATTTCAAAAAACACTACAAGTCATTATGGGTGACCCCCGGTAAACCCCGGAAACCTTCAGCCCTAGTGGATATTGTCATCGCATTGTGTATGCAATATGGTAGTAAGTGGTTTTCATCAGTCCTTAATCACACCCCCTTGTCGTATTGCGCGTAGATATGAATCCTACCCAAGAATCTTATCGCCTAGCCCATCATCCTGTTACCCATATGTACTAGATATAGCAATAGCTGCTTACCATATAACTTCGTAGTGGCGGGGATACCACGCGGTACAAAGGTCTCATCTGACGTGGACGCTGATGACCCGACCATCGCCGGACGTTGGTATTATCGGAGATGTCAGAGCCTTTTGACTAGCGAGTTGGAAAGTCCGACGATAAGCACATTACAATGTCAGCTCCTCTCTGTCGTTTATCTATGCTGTGCCTCGTTTCAGAACATGGCGCACAGTACCCTTGCTCTCGCTGTTCGTACTGCGCAGATGCTTGGACTGCATTTTGAGCCGCCTGAGACCCTGCCACTTGCTGAACGAGAAATGCGCAAGCGTCTCTATTGGTCGCTTTACATGGCTGAGAGTAAGACTGGCATGAAACTAGGCCGCCCTTTCTCGCTAAGTCTATCTACGACCCTGTGCAGCCTGCCTAGCGATGATCACAATGTTGCAATGCTAGCGGGATCCGACTTTGCACCGCTTGGAGAGAACGTCACGTGGCTCAGTTACAACCTATACAACACGAAGTTGATCCTGGCCGCACGCGCGGTCCATACAGCACTGTACGATAAGTATTCGGATATCTATACTGGTGAGAAAGGTACTATCATCTATGATGACCTCGAAGCTCTGGAACGATATGCCGATTATCTCGCTACAATAATGAAAACCTTGGATACCTGGGCCGTTGCTGTTCCCGATGCGCTTAAGACGAAACGTGTCGGGGCTGGCGTTTCCTTGTCGACAGATCATTCCCCTTTAATTGTTGAACGGTTCGCTCCTCTCTGGTTACAGCGACAGCGCCTACTTCTGGAGTTGTTATATCATCACCTGTCTATGAACCTCTATCGGCCCTTCATAGTATTCCCGTCCACGTCACTAACTACATGCTCTTCACCACCGCCCCCAACACCGGTAACCCAATCACATGCTAACTCGGCCGTCAACCACGGTATGGCAATAACGCATATCATGCACCAGATACTGTCCGAGACTGATATCCTGTGTGGCTGGCTCGAAGCTTTCCAATGGCAATGGAACGCCGCCGTCACGATGGCTGGATACCTCCTCGCGCATCCAAATTCTAACATCGCAGGTACTGTGCGCCAGGCTGTGGAGCGTGCCGTGGCTGTATTTGAAATATTCGGGCGCAGTTTTGCGGCTGCTAACAGTGCAGCGGCTGTGATGCGGGATCTCACAACGAAGGCTGATTTCCTCGCCTCCAGGACGGCTGACGGCCAGATGCAGGTACCAGACCACATGATGGGAGCAGGGCTCATAGAGGGTAGCGGTCCCATGATGCATACAAACGAAGACCACGTGGAGATGCAGAATGTAATGGCAATGGACACGGCATTCTCCGTGGATTCCTCCATCGGCTTGGAGATGTTCTGGTCTGCCATGGGCAATGTGCCGGATGAGTGGGGTTACAATTTCGGGGCCGGTTGAGCCCTTCAAGGGAGATGAAGAGAATGTCATATACAGATGTTTTTTGGACTCGGTATTTCATTTTGATATACGTGTGTGCCTACCTACGCATTAGAATATGAGAATCATGCTTGGAGTATATAAGTTCATAATAATAAATTATACATGTCATGAGAAACACAAAACTCACGAAATACTCGCCCTTTGGAACATTTTCGGGTCAACTTGGTTTTTCTATCTTCTCGCATCACATTTTCATCGGTACCTAGATTTGCGGTTACGATAGATACGCGCAATTAAATGAGTGCTCGACAAAGCTCTCGTTTGATATATTTCGAGACTGGGCAATAAAAGCGCCAATCTCAATGATTAATTTCGCACCATTAGAAGTTCAGGTATTTCTTCATGATTGAAAACTTATTCAACGTGCTAACCTAGGTTAGAAGAGATCCTCTATTAGCGATATCTGGTGACAATGAAACAGAATCCGAAGAAAACCGCAATTACAGTGTTAACGTACATAATTATGCGCCGCAAGAGGAACTGTCCGGGGGATCCTTGTCTTAGACCGCCCGTAGCCGCAGCTAGTTTAGCGGCCCCCATATTCTGCCGCAGCTCGCATGTGTCGGTAGCCTTAGCCAAGCTGTCAAGTCGGTATTCTTTATTCTTGTGGATACCGAAGTTCTGTCTCCATCGGCATTGAGTTGAAACGACTTTTCGTCCGGCATCCGGATGGAGTCCCAGACGATCAATGCTGCCAAGGCCATACACCGCCATCGTCTCCCCTCCGCATTTCGCATCAAGTTGAATATCGACATTCTCATGCGCGTATACGTGATCGGGAGCGTACTGAGCCACGTCCACGCTCACGGGTACGCGGGCCGCCGCTTCGTCCCGCAGCGCCGGATGTCTCGTAGGATGATGTGATGATGTATTTCGTACTTGGCTTCTGGAGGTGAGGGGACGCTATGGCAGGAGCTGGATTTGCGTAATAAAGCGCACATACAATGTTATGGGCGGGGGATCACCCCTCATCTTCGTCGTCGCCGTCAGCGAGAGAGTTATTCTCCGTGAAAAAATCGGCGACTATGTTAGTCCCGATAGACATGGTAGCCACGATGACGATTTTCCACCATTTTTATCGCGTGACTTAGTTTAACGCCTACGCTCGACCCTTAGCCATATAAGCTGATCCAGGAACGGTTTCCCCTGTCGCATAGGCCTGCTCGATGGTCAGGGGGGGAGGGGCTTCCCTGCGCCTTTAGGACCGCCTATGTAGTTGAAGGATTCCGGGAGAGATATAGCCATAGTTATCTCGAAAGATTTAAACTAGGATCGCGTTTTAGCGCTTACGCGGCCCCATACGGATAGCTAGCATATCAGAAGAAAACGTTTAGGCGCTTCTCCATTAAAATTCTATCAATTTAGGATCAGCCGTGGAAGATAAGCTACTTACAGAATCAGATCTAAAGACCTAGTACATAGCAGCGGGTAGCCGGGCTTGGCTTAGTGGAGTCACTCCGGATCCCTAATTTAGGATTCTAGGACCTGGGACATATACACTAGGTACATGTCGCGAGATAGCATGTGTATGTGTAGTTTAAATTTAAAGAGTCGAGGAGGTTGGCGGATGTTTTTATCTATGTCTACAAAGAGAAAATAAGCAGGTGATATTTTGAAAAAAACAAACGAAATGAGTTGGCGGAGCTGAAATACTCCGAACATATGCACGAGCAGCAGGAGAATATCTCATAGAAGCGAGCGATCTGCAGCTATGCGAGCTGACAAGTGAGGTCAAAGTAACGTCAAGGGTATAATCAGTACGTTATTGATGCAAGGCTATAGGCTTAACGCCGAAATACCTATGGGGTTGTTTGTGATATCATAGGAAGGATCTGGAGCTTCTCGAAAATATCTGTCATTTTTATTCAAGGAGTCAGAGCAGAGAAAATTTGGGCATAGATGTGATGCCTTTCCAAAAGGAGATATGGTATATTTGCCGCTTCAAGTTACTTGAGTCAGCATCCGAGAGGAGGACTCCGGCCGCTCCTCTTTTATCGAACCAATCAAAATCCTTCTCTGTCTCCTTTTGGTAAGGGATCTATGGCATAAGCAGGCATGACAGCCTTAGGCACAGTCCATTCAGAGGCGCAATACGAACGGTTCAACGACGCGCCAATGCAATAACTGACGGTTATACATCACGAAATCTGAATTGCAGCACAATAATAGAAGGACTTTGAATTAACTCCTTAAGCCCGAAATAGACGGATCAAGTTCAGGGTGGCAATCATGATATCAAAAATATTCTGTGTTGAGAATAAAAGACCTTTTAGCACCGGGCCCTCAATTGTATTTCCTCTCGTTCCATCACCGTGTCCAACACTAGTTCCATCCGGCAAGCCTTATACTCAGCCACCTTCGGTGCCATACTATTGCACCAATGGCAGACTACAGCCAAGACATCGAGAAGCGCAGCAGTGCCGAGATCCGCACTAAGGAACAGCTATCGTCCAACTCGAGTGACGGCGAGGGCAGTGGGGAGGTACAGGAACGTACTATTCGAGGTATCCGATGGCTTCTCATTTGCATCGCCATCTTCTCGGCAAACATCCTCTACGGTCTTGACTCCACCATTGTCGCCGATATTCAGGGTGCGGTCTCGGAAACCTACAGCAATGTTGCACAGCTGGGATGGCTCGGTGTCGGGTTTACGCTGGGATCAGCCGTTATGATCTTGCCGCTCGGAAAGGCCTACGGCCTTTTCGACAACAAGTGGATTTTCATCGGCTGCCTAACCAACTTTGCTGCGGCTAGTGCCCTCTGCGGAGGTGCGCCGAACATGAATGCCATGATCGTGGGCCGTGTTTGGGCTGGCGCTGGCGGAGCCGGCATGTATCTCGGGTAGGGATATACCCATCAAGTTGAAACAAGTTAATTTACTAATGATGGTATAGAACATTGAATATCTGTACCGCCTTGAGCTCACCAAAGGAACATGGTTTCTATGTAGGGCTCATTGGCTTCGTCTACGGTGTTGGGTGTATCCTTGGGCCTATTGTTGGCGGTCTTCTAGCTGATAGCCCTGCCACTTGGCGATGGGTAAGAAGCATAGTTCCCATGATAAGTATTGATTATTTCTATGTTGCTAATGAATCTCCAGGCATTCTATCTTAATCTATGCATCTTCGCCGTCATGGCTCCCATCTACCTCTTCCTGCTGCCATCCATCCCACGCAAGCCAGAGACGGCTCTGTCGGACAAATTGAAGACTTTGGATTGGTTGGGAATCATCCTCAATGCTGGCATGTATTGCTGCTTCACTGTTGCCTTTACCTTCGGTGGTGCTATATGGGAGTGGAGTGATGGTCGGATTATCGCCCTGTTCGTTGTTTTTGGTGTCTGCGGTATTGCTTTCGGCGTATCTCAAGCCCGTGCCATCTTCACGAACAAGGTTGACCGACTATTCCCCTGTGATTTCTTACGAAATCCTCAGCTGGTACTTCTCTTCATCATCATGGCTTGTGGTGGAGCTGCCGTATTTGTTGCCGTTTACTACATTCCGCTGTACTACTTGTTTGTCTATGGGCTTACCGGTACTGGGGCTGCTGTGAGACTGCTCCCGTACGTTTGCTGCTATGTGTTTTCAATCCTCCTCTGCGGTGCAGCCATGAGGAAGGTTGGCTATCATATGGTCTGGTTTACTGTCAGCGGTCTCCTTATGACTGCTGGCGGAGCAACAATGTTTACAGTAACAGTCGACACATCAAACGCGAACATCGCCGGTTATACGGTTCTAGTCGGCTTGGGTATGACGACAAGTCAAGCTGTCTATGCCGTAGGCAATGTTCTAGTGGAACCAAGCAGGGCATCTGACGTCATTCAGTTCCTCAATATTTCCCAAGGCGCCAGTGGTCTTATTGGATTAGCGATAGCCAGTGCGATATTCCAGACTAAAGCATTTGATGGGATCCAACAGGTGCTGGGACCGGGCTACACGAAGAGCGAGATCCAAGCTGCTATTGCTGGAGCCAAGAGCGAAATTTTGGCAAATGCTCCTCCTGAAATCCGGGCTCAATGTATCGATGTCATTGTGTCCGTCATCGGTGATGTATGGGCAATGATTATCGCGGCTGGCGCTCTTTACACAATTTGTTCGCTTTTCTTAACACGTGGACGGCATATCACTCCCAAGACTGTATCATGAATTTTAGGACATCTCGACTAATTACGGTTGTTTGACGTTTATGTATAAGGCTTTTTCGGTTTAGAATTGGTGTTGCAATAGTTTCAAAACATGATAAGATATCCACGCGGGTCGGAAAACTGAACTCTGGAGAAATAATTCAAGATATATATTATTAAAAACCACTACTTGGACCTTATTTTGATATATTTCTTTTCTTGGTTATAAAGTGATGCTACTTTGGTAATGCTGTGATAATTTATGGCACCTTGGCATATTATAAGCTGTGCAATAGTTGAATTCGTCAAATACTCATGAGATCGGTGTTATTTCCTAATAAGCTGGATAAAAATCGCTAGGTACCAATAAGTTTTCATAATTTGGTACGTATTCGATCGCAAAGATGTTGGTCAAAATCGAATGCAAGGACTTAATAGTAATATTTTAATGCTAACCTTTACTTTATTTTTACTCAACTAATTTAAACGGATATATGAATGATTTAGCAATTTTAAGCAATTCACATATACTATTTACCTTAGATTCTCAGGGTATGACTTCTTGATATCGTGAAGAAACAAAGCGCGTTGAAAATGAAGTAAAGACGTTGAATTAAAGTTAACATGTTACGTCACCCACCGGATAGCTAATATCAAATAAGTTGATAATAGTTTTCGTATAACAGATCAGTGCTGACCTAGTTTACCTTCTGAGTAACTTGCTTGATCTTAGGTGAGTTGGTTTTACCTTTTAATGAATATAATAAACGGGAATATTAACTATGCCATTATAAATAAATATTAATTACAATAAAATGTGATAAGAAAATATAATAAAAACTCGGTATTAAATTTCTGATTCAACTATTAATTATTATTAATAAAAGGATATAATAATTAATCGTGTCGGTTGATAAGGTAAGGGATAATATGGTGTAACCAATTCGCAATAAACTTCTAGTCAAACTGCATTTACTCAAATTCATTGCATTCACTCTCAAAATTTTTATTCTCTCCGTCTTTCATCCATGTCCATTACTACCTATCAGAAAATGCCTTCCCAAAATCTAATAGATTGCTTTGCATTTCTCGTTTATGCTCAGCCGTCGTTATCACATCACAGAATAGCGCACTTATTTACTCCTGAATCCTCGCGCATCGTGGTTGTGGCTGTGCCCCACAATCCCTCAGCGTTCATCATGGCCTGCTTTTTCCTTCAACTTATGAACTCTCTAAGCAGACGAATGAAGACTATATAAATATAATCGGACCAGAGTAGAATAAATATATTTTACATTAGTTACCATGTTAGGCACGCGGAATAACTTACACCAGTCCTCCGGTAAGGTACCTAATCTAGTTGTCACACCATATCTCAATAACATCGTTAATCTATGGCCTCTTTTACTTCGGAGCTAACAATCTGGGTACACCTATATCAATATTTACTAACGTTTAAACCCTAAATTAAGTATGATTATAATATACCTACCTACTTAGGTAATTAACAAATTGGCGCCATATAAACTTATCGCGATCTTTCTATCCGTCGTTTAGATTCAATAGCTAACCATTGCAAGATTGTGGAACGAGGTTCTCAAAGAACACTCCTTTTCTGGGGTTTAGGGCTATTTTAGAAGTATATCTAAAGTCTGGCAGCTGAGAAGGTTTTTTTCTTCACTTGATGCTAGGACGTTATATACCTGTATTCATGTGCCCGCTTGAAACCAAATAAAACCACTTATTTTAGACCCTAAAGAACACAATTCGGCACACTGGACAATTCAAGTAATTGGGTTTTAATCACGCAGATTAAATTGTTGTAAAGACATTCTATACGGAGGAATTCCGACTTAAAGGCATCTGCCAATATGGTAATAATAAAGCGTCGCAACTAGCATGTTTTTAATATATCCGCTCGCGAGAAAACAACCCTAGCTCACATTGTATGGCATTATTTCCTCGCACATAGCCCGCTTGACTTTAAATATACTTAAGTTTTTGACTCGGTTAAAATGTATAGTTACGGAATCTTTAGAGGTATAATCCACAACATCCTTGTCATAATATATAAGCAAGACCTCACCTTCACTCCTAGATATGGTGCAACAAGTTAATATACGTACAATTACGGCTCATATACCTCATCGTTGAAAGCTTCGTATTTCTGCCCGTGCAATCTGTCAATTTACCACGTCTCCTGCCACCTAAGAACAAGCATTTCCTTACACGATATCAACCACCATTCAGACTACCGCAAACTCGAAATATCAGTTAACATCAACCTTCTCGCGGATTGCTTGGGTTAAGCAAGATGGCGAATACCAAGACGTGTTGGAAATACTGCAGACAGAAATGTTCTTTGACTGCTTGGCTCTAGGTAGTTGTTTTCTCCTATCCTAGGTCGCTATGGTCCTGCAGGTGCTCCTTCCTATCAAGCATTGCAAACTAGTATATTAAGAATCGCTATTACACTAAATAGGGGGAACTATTAGGTACCTAGTTTAAACATATAACTGATAGAGTGAATCAGAAGTTCCAAACTCAATAATTGTCTTAAATATGGATCTCATTGCCCCCAGGAGCCCGGCCAACCAGAATGTTTAGCAGAATGTCTAGGTAGTCTAAAAGTTTTCAAAATTGTCCCAATATAATAATATACATCATCTAATTTATATACAGAAAATATGCAAGATATACGCCCCCGATCCAGTGAGTAAGTAAATGCAAGATATACAAGAAATGTCCAAACCTTTTCCAAATCCAGACTTTATGTGGGCCTAACCCCTATATATGAAATCTTCTCGCATTAGATTCTGGCAAGAATCTCATCCTCTTCCATGTCCATGTTGTCCGACATGTAGTCATACTGCTCAACCCCGGCGAACTCGTTGAAAACGTGGCCCATGTGGTGCTCCTCGGCTAGCGTAACATTACGCTCCACGATGTGGTATACGAGATCACCAGGCTGCAGGTTTTCAGACGACAAAACAGTGTCACCGCTGCGGCGGAGCTTGTACTCTGCTACACTTTCGGGCTCCCGGGGCTCCTCGCGCTTGATAGGACCAGTCTTGGTCCACTGGTTACCGTCGTTCTTGCAGTCGGGCTTCTTCTTGCAGGGACCAATGGTCTTGGCCTTGGCGCCCCTGAAGGCAACAGTGAAACTGCAGTTCGTCTTGCCTTTGCATCCAGTGGACCTGAATTTGCCTTTGGAGTGGTAGAACTGCCCAAGAGCTGAGCCTTGGCCTGAAGAAAATAAGAATTAATCAGTCTGTTGAATTTGTTAAGTGGCTAGGTATCTAAAGTTCATCTTACGGTGATTTTCTGTGCTTGGAACGCAGCGGTTGATCTGACCACCCCTATCTGCATTTCTGGTTGAGGCGAAGGGGTATTCGTCGCAGTTGAACCCTGACTTCTTAAGTTTCTTTTGACTGCAGCGGTTAATGCCACCGCAACCTGCTGTTTGCCTGCGTTTACGTTCGATACTTGATATAGGGTCGTCCCAGGTGAGTTGCTTAGGCTTGTGCTTGCAATTTGTGGCTATTTACATAAAACAATTAGGATTTGTACGCCCAGGGTGGAAGAGTAAGAGATAGATGTCGTATAGTTGAGTCATACCATAGCACATGTTGTGACAGACCTCCGGCATCTTGTCACAGTCGAATGTTAAAACCTTCTTAACTGCCCGGTCAACCAGCTTTGTGCCAGTAGAAGGCTCTTGGCCTAGGGCGAGAACCATGGGACTTGCCGCAACCAGTGCGAGGATCCAAGATGCCTTCATAATGGTATATTTACAAGATAGAACAAGTGAGAAGAAGGAAATGAAACAGAATAGAAATATTGACTAAATGGATGAATCGAATTTGTTTGATTCTATCTAGCTATACTTCACGACTGCATTGGGAATACACGACGCTTTATATGCTCAAGACCTCGACCCTTTCAGTGTTGGACTCATAATAAGATACCAGTATACCTTCCAATCTCTTTGGATGGCGGCGTAGGGCTGACATCCATTAGGATAATTCGTTTCAGAAAGGAAGGCGTAGCTAAGTCCATCGTGTGCTTTTCTAATGTATTTAGCTCTCGGTAGTAAGAACATCCATCAGGCTATTTTATATTGTATCTTATGTTGGTGGATTGGCCTACTTGCGTGACACAAAACACCCCATTAAGCGGCAAGACTTTTTAAATAAACGTTACAGATACATCAGCATAGGGAAGGCTTTACCATGTCTGGTAGTTCACAGAGCTGTCTGACGTCTAGCAACTTGGCCGTTTCATTGATCTTACCAACCGATGATTAAAGATTGGTACTTTAGTTGTCGACAGAGGCTTGGATCTTAGATGGCATGGATCCTGCCAAGGTGCTTTAAGATTCAACATATTTTAAAGCCAGATTGGCTCGGAGTAATTCGTATTAGCCCAAGGCTCTTTCACTAAGACGAAATTAGGTACCTTTTGGCCCCTTTTGGCCCCTTTTCGATTAGTATCGCTTGGTGCGCGTATTCTACAATGGAGGGTAGCATCCATCGCCAACACGTTTAGGGGAATGCAGTTTACAGGGCTACGCATTGCTATATATACGTACTGCGCGGAAAAGTGCCTTGGGGACCATGCCCAACAGCCGAACTGCAATGGAACAGTGTTTGCAGCTAGAATAGGCCTTATACCCGAGAAGGCGTAAGATAAAATAGCTTGAAAACAAACCAACAGCGCCCTATTAGACAACCTCTGAACACCAATATTACACCGAACACAAGCTTACCCGGAAGAGCTAACGGGGGCGGCTGGAACATTATTATGTGTACTTCTTAAGGTTGGATTTGCAGGATACTAAGAATTAATATTATATATAGGTATAAATAGATGTTTTGTATATTAGGTTTTAAATAGCTTTGTACGCTATATATCTCTAGGTGTCGGGGGACCAGGTATCGGTATTATTATGGTGTACATCAATAAGGAATAAGATAGGAAATAAAAAAGGAAACACTGAATACTGAAATGAGGCTATCGTGGTTTGTTGTTGTCTTCGAGGGCTGGTCTTTCCCCTTTGCCCCGGCATTAAATATATTAACCAGCCAACCGACCAACCAACTAACTAACTAACGGCTGCTATATATAGCTATATCATAACTTAAACTAGAAGGTTAGTTAGCCCTACAAGCCTTACGGGTAGTCGGCTAGTCAACTCCTCAGCTGGCATATAAGGGGAAAAAATAAAATGACAACTGGTTCACGTCACTTTTCATATAACGCGATTGGGCAGAGTTTCATTAATTAATGAGGCTGTGATTACATAAACTAAATGAATCCCGCTCCTGCTATGTCTTGCAGGTGAAATCAAGGCGATGACAATCCTTCGTCTTACACCGTAAATAAAAGCTGTTGGTAGCACATGAAGTGGTCGATGTAACCCCCCTATAAGTAACAAATTTTAGGTACCTCCTAACTCGTTCCCATGCTTACCTACATGTAGGTAGGTAGGTACCTAGGTACCTAACCTAAAGTAAACCAGCCATAAAAGCTTCCCTTCTTCTCTTCATAAATCGCAATTCCTACGCGGGGTCCCAATGCAAACCACCTAAAATCAAGACATTCAATTCTCCATTACAAAACCAATTACACTCACCATCTTAACATGGCGTCCACATCCCTAGACTTGACTCTTCCAGAAGCCGCACCCGGACTCACTACATACGGAAAATACAGCTGGGGCGACGCTTTTTTCTACCTTTATAACCTCGTTCCCGGTGTCAACTTAGCTGAGGTCGCCGCCGGCCTGCAAGAAGTGTGGTACAAGGAAGAGAACGTAACACCCATAATCAAAATCGCACGACCCGAGGCTGATTTCGCGGGTAAGACGCTCAGCGATGTGGTCGCTGCTCATGTCGCCGCGGATAAGGGAATCAAACTCGATAAAGTGAAAAGTCGCGGTTCAAAAAGGAGACATCGCGAGTCAATGGGAAATATATCTGTCTATCCTACGGCCTTTGTTGTAGTGACAAAGAAAGACTGGAAGAAAGACGGCGGATTACTATGGGTCTACGTGATGGATGGCAAAAAAGGAAAGGGGGGAAAGTTGGATAAGTTTTTCTTCAGATTTGAAGATGCGTATCTGTTGCTTGCGGGGGTGTTATTTGTGAACTGTACACTAAACGAAGCGAAGAGAGAATATGATATCGAGGCACGGCACGACGACGACGACGATGATGATGACGATGAAGAAGAGGAGACGACCGATGAAGAGGACGATGACTGAAGGAGGCAGTAGAGATTCATCTTGAAGGTGGATCGATATGCATGTATTAAGCGCTCTGAAATTAGCCTACAAGTTTATCGGGTCGTCATCTTATTTAATACAATAGAGAGCCTCATGGGTACCTAAAAATGTAGAGTGTGAATTCCACGTTGATATAAATAAGTTTCATCTATTTCTCTGCCACCTTTTCGGACTTTGTTGACTCCCATTGGTGTACAATGTATATCAAGAGTGAGGTTAACTACTGTCGTTCTGACCCAGGGGCTACCTAGCTACAAAGTAGTAAGATGCTTAGGCAGTTAGTTCCCGTATTGAGCATGTTATTTTATTAGTATCTAGTTGGCGCACCGAAGGAGTTGAATCGCTTGGCTGTTGGCAACATAACTGTCCAGACTGCATCACAGCTGGGATGAAACCCCCAAAGAGTATATATATATGCATGTATAAGAAGGATCATGTACCCGATGGCATTCCTTACATCACTCTGATGCGACTCCCATCTCAGACGATCAACCGCTGGTTAATAGAAGCCGGAGTAAAAGAGACTTAATCTTCCCGTGAGGAAGATGAACTGGAAATAATACTGCAAGTAATCGGCAAGGTGAAATGTAGAAAAGGGACGGAATGTTATTGTATCAATAGCCACGTCAAAGCTCAAGCTATATTAATTGTTGGTTGATGACAGTTGCCGACATATTGTGTTGGTCATGGAATTGTGAGAACTCATGCGGCCAAGAATATTGAGATTGATGTTCATAGACGTTATCTCTGCAACCCATCCATCACATTTACTATTTTCATCCAGCGACCAACACTTAGAAAAAACCGGTCATGAGTGGCATTAGTGTGTATTAAATTAGCAGATAGACTCTCCGGGACGGGTTTACTCGCATCGGGCGTGTAATCATCAATAATGTTGCCATTGCACATAAGCTGCCGAAAAGGAAGCTGTATTGAAACCAAGCGCTTTATTGTGATATTAAACACCCAAAGTTTGCATTTGAAAGAAAATCAAATAGACCATAGGCCAGGATTATTCATTACCTAAGTTAACTATAGTTTGTTACGTTTGATTCGATCCTATGGATGCTCGGATAGCAAGACCCTTTTAGACTGCTGCGACTGGTGATCTGCTAAAAATATAGCAGGTGCGTCTGGGTTCAACTCCCTTCTTCGTTTAAAGTGCGTGGGCACCTTAAACAGAGAAGCCACTTGCTGGCCTACTTCTTTTCTAGAATGTTGCTAATGGGGGAAGATGGATAAAGGAGGTGTTAAGAGAAATGTACAGATAAGTATAAGGTATGGAGTAGGAAGTAAGGGAGGCTGAAATGGTACTGAGAAAGTGGATACAGCGGCTAATAGAATTAGGATAAGGTGCACAAATAAAAGGTTTTATGCTCGACCATACATACACTAGGCCAGGATATTCCTTGCTAACTTTATTATGGGTCCAGTGGACTGAAAGCACGTGTTACAGTTTATGTAAGCAGGATGTAAGAGACGGGGAATAGAAAAGTTGACCCGCTCTCGCTTGTCTCGCTCCGATCTAACATAGATCCAGCTAGCCCTATACATACGAGAGCTGCATCAATGTCTGAATGTAAAAAATAAAAATAAACTACCTATTTTTAATATTTACATTATGAATCCAGTCCCGCATTACTCCTTACTCTAGTCTATACTTATAATAGTGACATTAGGAGGTACTCACACCCAACACAACGAATTCACCGGCGTTGAAGTCTCCCTCGAAATGGCTGCGTTTTCGCCCTTCTCTTCGTACATCCTTGGCACGGCCTGCTTCGCCCGTGGTCTTATGACTATATTCTCGCCAGAGAAGGAGTACAATAACATCGGCCTGCCATTTGACATTCAGGATGAGGGTCCTTCCCCGACGGACCAGTACGATGTTTCTGGTATTAGCTTCACGTCGCCGCTCATGTATTTTAAGGGTATTCGTGAGATCAGCTATGGCCTGACCTTGGTAGCTTTGGAGTGGCAGGGAAATGCAGCCGCCGTCACTACGTTCGCAGCCGTTCTATCTCTGGTCAGATTTGGGGATGGGTTGGTCGTCTGGCTAAATGGGGGTGAGAAGCTGAAATTTAAGGCCATGGGCCATTGGATCACAGGCGTCAGCTTCCTCGGATGGGTAATTCGAAGGTGGAGGTAATGAACATTGAAGTTATCCCACACGATCGCTTCTAAGACTACATGATACATTGAATTAGTGATGGGTATCCTTCATCCTGGACCATCTTCCCCGCAGTTATCCACAAGGCTAGCTACAGCAACGTTTGAGATCGATTTGACAGGGGTAATGAGAACGAACATGCACGCCCCGGGACGCCTACTAGCGAAGAAATACAATCACTAAATAATCTTTACGTAGCTGAATAGCAGCAGCATAAGACCTACGGTCACCGAGATCATCTCATCTACAATTTCGGACGCAGAATCAGATCATAGAAAGATAGCTCAGTCTTATACGATGTAGCCGCCTAATAACTAAGATAAAGAGAAAACCCCGCCTCGGGCCCTCGTATGAGGCTGTAACATTCAGAATCAGGATAAATGACATCTGCCCCAGTGTTCCAAGTCCTTATAAAACGACCGATAAGCACATAGACCAACACCCTACCTTCAACTACCATCGCATAATAGAACAGATTCATTCATACGCAATGAATTGTCTCGGCTCTAGGCTTGTAGCCAACCCGCGACACACCCAACGCTATACGAATGTGCTCGATAGTTAAAGGACCCCTTTCATGGCTTGCTAGTAGTTGGGCAGTCTTGATAACATTCTTAATCTCACGCCCGTTGATGGGGATAGACTGCAACTCGAGGAAGTTATGTGGAAGTAACGTCGACTTCTGATGAGAATTCTGGATAAACCGTTCCCAAATCTGTCGGCGCGCCGGTACATCCAGAACGGGGTAGTGGATAGTCAGATGGATTCTGCTCTGGAATGCCGGGTCCATGGCTTCGACTCTGTTGGTAGTCATGAATAGCATGCCACGATAATACTCAAGCAAACGCAAGAATATAGCAACAATGCTATTTCGACCAAGACTATCGTTACTGCGCTCGGCAAGGATAACGTCGCACTCGTCGAGGAGTAGAACCGCATCCCACTTGGCAGCTGTTTCAAGAATCATCTTGAGGTTTTCCTCTACCGTATCAGGTTCGGCTCCGAGCTCCCCAGCGCCCATTTGGTAGAGGGGACGTCTTAGCTTTTCCGATACTACATAGTTGTTAAGATAGCATGTTAAAAACTATAAACTCGGGGTAACTCTTCAAGGTAGGTACTTACCAGCTTCTGCCGTAAGAGTTTTGCCAACACCCGGAGGTCCTTCAAGAAGCATACTGATGCCCTGCCCTACACGTCGTTTATATATCAGCTTCAGTTCCATGAATGAGTTAATATTGAGGGCTGCAATACCTTTCCCTTCGATCACATCATCGAATCTATCCTTATTCTCGACATGACTCTCAACAAATGTCATGATCAGGCTCTTGTACCCACCAGCCAGCACGAGACTATCAAACGCGTCATCGCGCCATTGGATATCTTGAATATTGTCGATATGGAATATGACTATAAGATGCAGTAAGTAACGGAGGCCGCCATGATCAAGTCTTTCGTTGGAAATACTCACCCCACTTCTTGATCTTAAAGCAGTATCCTCGTACATAACCGGTGCATAAATGAAGCAGGTCGTCGGTTAGTTCTTGCGTTCGTGCTGCGATATTCTAGTTTAGTCACCCTCCCAGTCTGGGCTTACTTACACTGTCGCTTACAATGCTTAATGACCCGTCTCGGTCCAGCCCTATGAATTATAGGAGGAGGCGGTGGAGGTTGTGGAGGAGGAATTGTTGGTCCCTGGGTATTTATGATCAGCTTCAAACCTCCCTTAGTTATTGCATAATATAGATTCCACTATGGCACTTACATTTGGCCTCCCGGGAGGGCCGGGATAAGGAGGGGCAGGCTTGTGTGCTTGGTCGGATACCATCATTCCTGGTTTCAAGAGACTCGAGTCCAACGGTATCAAATCGATACAGCCGTCGGTAAAAGTTGCATACGAGGAGGGATCGACCACAATTCTTCCGTCAACCTGTATATATTTATTAAACTTCCTCTTTTAGGACACCCTTTTATAAACACTTACGTTGCGCTTTTGTTTTCCGTCTACAACTATACCTTTGTAGGCGCCGTAGTAATACGGCTTCAGGTGGATATCCCTAAACTTCTCCCCTCGCTTTCTTAGAGCTTCCTTGACCTCACTCAATCTCGGATGGTAAGAAGCAGGGAAAACATCAAGATCGCTGACTTTCATCGTGCCTGGAAAGTTGAAAATGGGGAGGACCTTCGACAGATAGCCAGAAGTATCTCCGTCATAATCAATCTCATTGACTATCACCTGGAAGAATTGGCCACCGGAACCTGTGATGTATTGAGCTCGCTGAAGCTTGTAAATGCGATCATGTCCATCTTCAAAGGCGTAAACATCGATACCCGGTTTGAAAATCGTCCACAGATAGTCGAAAGTGATGACTCCGTTCTGATTCAAATCGTTACTTTGCGAAATAGTCTCTCGTAATTCCGACCTAAGAACCTTCCGCAGCAGGCGCGCATGGCTCTTTCTGACGGGGTCTTCTATCTCACGGACGATCTTCTCCAGACGGTTCCATTCGTAAAAGAAGCAGTGAAACGGTGCTCTAAACACCAACTTCTTGAGTGTCGTAGTTATTCCCGAGTATTCCTCGAATAATTCACCCAGCATCGACTTCAGGTAAGAACTCTGGATAACGATAGAATGGAGAACCATTGGTTTTCCATCGCTATGGTTCCTTTGCATGCGGATTAGAAGTGCGTGGCGCCTACTTTCATTCTCTTCTTCTGCCGACGGACCTATGTCTTTTGGCAGCTCCTCTACCCAATTCATACAACAAGCACATTTGGATTCGCCCTCGTATAGCGTTTTGATATTACAGAGCTGCCCAGGACCGTCACTACTTATCATATCGTCTTCAGTGGCAGAGGTGTCTGAGCCAAGCTCCGACCAGTCCGCGATACTTGTTTCCAACATGTTGTGAAGCTGCTGTCCCGGAGACTAGGAATGAATTAGCTTACGATTTAACGAAATCCCAAACATAGAGCTTACATCCTCAACACCGCTTTCTATGTCATATTCAGCCATTGAGTTTAGTCCCCTACTTGTATATAAACCTTGGAATACTAAAAAGAGAAGAATTCGCGGAGCAAAGCCCTCGCCATCAGAGCTTAGTTTTGTGCCATTCGTATCTACTATAGGGTTGTAGGTGGTGTAACCTTCAGACACAAGAGCCTCAGGCTCGATAGGCTACCGTCCCGTAATCAAGAAATCCGCATTTCGCCTGATGCGTGTAATCATGTAGCGCGACCACATGGGCTATGCTTATTGGCCCTATGCTCATGCAATAGCAGTCGCCTCACTGCAACGACAATCCTACAAATTCATAGGCAACTTGATCAGCAGACTCTTTTGAAGCAGGCTTTTATTATTAATGGCGTTTCTATATGGTGTATTAATATGTGTAGCTTGAAATGAACCGTCTATAGGTATGCTACGTAGCAGGTTGACAGCAGCTGGGCCTACTTGTGTGATACAGTCGTATTTATCTTCCACTTGACGGCATTATTTTAAATTACACAGTGGATAACAATGCTCTGGCGTCCGTATCTATATCTTGTTTTGTTAAGGTGATCTATCATACCCTTGCGTCTGATCCGATGTAGTTAGTGTTCATAATACATACCTACTCCTTCGCTCCACTCGATCGTATTCATCTCAGATATTGGGGGGCCAATAATCGCGGTCCGATTTAAGGTCGCGGACCACCTTCTAACTCGATGTCTACTTCTGCACCATGACTTCTCTTTGGGCAACTCGTAGCGGAATCTGAGCATAGGTAAGTCGCTGGATTGTACTTGAATGGGAATTTAGCTTACTTGGATGCCTCGGCTTCACTTCTTCCTGATTGTATCCTGCAACAAATGCACAATAGAGTCGGAAAAGAAAGCGACCAGTAACGCCCAGCCACCCCCGCTCTTCCCGCAGCTCGCGTCTGAGGTCGCTTCGTGTTGAACTATGATTATCATGGTTGTCATTATCCAGTCCGTCTAGTTTTAAATGTTAGAGCTATATACAAAGTAGCAGCGGGGTTCGACGGTTCACGAACCTGCTACATCCTCGTCGAAAGCATGTTGGAACCCATGGGCTAGTCTCATTAACGTATTTCCAATGACGTGCACCAACAAGCCAAGAGCAAGGACTAGGGGTACGAGCTGACTGGCCGAGTTTACGGTGTTAACACCCCGGATATCATTGTACCGAAGTGTTATTTCGGCACCAGAGACGAAGATAGCAAACGGGAAAAAGCTCCATCCCTGCAGGAAAATATGTTGAAGTATGTTGTGAGCGGTGATCTTTTCGCTAGTAGCCCTTGCGAGTTTTAGGTCTACTGAAAGGTTATCAGTGACGGAAATCAAAGGAGGGGGTTTATCATTTACCATCTCCTTCTTCTCGGGCTATTTCGCGAAAGCATTAGGATACTGGATTGATATCTTGAAGTATATCTTTAATTGTAACTAGCTTATGTGCAACTTACACAAATATGCTATCAGGAACTGAACTGCAGTTGATGAAATGATTATGACAAACGCAATATCTGATATTGTCCAAAGGACCTTGTTAAAGGTTCTGAACCAACCCCGGAGGCTGACCTTGGCGAAGAAGAACCCAAATTCATCTTCACAGCCGGACATCGGTAAGACGTCCAGTCCCACCCACCAAAACCAACTGAAATAGAAGCAAAATGATCCCCATAAGAGGAGGGCGATGGTACCACGGGGGCTTATGTGGTTCTTCGATGTGTCGATGTTTATAATGTTCACCGTGAGTTGCGGAACAAGAAGGAAGAAAAGGAGGTATGCCTCCGGAGCAAATAGAGTCCTCGACGCACTCTCCTTGGCAAGGACGATTAAATTAGCAAGGACGAAAGCGATAGTTGAGCTAGTGATAGCTTTGAAAGCCGGTTTTACTGACGGTCTCGCGAGCACGATAGCGATGAATTGTAAGTAAAGACCAAGGCGTACACCTAGCCTAAGTAATAGGTTCAGTATATGTCAAGAATAATGTAGAAACAGGCACTGAACTAACCCATACAGGTCTGGTTTACCTTGGATTGGACAACCTGTATTATTATCCGCCATGATTATAGCATATAACAAAAGCTATGCCGGTGATTGTTTTCGGGGAGCAAATAATTGGCCTTTCACAACCCCCTTTTTAAGTTGTGCACCTATCACTTGGGGTTCCCAACCACATTATAATGTTCTCGCGTGCAGCTAAGGCAACGGTTACGGTGTTAGACAGAATAGTCTAGAACTTCCTCAGTGATTTTATAGCAACGTTCTAAAAGTTCTAAGGCTGTAACTATATTTGGTTGTTGATAGAGTTTCTTACCCCCCCTTACCCCCCCTTTCTCCCCGTTGCCAGGCGATATGGTTCGCTAACACACCTCGTGATGTTGCTTCCCTACGTTACGAGAATACACCATCTCTCTAAAAGCAGTAAACTGCAACACCTTAGGTTATCATTAAAATTAAATCAAAATTTCAATTCAGGTAATAGTCGAGTAAAGATTATCTGAGAGCACTAAGCTACCCCTAATGATGGAACCTTCCGGAAATTGCGAAATGGATGGTGATACTGACTTCTATGGGATTGGAATCAGACTCGGTCTCTATGCCCAATCGTTAACGACGCTACTTGTGACACTATTTGCACAGGAAGAAGAAGCTGTGAACAGAACCATCAATTTGCTCCTGCAACTAGCCATATTCGCCGGCACGCTTCTCTCTACACACGCAGGTACTATTCACGCCTTCGAAGTCATTATCGTCTTCTGGATACTTGCAGGTGCACTATCTAGCTTGACTGGAAGCGGCATAACCGATATCAACTCCTTCTCAGGAACTTGCCGGCTCCTATTTTACGCCGCGCTGTCGACGTACGGCTGCTGGTTCTTCTTCGTCGGCCAGGACACCATGCAAGGGACTCCATGTATGCAGATCGTATTCTTCGGCAAATCCACACTAGATGGCTGGTTTAAAACGTTCGGAAAAGTAACCTCGATCATTAGCCTTGTTATTATAATCGGATTGCTTGCGTGGGCTGCCACTACTTACATTAAAAAAGGAGGTGGGGAAAAGTCACGATATCGTTCCCGTCGACCTCAAACCGAGATTACACTCATGCTTCTCTCGTTGGCCATGGTCGTATTATCTATCATCTCGACTGAGTACGTAATCAGAGCGAATAATCTCAGTGGTGTAGATGATATATTCGATGTCGGACAGGTGTTGGCCTTCCTTGTGGGGCTTTTCCAGCTACTTAACCTTCTAATTCCTATCTTCTTCAAACACCGCCTATGGGAACCTCGATGCTGGCTTTTATTTGGATACCATCTGACTTAATTGGCACTAAATACAGAGTTATAGTCTACCTTAAGTACCTAAGGTAATTAAAAGGCTACCCTTAGGAGGGAAAACTGCAGTATATTTATATCTTAAGGAGAATATTGTGCACTTTTCTTTTCCTCATTATTTGAGTGCCTAACCTTCATACTTGATTACTTCTAGAACCTTGTAGATAAATACATTATCTTATAAAACAGTAACGCACGCACACATATGGTCTATAAGAGACTAAAGAGTGCCTGCAAAGCCAGCAAACTTGCATAGATATATTTATTACATTCTACAAGGTAAAAGTCCTAACTATGCAGCTGGTGTTCCCTAACAGGCTGCTATGAACCCTGCTTTGAACGTGCATACCACGAGGCCGCAACAAAGAAAGCACTTAGCAGCATAATACAACCAGCCCATATCAGCATATACAAGTATCGCCCATCTGCAACGTCAATCAGCGCACCGGCAATTGGTGGTCCTGTTAGGCAAGCGAAGGAACCAACGGTCATGATCATGCCCGACCGGGTACCTACTTTACTTAGATCTTTTGTGAGCGACGGTAGGCCGGCCATGGCGATAGTCTGGACACCGCCGTTAATAATACCAGATAGAACGGCGAAGACATAGAGAGCGCTCGGATCCCGCACGCCAATCCAGCCGAAATAGAGCACGCTCGCACTGATAGCAAGAGGCACCAGTGTCCGAAACGGGCCAAGGTACGCATCAGAGATGAGCGCTGGTATTATTCGCCCTGGCACACCAACTGCGTTGGCGATGAAGAGCGTATTAAGCGAAGTTGTAGACTTCATATGTAAGATTGTCCTTCCGTAGTGATTTATCTAGCAAATTTGTCAGCTTGTGTTTATGATAAAAATAACTGAGAGCGCTACAAAAATGTGAAAATTAGAATGATACTTACGTAATTATATATTAGATACACGCTCCACAAGACACAGAAAGCGCCGGCTGTATAGAGTGAATAGGGCAACTCCTTGAATGCAGCCCATTCGACAACTGGCCCCCTTGGTCGCGGTGGCAGTCGCGTGCGGGCAAAGGCTAACATTACAGATGCGTTGAACATGACTACAAATCCCATGATCCGCATAGTCCAAGGAAAACCTATCTCTCCTGGAAGTTGCTGCGCAATGATAGGAAATACCAGTCCGCCTGTAGCGCCACCACTTGTGACGAGGGCAATCGCAAGTGCGCGCTTTCGAGCAAAATAAGTAGACACGCATGCGATGATAGGGCAGTACAGGATGCCGGCACCGAGCCCACCACAGACGCCTTGAGCTAAGAAGAGTTGCCAATACTCGGTAGCAATAGATGCCATGAATACAGCGAGAATCTGTAGAATAGAACCGATCATGATCAACGAGCGGAAGTAACCTGCGTCAAAGAGTCGACCTGAGAACATGCCTATGCAAGCTAACAGGAAGACCTGCACGCTGCCCGTCCAAGAAACAGCTGATAGCGGCAGGTTTAACTCTTCCGTGTAGTAGTCCTGAAAGATGCCATAGCTATTGAACCACCCAAATGTGTTGAATAGGGCAAGACTTAAGCAAATTCGTTAGAAACATTATCGCCATAATAACGGAAAAGGCAAAATAAATTCTTACTGTCCAACAAAGACTTGAATCCATCCCGCACCACCATCGGGTGGCGGTGCGACAGCGATGGGACCTACGACCGGAGTCGTCTCATTCTCACTCGGTGGTGAGGCTGTAATAGCTACGGAGCACTCCTTATCCGAATTCATTGCCTCGCTCAACGTATTGACTAATTTATATGTTGGGATTGCGAGAAAGGCAATTTAACGGTCGAAGAAAACTTGAAGGAGTGCGTGGTTCTAGTTAAGATGCACCGGTTGCGCCGGTACCTTAATTGTATGTAAGGTATAGTCGATTTATCCAAGTTCCTTTTGTCTAGATTTATCTGAGTTTATTTAGATAGGGGTTTGCCGACAAACGGAAGGTGCTCGTTTCTATAGATCTTACTAATTGGATACCAAAAGTGCAGGGTAAGCGCAATGCGCCCTTTCGAGATGTCAAAAGAGGTAGTCGGGTAGGTATGTAACATCTAGCACCGGCTAAACTCTTATAGAAATGATCTCTGCATAACCTCCATCGGCGTGGTCCTCTAAAAGCAGGCGCTAGAGACCTGAACTTGGAGATACTGGCTCACGGCACTTGCAATGACATCAATAACATAGGTATCTAGGTTAGGGAGTGAAATGTTTCATGGCTTACCTACCACTTATAAGCAAGGCTTGTGTTACTATAATAGAAAGGAGAGGTAGGTGCCTATGCAAGTGTCCCGGGTCTAGGCTAGTAACACTCTCCCTATGTGTCCCTGTGTGATACTTAGCCTAACTTGGCTAGCTGCAAGACTTGGGGTAATTAAGAAATTTGAAAGATCCTTCCTGTTGGAATTGATAGGGCCCTGTTATGATTTGTGAGAACAAAGGCGGGAAAGCAGGGGTTGATCATCCGGAGTATGACATGATAACTGTCTCTAGTAATACATCAAAAAGATTTTGGACCCCTGAGGTGAATTGGCTAGCCTACCGTCGAAATCCTTCGGTAGGATTCGCGTTTAACCAGATTTTTTTTCCAGGCATATAAATGCATGTAATATCTCTGGTCCATCGCTCTCGTCAAATAATCGAAGGATATTCAGATCGAAATCACACGTAGGATTTTACCTACTGCTCCGTCCCGTCCCGATCCGACTAGGGCCCTGAGCTATGGAAAATATCATGTCCTTTTAAATCTCGTCAACCCGACCCTATAGAACGACTGAAGATAGATCATGTTAGCACCTTGTATTCCGTATATACCCACGGGGGAAAAGGGGGGAACAATCAACGAAAATAGGAGAAGTAGAGGAAAAGAAACCTATGACAATCGCCCAACCGTCCGAGTATTGCTTTATCTGAGAGGCCAGCGAACAATTCCGTATACGCTCCAAGAACCACAGTTTTTACGATAGTCGTCCTGTAGAGCATCTCGAACGCGTTGAACGGTCAATCGAGGTGTGTTTTAAGAGCACCTGGATCTAATTCCTGCAATTATGTCAGAGCGTTCTAGCCCCAAGACCACTAAGGCCACAAATTGGCCGATGCACGATAGGGTCTAATATCTGGGGAAAACATACGGCACTAAGAATGCCATCGCGCGTTAGGTACTCAGTTGCATGATAGCAATTACCTGTCTTGCTAACGCCGTGCTTATAAACACAGAAAATGTCCTTCTTGTAATCTAGGTTATCCATGTCGGCGCCGCCCTTACGGAGATCATGCGCTCGGCTGATGGGGGAGATACTCGGATGACGCGGACGCTGCTCTCCGGGTAATTTCGCTGTGAGAAACTGTGTCAAAAGAAACGGCTTTAGGTTGTTGGTCCGTCTGTAGCTCGTACCCTTTGCGCCGACTTACTCCCGCGAGGAGGCATCATGGCACCAGTATTGTTAAACAAGACGTCCAAGCGCCGTTTCTTAGAAAGGGATGTCTTAGCCGACTTCTTGATGGTGATCAAATCACTAAGGTCCAGGTGTAGAAGCTCCAGTTCCCTCGTAGAAGGAAATGCTTCGCGGACAGACCTGATCGCACGACGGCCTTCCTGTTTGTTGTGCACCGCTATCTAGACAATCGCGTTCTTATAAAAGAGGATCCAAATAATCTCTTTGTCGAGTCCAGTATTCGCGCCAGTGACTATACATACCTTACCAGACAAGTCCTGGATGTCTTTCTCAGTGTAGTCAGGCTCGATGCTAGATATATGACAGTTTGACAATTCTATGAGATAGATTCTGAGAGATACTTCAATGATACGAGGCAGTCGAGATTTTTTGTCACATTAGTTTCTTAAAAATAACAGGTAATTTAAACACATGAATTGCTCTTGCAGTATGCAGTATGCGTAGCTTATATGTCAGCGTATATCCAAAGTTGAAAGTTATCATTTGCATAGTTTGAGTCTGAAGGTGGTTAGGTGTACAAAATTAGGTACGTTCGAAAACACCTATATCCCCAATCTGATAATGTGGAGTTCTTTCATTAAATACCTATCCAAACATCAAGATGTTGCATTTAAACGAGTGTATGCAGATATGGAATGCTACAAATGCCTCGAATTTTACCATCCATACGGATTATTGGTATCCCTATAAAAGAATATGCAGCAAAGTAAAGATATGTAGACATTGATCGTTTAGGTATTCTTTAGGCTAACTTGCTTGTATTTTTACTGCATTATCCATTATTTAGTGAGATTAATGAATATATAATGTTTATGATACCTAGGATATTGGGTCCTTACCTACCTAAGGTACTTAATTTGATAGCTTTTCCATGATAATCTCGTCTGCTATGGAACGATCTAACACAATGGCTGTTATTTGTTATGTTCACCGCTTTTGAGTTATGTCGCATTAGTAACCCTTGAATTTAGTAACCCTTGAATTATACCAGCTACGCGATTAGCTACATGTACACATGATGATATGATAGCTTCAATTCGGGCAACTTGTTCTGCTGTATCACCCTAATGCTGCGAGCCGTGCGGGGACTAATGCAAATGATGGTAACTGCCGGCTCCGGCGGGTATCTACCTACCTACATACATGTAAGTACCTAGGTAAGTATCTAAGTACATAAGGTACCTAAATGTAGACTCCGATCTCGATACCGATCGCCCTACATATGAACCAGCACTACACCACAACATTCCAACGACTCAGCTGTCGCAAACACATCCTATTAAGTCTCACAGCGAATATTAGCCACGGCGCACGGGAAAAGAACATTTTATAATGTCGTCTGAGCTGTTACAGCTGAATCCCGAACCCCTGATTTAGAATATAATAACTAGTAGGTGGGGAACTCCGGCGCGGACTGCATTCCCAAGCTTTACCACACAGCTGGGTTACGCAAAATTCCAGGCAGCTGGGGCGGACATCCCTAACCATACATCGGACGTGTGGGGGATCCGTTTACAAATATAAGTTAAGGAGAGGCCATATGCGAATTATCTTTAAAGCCGAAATAGATGTATGGGAGCACTCTCGCTGCATACAATTCAAGCTAAATACCCCACAATCTACAATCGCGGCTCTCAAAGGATCCACAAGATGACCACCGGAAATATTAGTTTCGAGGGTATGGCAAATACATCCTTGCTGGAGCTCAGCATAGGTCCCATCAAACACTGGATTGTGCATGCTGATGATGACTAGACTACCTCGGTCTACAGGCCTGTTTGGTTGAGTGGGCGGACAGCTACGACACCAAGGACTGGAATAGACTACGAGAATGTATAGCGCCTACTCTGCGCGTGCGTTAACTATACCCATCTTCAAATGAGGGGTTTCCGTTGTGTTCTAACCTTTGATAGATCGACTACCGCTCGTTCCTAGACAAGCTCTGGGAGGCGATGCCGGCCGAGGAATTCGTGGCTATGATTTCGTCCCCGGCGGTACTAGGGGACCCGCTGCTCAAAACACAACACTTCATTGGTGGCTCCAAGTGGGAGAAGGTATCGGACACAGAGGTTATAGGCACACATCAGCTGCGCGTGCCGCACCAGCGGTACACGGACCCGACGCGCAGCCAGGTCGCTGTCAAGGGTCATGCTCATTCTACCAACGTTCATTGGTACCGCAAGGTTGACGGTGTCTGGAAGTTTGCTGGTCTCAATCCCGACATCCGCTGGAGTGAGTACGACTTTGAGAAGGTGTTTGCTGATGGCCGTGAGGAGTTTGGAGATGAGATTGCTGCGAAGGTAGAGGGTATCCCGGCTAAGTTGGAGGGCCTTGCGGCTAGTGTATAAGGGTTATTTGGAGGTACTTAAGCGGGATGTTCTCGGTTACTACTGGCCCGGATGGTGTTTGAGAATGTTTCTCTCCTATTATACGAATGTTGGGCGTGTGCTGGATGGTTGGCATATGCATGGCAGATAATTGGAACAAGACGGATTCAGTAGCACTGGTATTCATGAGTTATTCGAGTCTATTGTCTAACCACCCAATGATCTATTTAGTACATACTGCAACGACCTCTTAATGTAACTCAATCTATATGAAGGAAGATGAGTACCATATCCAAGGGTTTATCCTGTTTTAACAGCTAGGAAGGTTTCTTTTTCCCTCGAGATTTCACTTTTATAAGAAAAACAAGGTATGGGAAGATAGAGGTGATCGAAACTAATCGCAATTCTTAAACTTCGCTCAATTCTAATTCAACCGAGTGAGAAACTGGGGAAAATTTAGACTTCTAGATCTCATCTACATCAAGGCTGAACTCAGTACGGTCAACCTGCATACCTATCAGCATTTCATGTGACCCGGCGCAATTGATGCGTTCGCGATACTAATGTGCCTATAAAATGCTACATTTTCAAGTGTATATATCTGCACGTAAAAGTAGCTTTGTTACGTTAGTTATCTATTCCGTATTCCTATTTCAAGATGCTAAGATGGGCTTTAACGATGTCTACGTTCCAATTTCTTGGCTTACTCGGGGGTTGGTTACTTGCAGGTATTGGCAATGATTACGGAAGGTTCTAGATGAACTCTTACCAAAGATTATGAGCCATACATACATAGTTCGTATGTTTTCGTATTGTCATACAAAGATCCATTGAACTACAGATTTAGTAACAGTAGCGGGACTACCGGACCAGCTGCTAAGAAGCTGAATCTTGGTCAAGAAAGATACGAAACTAAGGCCGAAAGGCTTCGGAAAAGATAGGTGAAAATACTGTATCGCGTCATCAGTGGACCCTGCGCGTAACGGTGAGATAGGACACAAAGGAGACACGTACGTTTCTCGCGAACGCAAATTTAAAGTGGAAAATTTCCTCGAAATAATATTTGGGCATATTAATTGTAGGATTGAAACTATGTGGATCACAATTCATAGAAATGGTTGCCATGAAGCCGAAAGGTTGAGTGAGGCTCACCGTCGTCGAGATTCTCAACGAATTAACATTTAATGTTGAGTCGTTGAATTAGGGGGACCGTAATCCCGGAACTTGGGAACCGCATGCGAGCCTAAAGCTGCAGCAAGCCGTGTGGTGATAATAACCACATACATATGGGTATGGGTTGCGTCTGGATCTTTCGCGCCGCAGACGGACGTTCAAATAGTCTCGTGACCCGATCTCCTGCTGTGCTTGCGCAGCCCAAAAGCATCAGCCTGTGTGGTGAAACATAACCTCGACAGCACCCCCACGTGCGGCCGGTGAGACATCCGGATACCGGCATGGCCGGGAGAGCACGTCGGGGGAAATGGTGGACTGGGACGAGCTCGGCAGTGTTACATTTTCTCTTACGTATTGGCATCTGGATCTCATCGCTTGTCATAAGGGTAAAAACCTCGGCATATTCTGAGAAAAGCTTGCTACGACGTCTTTCGCCCTCTCAAAAAACAGGCAAACTGATTACGAAGAACAGATTTTGTTTGCCAATGTCTTGGGTCTCGGATGCCCAGAACGCCGAGTCCGCAAGCAGGCCTTGGGCACTGCTAAGCCGGTGCTCAGGTTGGCTGATACGGAGCGGCGGAGGCATGTAAGCGAGTAAAACGACGTCATGTGATGGGGACGATTGGAGTCTCCTAAGAGCCGCCAAGAGGGTTTAATGTCACGTTGGACATGGGCATGGTACGCCACGACCTTCTTCTTTTTTTCTTATCTGCCCGTCTGCACACTTTAGTTGCGCCACTGTTGCGAAGTAATACCTTGAGTAAGTTAGAAGCAGGAGGGCATAGATTAAAAGATTGGTCTCGAAGTAAGATCTAAGTAATACAATGCAATGATAGGCGAATGAAGCTTGTTCCTGTAAATGTGACCAATCACTTTAATATCAATCGAGAGAAAGTTTCGGAATAAGGTGATGAAAACGTCGAATACATATTGAAGAAACAATTGAATTGGAGACAAAAAGTCTTAGACCGTGATATTCCTCGTGGAAGTTGAAACATCCAAGTACTGGTCTTGTACACTTGTGGGAAGTCGGTTTTCCGGCTTGAGCTTAGCGCCATGCTGCTTTATCTTTTCAACAACTTTTTACAACTTTAGCGACTCTAGTAGCTTTAGCACAGCCTATCTTTTACTTATCTTGACCAAGTCGTCACTCAGAAGATCTAATCATCGTATGTTAGAATGCAGCAAATTAATAATAGCAGGTAGGATCTACGAGGGTCATCTATTGCAATTCGTTTAGTTATCTTTTGTCTATCTTTTACTTATCTCTGGCTTAACAATCACATGCCTACCTATATAAAATGCACGTCGATCTGTAATGGCATCATCCCCTACAGAGCCTTGATTCTTGAAAATATCATCCGGGAGTACACGGCATCTCGGCACAAACGAGGCATCTCCAAAGGCATTCTTGAACTGCCTGAAATAGCTACCTAACCTATCAAGCAGGTGGAAGTTCGACGGCATGGGCTGTGTGGAATGACAGGATGAGTTCCACGGCATCGGAGACATCAGCCGTCGACAACATTCCGCCGGTTCATTTCGAGGTTGCGTGTCGGGCGTCGGCTTGGATATATATGGATTATGAATTATGGATTATAGATTTTATACGCATGCAAACAAAGGCGAGCTTCGCCGATGTCTTAGTTTAGTGTACCCCCGCAATCTTCGGCACTCCGCATTTTCTATCTAGAATTCCAATCCCCCGCTCACGATCACTTTTTTTTCCCCCTTCATATAGTTGAGCCTCAATTGTATCAAGTTATTGGTTAGTTACTCTTCTGCAGAGCTACTTTAGTGGTAAGCCGGACCATACTCGGGTCATCCGTGTCGAGGGCTTGTGTATACTAAGAATATTGAAGTACGTAAAAGCAGCAAGGATTTAGATACTTGTAAAAGACATGACAGGTACTCACCGCCATAAGACCTATCAGAATCCCGTAAGTACCCAGCCGGCACGCATGAGACCCATGCACGTTTTGCCCAATGCCCCCACTAAACTTACTAGGGTAGTAACTAGTAAATGGCTAGGATCATTGAGTCGGGTCCATTAAACCCCCAAATTCATCATTACGAAAGGCCGACAGGAGCTATGTACTGCTCAGGATTGTATATTTTTATTTTTTATTTTTCAGAAAGTACAAAAACTTCGAAGTTGCCAGTCCTTTCTGTCACTTCGTGTCGTTGCTTCTTGTACTACAACAACCCCCTTCACCGGGTCTTTTTATTATTTTTATTTTTCATTTTATTGTCTCATTTCCTTAGCTGGGCATCAAGAGACAATAACCTGATCTTGCCCCTGCATCTTCTATTTGCTTAATGCTCGTCCTGCCGCGGCGCATCCCCCCCTCTCATGAGCGGATACCCTACGCGTAAACAAAAAAAATATCAAATGAACTAGCGATCTTCAGAATATCGCTGTTAGCGGCTATCTCGGGTTTGATTTTACTTACAATCACGTCTTGGTCCATCGTATAGCTAGTCTGCCAGTTACTTGGCATGCAAACCATCGTCCTGAATGCATCTAGATCGGAAATTCCCCAGAACCGTATTCATAAGTTGGGGAGTCGCAAGTCCTGCCTCGCCTCCTGGAGTCTTTTCGCTATCCGCAAAGAAACCAACATACGCGCCCTCGTCCGACCAACGTCCTCCCTGAACCTCGATCCGTAAGCTGCAGTCTTCTCTACTCCTTTCTTGCCTTGCGGACGCCCCGCCCCGTACGAGTCGTCCAGGCGACGCTGCTATAAACAATGGCGTGGGATCACCTCTCGATTACCAAACCCCATTTGGTGTATATCATCTTAGGAGGGTTTACTTCGCTTTTTATGCTCTGTTCTTCCGTTATTAAGGAGCGTATGTATATCGGCGAAGCAACTGTCGCTACTCTCTGCGGTGTTATCTTCGGTCCTCACGCCGCGAATCTGATTGACCCCGTATCGTGGGGAAATGTCGACGAGATTACTCTTGAATTTTCCCGAATTGTCTTGGTCGTTCAATGTTTTGCCGTCGGAGTAGAATTGCCCAAATACTACATGGAGAGGCATTGGAAATCCGTGGTATTCTTGCTCCTTCCCGTCATGACCTTTGGATGGTTGATTACAAGTTTGATCATCTGGTGGATGTTCCCGATACTATCTTGGCTCGAGAGCTTAGTTGTTGCAGCTTGCGTCACCGCTACGGATCCTGTTCTTGCTTCGTCAGTTGTTGGTAAGGGCAAGTTTGCGAAACGAGTGCCGAAACACTTGAGAGATCTACTCTCTGCCGAGTCCGGCTGCAACGATGGCATGGCCTTCCCTTTCATCTACCTTTCCCTGTACCTGCTGCAGGAGCACTTGGACGCCAAACAGACGACGTATCATTGGCTTGTATATACCGTCCTTTACGAGTGTATTTTCGGCGCTGTGTACGGGTTTCTGGTCGGGTATATTGCACGACATGGCATCAAATACGCTGAAAGGCACGACTTGATCGATCGTGAAAGCTTTCTTGTCTTCTACTTTACCCTGGCTCTATTCTGCGCTGGGTCGGGCAGTATTCTAGGCACAGACGACTTACTTGTCGGGTTCGCTGCTGGCGTTGGCTTCTCAAACGATGGTTGGTTCAGCGAGAAAACAGAAGAATCGCATGTGTCAAACGTTATCGATTTACTAATCAATCTGGCTTACTTTGTCTATCTCGGTACCATTATTCCCTGGGAGCAGTACAACAACGTGGATATTGGCCTTTCCGCCTGGAGACTAGTAGTCATGGCCATCTTTGTGATCCTTTTTCGCCGGATTCCGGTTATGATGCTTCTCAAACCGCTCATTCCCGATGTTAAAACGTGGCGAGAAGCTCTGTTTGCCGGGCATTTTGGTCCAATTGGAGTAGGTGCTATTTTTGTTGCGCTGCTTGCTCGTGCTGAGCTGGAGAGTGAGCATACAATTCCCGAACCAGAACTGCCGGAGAAGGGTACCGAGTTCTACAATGTCATTCTCCTCGTGTGGCCTATTGTTACATTCATGGTTATTTCCTCGATTATCGTCCATGGCTCTTCAGTGGCCGTGTTCACCTTAGGAAAGCATATCAATACTTTATCACTCACCATGTCATTTACCACTGCTACAGAAGAAGGTCCTGCTTGGATGAGCCGCTTGCCACGGATCACATCTCAGTCGCGATCACAAGCTCGGACGATGTCAGATACCGACTATGAGGAGATAAAACTACCTGAATTTCCACCTGGTACGTTGCCACCAACTGGAATGCCTGGACAGTTCTTACGCCGACAGCGCGAGGAGGAGAACCCTAGTAGAGCTGGAAGCCGCGCTTCTTCTCGGCGCCGCAGTAGGAAAAGGTGGGATGATGGTATTGGGCCTGGTGGGCCCGTAAGCCAGTCGGCTATCTTCCCCCAGAAAAGGAGTGCAAGTGAAATAGCAGAGCCTATGTCACCATCTGATTCTGTACAGCCTGTCTCACCAAGGCAAGAAAGCCCCAGCTCGCCATCGGAGGATCTACTCGAGAAAGATAATGAAAAGGATGTCGAGAAAACAGTGCATGTGACGAAGGAACGCGGATCGGAACGTGAGAGGGGGCGTGAGCAACTATCTAGAGGCGAACAACACGGCGAACTAGAAGTGTTTGATGAGGGCGACCATATTATAATTGAAGACCATGATGGCCAAGTTCTTGCGGTTGAAGAAACAGGGTATCAACCAGTTCAAGATCTGCATGAAGTTAAGGAGAAAGCCAAAGCTGAGACTCAAAAGCCAGGATGGACTTACGAGTCACTCAAGAAAAGCATTGGGAAATGGCGTGATGAGGAGTCCCAGAAACGTAACGACAAGGCAAAGATTGAACGAAAGCATGAGCCGGCCAGAGCATACCAGTTTGGTAACACAGTAAGTGCAATCCCTCATTCGTAGTGGGGAATTCAGCTAATCCTTTTGCAGATTATTGTGGAAGACGAGGACGGAGAAGTCGTGAGGAAATATGATCTGCCTACCGAGCGAAACGACAGCAGAGACTATGTAGCTACAAGTTTGAAATATATGGGAATGGGTGGTCTCGTTAAGCCAACTGATAAAACAGCACCCAAGGTTGAAGCGTCGTCCGAACAAGAGCCTACCCAGACTAGCAGTACCAAACCCGGGGCCAAGACGAAAACCGGAGGGTGGCCAGGCTTTAGTCGTGGAGGTGCTGCTGAACAGAGGAGGAAGGATGCTACTGCCCCTGCTGAAAGGAGCGTAGAAGATGATCGAGGTATCCGATTCACGATCGGCGGCGTTGGACAACGCATGACTAAGGATGATTTCCTTAGAGAAGTACGAAAGTTGGATGCTAAAACCCGCCGCGAGGTGGTAGACCAATCGAATGCAGATCCAGCAGTGAAATCGATGGCAAGGGAAGCACCGGGAGCAAGCACAGTTCAACCCCAAGCTCAGGCCCTAGTCCACCCTCAGATCAGTGTGACTCAAGCAAGTGATAGCACTCGGGATGCGAGCAAGTCTCCTTCTCGCTCAGAGCCTCCTCGTGGACGTAGCCCAACGACAGACTCGGAGCAGCCTCCAACATCAAACACACCGGAAACAGCCGTTGAGAGAAGGCGACGATTGGCAGCCTTTGCTAGCGTCCGCGAAGATAATGATCTGGGGGAGACTCCTGCAGAGAAGAGGAGAAGGGAGGCTGCATTAGGTGTAGACAGCGGTGGGGCTGAAGACAGCGACAGTGAAGACGATGATACCCCTAGAGTACCCCCCACGAGACGAGGGATAAGATTCGCAGACTCCCCGCCTAACAAGGGTTGAGGCACACGCTTCATGAGATATTATTTGGTTTTGTTTTAGGTCATGACGGTATGCTGAATTGGTATAGCGAAAAGTAAGCACTATAGCTTTTATGAGATAAGAGTAAATATTTTTCTATCTAAAGTAGGACGTCTTAATACATTAGTGTCGATATATTCATGGTATTTTGGCGTTCGATAACCAATGTTTTCTAGGAATTGTTTTCTAGGAATTGGCTAGCTATAAGTTACTAAGTAACCTAACCCTGTGCATTCTATATTGAGATCAAAGTAACAATCTTTATTTGCCATGTACTATATATAATGAGGTACATAGGGCAGTTATAATGATATTAGTATTTATTGACAAGCTTCTAATGAACGTCTTGCACGGTTCAAGTTAATTATTTAGTACCTAGGCAAGCCGACATATTTTTATTTACTTATGTGATTTTAACGTACTGTAGGATAGTAGGTGTTAACAGCTACAGAGGTTTTTCTAGAAATTTACATAAACCCACTGAATCGTATCAGGTAACTGAGTTGTACAAGGCAGGCTTATGTACAGAAGCCAAGTCGGTTTCTTAGCCAATGACGTCACTGGAAAGTGTCTAAGTGAAGAGATGTAGCTGAGGGGTTGCAGGTAGTTAGCGTATTAAGACAGTCATTCACAAGGGCTCAGAGGGGCTCTATGGTAGTGAGTCGGATATATGCATTTATATCTATATAACGCATATTAAACCAGGCTTCTGATGCCTGAAACACAAACTTTCCCTTTGCTTTATTGCATTTCCCACTACACGGTAAAAAAACTTGTCCTGGTGACTGTCGAAATAACGCCAACCTGAGTCACAATGCTCCAATAAAATCAAAGCTTTAAAGACACCCCTGCTAGCCGATAGCGATGGATTCTTTATCAGATTCTGAAGATTTTCCTCTTGCTCCCCCCAATTCTCCCATTATTCCAGCTCAAACCCCGATTCCACAACTCGACCTTCGATTCTTATTTACCCCCAACGGAAACCAACCCAGAGTCGCAATGGTCCAGCTTACAGAGGTTGTCGACGAGCACTTCCAAGAGGACCAGGTTGGTCCCGAGGATGATGATTTCACTGATACCGGTACGTCACTAGCTTGTAGTGATCTAGATTTTATATTGAATATATAGTCGCTACGCGCCTTCGTAGTGTATCCTACATTTACAGCTACCTAACCGTGAATTTATATAGAGTCTGAAATCTCAACCGAGTCGGATTATGACCCTTCTAGCGAAACTCTTACCGAGCGCCTGTATGCGCTTCGCGACATCATTCCACCTCAGACCCGAACCTCGATAGCCAACAAGGTCAACGCAACGACTAGCGCAGTCTCAAGCTTCTTCTCCTTCGGCGGCAAAACTCTCTGGGTGATAAGCACCTCTGCGCTGATTCTAGGCGTCCCGTGGGCTCTCGCGTGGGCTGAAGAGCAACAAGTAATGGAAATGGAAAAAGAAATGAAGATGCGCGAAATGGGTGGAGAGGTAAGGTTCTTATGCTAATATTACCTCCTTGACTTGTTGAATACATGATATCTAACAGATGCAATAGATTCTAACTGCCGGTGGCGCCAATGGCCCCAGCTCTTCGACAGCCCAGCAAGTTGGCGCTGCGATCGACCGAGAGACAAAGCCCTCCCTGTAAAGCATACCAACGTCGCAGTTACTCATGTGCAGCATGCTATATTCAGTATGCACTGCGCCAGTGGTCCATTGCTGTCTATATCCAAGACTCGGCCTTGTCCAACGTCCACCCTAGGCATACTTGTTGAAAAATCCGTCTTTATTCTTGCTCTATTTAGGAGTTAGGTGATGCAGGTTTAGCTACTAGCTTTCATATCGTATATTGTTCGCGTGTGCGCACAGGGTTTTTATGAAGGGAAGAAAACTTGGCTCTAACGATACGGTTCGTGAAGAACTCACGAACCTCACCTTGTATCATAATTTGGCATCACGGTCGGTTAATCGGCAGGGACACGTTTGCATTAGGCTGGAAGTGCTCCAGGCCGTACGAATTGATTTGATTTTACTCATTAATTCACTATTACTTTATTTTTCTTTGAGGGCAAGCTATTAACCTTATTGCAGCTCTATTATCCCCTTCAATGGATTCATAATTTCTACAAGCCTACTTTAAGATCTCTACACTGCCTCACCTTTTGGAAGCATGCCACAATTGGCTTATTTAGCCTTACCCAGGCAGTCAATTATATCGAGTCATCACTGCAGCTTCGTAGATCGTATAGCTGTTAATGCCAACACATCATGGCGTGGCTATCAGTTCTGGTAATCCTAATAAACCGCACTACCCAGAGGTATAATCTCATCTCTTTGAGGTAAATATCACCAGATTAAACTCATCAAGCTCTTTTAAATAGTTACCCCCTTCTAGATTTTACCGTTTGAAGCGTGTGGATAGCTTCACTAACGAGTCCAAAGCGCCTTGGTCTGGTGATATGACCACATGATCCGAGAGGGAAAGCCTTTCTATGTTTGCGGTTCTATATAACAGGTAAGTAGCTATTATTTGCGAACAAGGACAATAAGAATTCATATCATGGCCTAGTATCCTTCTCTTTATACGCATCTATTTCTTTCTTCCCCATTTCTACCGACCTTTCATCCGATTATGATTGTAACAAGAGGCATTGTCCGAGAAGCTAACTCATCACTAGCATGGGTAAGAATAGGTGAAGCGCGCAGAACATATCTAGTATGAAACCAAATAAGTAGCTGTTACGAACAAAAAGGTCAAATCAAGGTTGGTTTAACGTAGTGGATGGTATGATGATCTAGTTAGTTGAATTTTGTCAAGGGTGAGAGGCTGAACGGCGTTTACATGTAATTCTACATGTAATTCTACATGCCAATTTACATGCCAATCTATATTCCAATCTATATGTTCACTAACTTACCCATTTCCAATCCTAAATTCTATTATTTTTATTCTTACAAAAGTTATTAAGTGGCATCCTTTTTCAAGTCTAGACTTCTGCTCTCACCCGTACAAAAGAAATGGCATACCTCCGTACAAAGAGCACCTTTATACCTTTTACGATCTATATTAAATCCTCAATCTCGTCGGCGCTTCTACCTCGCTGTATTCTTCCCCTCTCATCCATTTTTTATTTTATTTTATTTCATTTCTTCTTCATCTCTATCCCCAGAGCAATTGTGAACCATGTCTAACCCTGATATGGCTTGTAGCCCAAAACCCAGCCGCATGGCCATGTATCCCGACTGGCCCGAATCTGATGCCGATCTAGTGCCACTACCACAATGCGATGGTCCTAAGCTGAAACCGTTCAAACTTCCAGGGTCCTCAAGAAATCGAATTCCTCGAACACCTCGGATCAGGTCTATATTCACACGTCTTCAAGGTCAAAATCCTGGGGCAGATTTACGCACTAAAACTGGTAGGTGGAGGTTCCCTATATATGAACATCTTTGAGGAGAGAGCTTCGAATTGACTTGAGTGTCTATAATTTACGTTCACCTATGACGCTCATTGGATGGGTCCGGGTCATTTGTGCGATGGTCCCGAACCCAATCATGAGTCATTGAACGCCTTTTACAACTATTCAGAGCCGTTCAGTTGTGAGTGTCGTGCCTATGGTAGACTCCAAGAAACTGGCAATGAGGAACTAGCCATCGAGTGTTTCGGCTATATTCTATTAAGTGAGGCAAACGAGCACGCCATGGTGACTAAATTCGGCAACCCTGATGTTTTCTTTACCGGGGACTTGGATTACGGCGAAGAGACAGAGTTGCGCACGCGCTTTCTAGGAAAGGATGGTAGGGCCCCGCCTCTCCGGGGAATCGTCAAACGTTTCGGTCGGCCAGACGAGGAAGACTTGAGCGTGGATCTGGTACAGAAAATATTTCAAGACGTTATTAAGCTACAAACGCTTGGTATCTTTGCCGTCGACGTTCATGTAGCCTAGATTATCGATGGAAATTTGTGCGACTTTAGTATTGCAATTACTACGCCTCATTTTCTAACAAATCCGGAGCTGAACCCGCACCTCACCCCTGATATGATATCCGATATGGAGCGCTTTGCATTCGCTCTTGCCGTATATGATTATAGGAAGTTCGAGGACATGGTAAATGATTGGAATTTTGATCATGGGGACCAGAAGGGTATGATCCCGGCGTACGCATATCCTTATGGGCCACAGCGAAGGTATAATCCGCCTACGCTGTATTTTAATGCTGACGGCACGATGGACGACAGGGAGGTCTTTGAGGTCTTCCCAGGACTGCTTTGGGATTGCAAGGAAGGTTTCATGTTCCCGCGCCGCCATAAGTTCACTATAGAATATATGGCACGGAAACTAGCCCAGATGTCACACGGACAACACCGCCAAGAGGGTGTTGATCGCAATACATATGGCCAAGCGCCAACCAGGCGGTTAGGATAACTATTACTTGAATCATTGGATGAGAGAGAAGCATCACGAGGATATGTAGGTAGAATGCAAGACAACCAACATGTATCATAGTATCAGGATCATTCTACAAGATACGTATCCAAGACTGTCTACAAATAGGTCTTGAGACCTTTGAAGTTTATTAGTATATTTGAATTATATTCCAAGCCCATCTAGCCCTTGCTACACCAGACAACTTAGCTCACTGTGTATATACTTAGATCTCTGGTATCTCATATGACTGATCGTACTTCTACTTCACTATATACTTTATAAAGGCAATTCAGGTAGATTTGTAATATTTCAAAGCGTGTCCGGTACTGAAAAGGAGTTGGTATCTCCTGCAGAGTATGGCATATCCTACTAGTAATACGTAGCAGTGTTGGGTTCTGTCGCATGATAGTAAAATCTACTTCACTTCTGCATACCTTTGTAACTCATCATACAAATGTCCGAAGGTCCCTCCGTGACAACTCCTGACCTCCTGCCATTCATTGTCTGGGAGAGTGCCATGCATCATGTATAACCATCCGCCGATGATTAGGTCGGCATAGTTGGCCTGTTTACCTAGAATGAAAGGCCCCGTGGCGTTCCTTGAAAATAGCTCCGCAAGGTCCCCAAGCATAACGCGGAAATACTCTTTCATTTTCTCCCGCGCTTCGCCTTTTATCTCGAAATCGTCCCAAGATTTTACACCAGCGCGACGAACGAGTTCATCCTTGCTCGCTTGTGAGTCGAAGGGGAGGAAGAACCCCATGAGGCCAACATAGGCACTGAATGCTCTGTCGATATGCATATTAAACTTGGAGTACTCGTCATGCTCACCCTCTTTCCGTGCAGATAGTGGTGGCGCCCAAGGGGGAAGGTCTTGATCGAAGGTATAGTCGATCTCCTGAGGGGGGAACAGATCACCGGCACCTGAGTCCGGGTAAGTCTTTTGCAGATAGACGGCAATATCGAACGAGTCGCCAATTTTCGAGTTGGTATTAGGATCAACCAAGATAGGAAGTGTAAAGAAGTCATTGCCATCGGCAAGTTTGCGACAAGCTGGCACGCCAAGACCCTGACGAACTTTCCCAATATCGGGAAGGGGAACCCATATAGTCTTGTGCGCAATGTTTTTGAAGTTCAGCGCTAATCGAGCCTTCCAGGGGTTCACTGACGCTGGTGGGCTCATAGCAATGTCGTAGAAGTCCATGGTTTTGGAGGGCTTGAGAGATGTAGTCATGGCGGATGAGGATAAAGGGGGAACAAGCTCCGTAGCTCGTAGCCAATCAGAATAATAATCAGGATAACCTCAAAATACTTGGTGCACTCTCTTAACAACTATACTGACGAATTTACCCCTTTTTTGACGTTATTTTGCCAGCTTATATGACTATAGCAACTTTCGAGTCTGTATCATCACGTGGAATCGCGTCAGACTGATTCATTATGATTCATGATGACTAGGCTGTTCGCGGTAAGCGTAGCTCGACCTGAAGGGGGTACAAGGACGTCAAAAAAGGGGGCGCATCTTATCATCATAATTGTCGGTGCGACGGTTATTTTGACGCCTCTAGTGGTATGCTATGAAATTATTGGGCGTCATCTCGAGATGATAGACTGCGCCACGGGCAATGCGCTAATTAATTTAGGTGTAGAGAATTTCATTGCCGATTCTTCTCAAATGACCATTATTCGGTAATAAATGAGGCTGCCATTTGTGTCAATGGAGATCCGGGCTGTTTGGCAAATCCCCATGGTTATGCGATGTGGATGTTAAAATAGACATTGAACTCCGAATTTCAATTAACTATTGATTTATTCTTATTAATTGCCTTTTAGTTTACATCCGAAATGATTATATAAGTCCCGGGTAGTACTTAATGATTATTTAAGAATAATACTTATAATTAAAGTTTTTATTAATAATGTTCGAGTATTTTAATATTACAAAGTAAGAAACAAGTAAAAACCACCGTTTAAAACATTAAAAAGTAAGTCTTTTCTATCTCGATCTTTAAGAAATATTAATTCTTCCGAGGATAAATTATAAATCTCTTTGCAGATTTAATCTTACAACGTAGTTTACCTGCTTTTTAACTTTTAACCAAGTGGATGTATTACTTATTACATAAGGGTGGCTTTCCGTGGAAGCTCTTCCGGCACCTACGTGATCTCGGCCCAATATTTAAACGAGCACTTTTATACTGGCTTTATTTTGGTGATATTACCCCATCTTACCTACTTATTTCATCCGTTAATTTATAATGTTACTATGTTGCATCCTAATTTTGGCTTGCTGACTTTCCGTGATGACAATTAACGCGTATACCGCCAAATCTCACTTTTGCACGAGTGTAACCTAAGATTTCCTCGATATTGGAGTACCTAAGGTAGTCTTTCCATATATGACAGGAATAATCTAGTAGAGGTATGCTTAGAATGAATTCTTGGGCACACTTTTATTAAATACTTCATACCTCACCGCAGGATCCATGGCTTTTTACTATTGTTCTAATCACCGGTGCCAATCGAGGTATTGGTAAGGGCCTTGCTGAGCGCTACCTCGCCCTACCTAATCATAAAGTCATTGCTGCTAACCGCAACCCGGAACATCCCACGTCTAAGGAGCTTGCCAACCTAGGTGCCTAAAGCCCCCGGAAGCAGCCTCATTATCGTGAAGGTCGGGGCTACGAGCAACACAGGCGCCGTGGATGCTGTAAAGGAACTCCAGAAACAGGGAATCGATCATTTAGATATAGTAATTGCTAACGCCGCTATATCGCTCGGTTTTACCAAAGTTGTCGATGCAAAGGTTGAGTACATGTATCGGACTATGGATGTCAATGTCTTTGACGTGCTACGACTATTTCAGGCTACCCTACCGCTACTTCGCGCGGCTGCTACTCCGAAATTTGTGACTATTGGATCCAGTGCTGGGTCTATAGAGGTAGGAAGATTCACATACTCCGACCACGGCTAGATATGCTAATGTACCTATTATTCAGGAGATGTATTCATATCCCAACGCTGTTTACGGCCCTTCAAAGGCCGCTGTTCATTGAATCACAAAGAGCATTAACGAGGAAGAGGACCACATCATCGCATTTGTGATAGACCCAGGGTGAGAAATAAAGTACTATTCTCTCTGGGATAAACTTTGCTGATTTCTCCTTATAGATGGACCCAAACCGATATGGGAAACACAGCAGCGAGATCAGTTGATCTGGACGAAGCTCTTGTCACCGTAAAGGACTCCTGTGACGGTACCTTCGAGGTGATTAGTGAGGCTACAAGAGAATCAGGTGGTAAGTTGTGGACTTATGAGGGAAAGCGAAAAGCTTGGTAAACCACGATAACACAGAGAACGTGGCATTCTAAAAGAGTCCCTTAGAACAGCATGAGACCTCGGAACCAGACTTCTCGCATTTGAATAATATAATTGGAAAATTGAACTCTCATTACCTAGCGCCTTGCACTTATCATTTACTTCTAAACTTCGAAAATATTTGACATTTTACTAAAGAAACTCACCGAAATCTTTTATCTCAAACTGGAACGAGAATGATAATATTGAATATAACAAAGACAGCTTATTACAGAATACACATGCGATATCCCACCTCTTTACGTCCTCTCTGAGAAAGCTTTTCCGATCACGGCCTAAGTTAGTTCTAACGACAGCGCGTAAGATCCCCATATACGGTCGGTTTATCATACGGTGTCTTTCAGAGTTACTTATACTCTTATCCGCACTTTTCTAACCATCCTAAGGGTTTGCCTGCAGTCGGTACCACTGCGCTGGTACGTTGAAACTCATCTGCAGGAACAATTCATCTTTCTCTGTAAACCCTTAACGTTAACTCTTAGGGAATCCAGGAAAGTAGCGCAGGCATGGGTGGGATCGTCGTTCCTTGTGTTGACAGGTGATATTCATTCATATTCTGCAGCTAACGACATGCACAGCGTGCCGATGACATAGACCCTCGAAAAGCGAATACCGGGCTATGTTGATTGTTTTGTTCATCGCCGTCACTATTCTATCCGCAATGAATAGTATTTTATACTGATACCAGATTATTATATTAAGCTAGGTGGCGGAATAAATTAAGGCACGGCGGTTGATTCTATGGACAAAATACATTATCTTAGACAAGTGTTCGACGCTGCTGAGCCCCTAATCCTCAATGATGTCGAGGGGTAAGAACCGAAAATTAGCCTAACCATATTTTATAGAGATAGCATCATGCATGACTTGATTGCGACCTCCAGTACTTATTAAGATCCTCATTAATTTCCCCCCAGAAATCACAAGTAGCATAATCAACCACACCAACATCCATTGCATCATCGAGTACTACGCCTTTGCTTTCGTGCGAAGTCCAGGCAGGCCAAATACTCTTGTCACCCGGCATCCCCATCTGTGCCATGTTTGTCCACGCGCGACTCATCTCATGGGCCATTGCTTGCTCTGCTTTGGAGAAGGTGCAATTCCCGCTAGGGGGTGGCATCGCACTGGTAAAGTTAAACACGAATGGGACCTCGCTCGTGTGCGTTGCCCCTAGGCGAGGTATCCAATCCGCCTCTATCGTGGCAAACCAGGCGCAACTAGGCTCGTGAGCGAATCGGTAGCTCCATACAGGAATCCCTTTCTTCTCTGCCAGTTGTAGAGCCCGGTATGATGGACACTGGTATGATACCTGGGTGAGAATAGCCTCCATAGCGGTAAGTGTTGAACCGTTAAAGGTAGAGGCTAATGGAAACGTCTCATTTACTCGTGTCGCTAGTGGTCCAAAGTTTAGGGTTAGGAAATCATCATAGTCTGATAGACTAGGAGCTTTTCCCTTCCAGGTTGTGACGTAGGAAGCTAAGACGAATATAGAGCCCTCCCTAGTAGTGGCTCCTACTATTGAAGGGACCCTAACTCCGATAGTTGATGGTTGCTCTTTGATTACCTTTCCATCGATCACGGGGGTCCAAGATGACCTTGTGCCATTATTGACGAGGGCCGTATTAACGGTCATTATGCTAGTGCTTGGCATCGCAGCCACTGCGGCTTGGAGTCTATCGACATGGGCGCTTCGAAGACATGACAACTAAGTACTGGTAAGTATTCTGGATAAATTAATAGAGGTTGGAGCCTGACACATACGTCATGATTTGTGCAGTTCATCGCGTAAAGGAACTCTGAATACCATATTCCCGCGTCGGCCACTGTCGCTATATCTCTCCCAGCTCCAGATTCTAAAGCAGCAGCTCGCATTAATCCTGGTGCTTCCGGTAACGTAGCAAGAACGAAAGAGTCAATAGCGCCGGCGGATTGTCCAAAGAGTAGTACTTTATTCTAAAGCAGAATCGTTATTAACCTTGATTACTCTGTGATGTATAGGTACCTAGGTACCTATTCTTCAACGTGATGAGGGTATAGACCTACCGGATCACCGCCGAACCCTACGATGTTCTCCTGCACCCAGCGTAGGCCAAGAAGTTGATCCATGATGCCATAGTTTCCGGTGAGGCCAAGATCCGACAGGGCCAAGAATCCCAAAGGACCGAGGCGGTAGTTGATAGAGACGACAATGGAGTCTGCAGCAGAGAAACAGCCATTATATGTCGGATTTGAAATCCCACCGCCTTCATTGCTTCCTCCGTATAGCCATACCTTCACGGGAAGTTTTGACTCAGGAGTAGCAGAGACCGGGGCCCAAACATCCAGGAAAAGACTACGTATATTTTACGCGAGTTAGTGAGGAGCCACTCAAGTTAGACAACCGCGCAGAGCTACCCACCAGTCTTCGCTCGTTGCAGTCTTCTCATCGAATAATCCCGAGAACTGAATGCAAGCTGGTGCCGGTATCGTGGCGTTGATCACGCCGCGAGAATTATTGTAGGGCTCTGGAGGTGCAAAGCGTAGTTCGCCTAGAGGCGGTTTCGCGTACGGAATCGAGTAGAAGTAGTTTACGTCGGTTGTGCTGCACTGACCGCCATGGACTATCCCGCTGCTTGTCTTCACACTCTTAAACCCAGACAAGGCAAAAAAGGTCAGGCTGCCTAAAGGATTGCCTCTAAAGTACATTATGAGATTAAATAGATTTATCTTGGTTGAGCGCATTGAAAGTGTAGCCTTCCACAGGAGTCGGAAATCTTAGCACTTTATATTTAGTAGATATAGCGATGATGGATAGTTCTCTTCCGCTGTGCCGCATGGCTATGCAATCGGATTCGCATCCGTAGAAACAAAGACATTCAGCTGAAGGCTTAACCTAGAGGAACGAGCTAGGAGGATTTACAATGCAGGAGTGTAATTCGTGGATTGGGAATGTTGAGTTCGCATTCGGTTAAGGGGACGATCCTTGTATTATTTATTCCCGGTACGAATCCGTAATCTTTAATCTTAGGGGTTATTTGTATTTGTAAACTTGTATTTATAAACTTGAGCTAGGTATGCTTTGCTTATACAGCCCGTGACAGAAATATAAATTCGCTTGTGAAAGAAATCTCCACTATATTTTAAACCAATCAAGACTAACTTCAAGTTGATAAGTTATTTAATTATACATATGTACCTAAGGTAACTAGTTAGATAGTTAGGTTATGGTTTCATGTTTAGGTAACTACCTCCTTTAGATGCTTATGTATATTTTAGTAAGTGAGGGTATTTTTAAACTCGTTGTTGCTATTTGCTATTCAGGCGCTTTTAGTATTACATAAGTACGCCAAGTTTGCTAAACCCTTCCCAATCTTTTCAAATACATATAATAGCCTCGTACAACACGGCTACCTAGATTAGTTGGCTATGTAGCCACTTACTCAATACACATATTAGATGGTAGAAGAATCCCATAAAGGTACAAGTGTATACTAGTAAATCTATATGGTGGGAGATGTACATAACAGTACAACCCCAATTTTTGGTACTGCCCGTTTAGGTCTATGCTTACTAAGGTACCTAAGTAAGGTACCTCCCATGTACAATATGTACATAGGTAAGTTTATAAATAACCCCTTAACAGTTTATGGATTCAGCCCTACGACGAACAAGCTTAGAAGGACGCGACTTATCCTTACACAGTTCCTATCTCGGCGACATGCGGGTATAGCTTTCCCCTCCCCGACAACTTAGGACACCACGTGTAACAAATTCCAACAAAGTCCCCTAAAATAATCAAGCGTGAAGCATCCACGTATCATGCCCATATCCATGCCCCCACCAACGCTCACGTCTGTACGGGTATGTACCTATATGCACAAAGTAGTGTTACCTTATAAGGTACCTAACATGGTAAATCATTGAGGCCGCCGTTTCACTGATATCGAGCTCGGAAATACGGCATGTTTAGATTAGATGCATAGTCGTCTTTTTAAATGCGCATTCTTAACCTCCATATTTCACCGATTTTACCTTAGGTACCTACTTAATTAAGTTGCATCATGGCCCGCAAGAAAGCTCTTCTTATTGGCATCAACTACTTTGGATCTGAGCATGAATTAAATGGCTGCATTAATGACGCGGAAAACATCAGGAACTTCCTGGTAGAGGAGAGAGGTTTCTCGCCCAGCACTCACGACATGGTCATGTTGTCGGATATCCCTGAAAATGATGGTACTCCTTTTTTTCCAACAGGCGCCAACATTCTGGCAGCAATTAATTGGCTGGTTACCAAAAATCGGCCTGGTGATATACTCTGGCTGAGCTACTCTGGCCATGGAGGTTAGCTATTTGATCACAAGTATATATGTGTAGCGAGGGCTAATATGTACTTACCTACGTATAGCCCAAGTTAGAAGCCATGCTAGGGATCGACCTTCAGGGTAAGTTTGTGAGGGTAAGTAAACGGTCTAGGAATTTTAACCCCTGATATGAACTAGCTTCGATGATACAATATGTCCTGTCGACTTTGCAGAAAACGGGCAGATTTCAAGCGAAATAGTGAGTTCTTAGAAGGCTTCGGCACCTTTAACATCACATTTCCGAACCTCAACACTAATACAATGCCTTGCCTAGTTGCATCGATCGATCGTCTCTCCGATGAACCCCGAATGCCGTCTTACCATACTCTTTGATTGCTGTCATTCCGGCTCAGCCTGCGAATTGCCTTACGTCTATCGACCCGACGAAGATGGCAATGTCAATATGGTTGACACGATCAAGAAAGGAATCGGGTTGATTCGCGCAGCCGAGGGGCTTTTCGAAAGCGGCTTTTCCATGTCTAAAGTAGAGGACGCTAAGATGCTACTCGGCGGTGCGACTGACTTCTTCAATGGACTGCATCATCGTCGGAATGAGGATGTCGACGAGGATGGACTCGCCGTTGAGAGTTTCGAGGAACATTGGGAGACAGAGGGCAAAGATGTCTGGATGTTCTCTGGATGCGCCGACGATCAGACCTCTGCGGATACATCCATTGCCGGAGCACCTACTGGCGCTATGTCTTGGGCACTTCTTAGGACTCTAAGAGAAACCCCCGAGCAGTCATACATAAACGTGCGTCTTGGTAGTAAATTCAGGGTAGTTGATCAATTGTTAACAATAAGATTCTTTAGGTCCTCCAGAATACCAGAGAGGAACTGGCGAGGAACTACTCTCAGGTCCCGCAACTCAGCTGCGGCGGCAGATATGACTTGGACCAAGTACTCATCGTAAGTAAAACCGTATCCGGCTTAGCATAAATGCGCCCGTTTTACTAATGAAAACCGAAGCTATGAGTTATCAGCATCTATAGACTAGGATTTCCTATGAAGATCGAGACAGGAGAATATCAGATGAAGAGCGAGATGCATTCTATCCTCAGGAGGGTTCACATCTTGAGCAAAATTTAATCAATCCAAAGCATTTAGTTTAACTAGTTAAGTTAAAACTCGAAAAGATAAAATAGAGAATTAAGATGATAGAGAAACAAACTAAGCTAAGCTAGAATTCTTGAGTCTCTTTTTTTACGTAATATTTTAACCTAGAGAGTTTTACGCCGTATACACACCTAATAGATGACGTATAGGGCCCAATGACCATAGGTTCTCTAGGTACATGGAATCTAAAAACCATCCCTTTGCCAAGTCTTGGCTGTATAAAAAACGGAATCGTGAGCAACGCTCAGCTCTGACGCCAAGATCCAGCGGACTAAGGCATAGGGCTGAGAGAAGCCGCAATAGGAAAGATTTGCAACGCATAGGTCCCGGGTACAGATACGGCGTATTCTCGATCTGCCAAGAGCCGTATGAATCTTACAGAACGGAGACTCTGATTGGCCAGCGTATTCAGAATCAAAGGGAGGATTGAATTATTAATTCGCCGTATGGGAATCAGCTTCTCCAGATTTACGTCGATGGCACTTGCGGCTGTAAACGGGGGCTGTGATACCGAATCGTGACATAGGAGGATGGCAATGTTAATTTGCAACTTGTCACGAAGCTAGGTACTTTGGTAAATATATAAGATGATTCGAAATGCCTCGACTAGGGCAATCGAATTTTACACGACATCTCAGCTTCGTAAGTAATTAAATTCAAGATGGTGTCTTCGAAGACTCTCCTTCCGCTACTCATTTCGCTCGCGTCCCATGCCAGCAAAGCGGCAACCGTCCGCCGCAGTAATAATACGGAGATCAAATGGGGACCATGCAAACTAAACACCACACTCCCGGTGCAGTGCGCCCAACTGCCCGTCCCGCTCGACTATACCAACAAGAATTGTACCGACACTCTCAATCTCGATCTAATCAAGTACCCGGCCCAGAAGCAGCCGAAGCGCGGTAGCATTCTCCTCAACTTCGGCGGTCCGGGCCAAGACGGTCTAGAAAGCATGCTTGCTTATGCAGAGTTGATGGGCCCGTATGTGTCATACTAGTTTAATATCGTCGAGCTCCTCAGTTCGGTTTAACCTAAAGAAGGATTGACTAACACACATATCGCAATAGGACTACTGGAGGTTACCACGATCTCATAAGTTGGGACCCAAGGTAAGTCCTTCCCCTCACTATAACCCCCATATCATCGTATAGACTAACAATACTGTATAGAGGAACGGGTAAAACTCTCCGGTTCTCATGCTGGCCCGACGATACCACGGGTTATTACGCCGCTATGGGAAATAGCCTGGCTGGTGGTGCAGACTCGACAGTGGGTAAACTCTGGGCCGAAGGTAACATCATTGCGACCCAGTGCCACAACCAGCAGAAAGAGACCGGTCAATATGTCGGCATGGCATTCGTCGCAAGAGATATGATGTCAATCGTCGACGCTCTGAACGAAGGTGGCATGCTTCGATACTGGGGTGAGTGTGATCTCGGTCGTAAACTAAAGGTTAACGCACTAATAAGCTAACTGATCCTTCTTAGGAATTTCGGGCGGTACTACGCTGGGAGCTACCGTTGTCGCGATGTTCCCCGACAGGGTAGAGAGGGTCGTTCTCGATGGTGTGATGAATGCGCATGAATACTATAACTCTTTGTATGTGCCCCCTTTTCTCAGTATAACCTCTCATAAGAAAAAGAAAATCCAGCTAACGGGTGGAAACCTAGCGGCGAACCTGAGATGGTCGCATCAACAGACGCCACTTGGGAGGAATTCATGCGCGGGTGTATCGCAATGCCCGACAACTGCTCCCTAGCAAAAAACAGGACCTACGATGAGTTAGAAGCAGCCATGGCCGAGCTCTTCGACACCGTCCGGAACAACCCGCCCGTATTCAACGGTACAATTGTGTTCGCTTACGACATATTCAAGGCTCACATCTTCAACACTCTATATTCACCAGCGAACTGGCCCAGCCTAGCCCAGGCGCTCGAGGACGTGCTAGAGGGTAACCTGGAGACGTTTGTGAACCGGGTCTTGGCATTATCGATCCCGTCTCAAGACCAGGCAATCCTAGGAATCCGCTGCGGCGATAAGAAACTACGGACGAATAAGTTGTCCGATCTCGAACCGGTCTTTGAGCAGTATCACAAGACCAGCAAGTGGTTCTGGGATTGGGCCTGGGGATACTACGTAACGCCCTGTGCGCAATGGGGGTTTGAGGCCAAGGAGCGGTACGAGGGTGACTTCCAAGTCAAGACTAAGAACCCCGTGTTGTTCGTCGGCAACAGCTTCGACCCCGTCACTCCTCTGGTCTCGGCTAAGAACATGAGCTTTGGCTTCGAGGGAAGCGTTCTTCTTACGCATAACGGCCATGGCGTGAGTAATCTTTTCTTTTCTTTCTCCCCAGCCCCTATCGTATAATACCCTACAGGCTAGGAGCTAACCATTTCATGCAGCACTTGTCTCTCACGCAGCCATCAAACTGCACGAATTCCATCATTCAGAACTACTTCCTTGAGGGTAAACTACCTGCTCCTAGAACCGTGTGCGAGCCCAACTTCCCGCTGTTCGATCCTGCCGCCTCAATGTAGCAGCGGTAGGAATATTGCACACCAATTATGATATATTAATTTTGCTTTGACTCCTGGTTCTCATATGTGTAAATACATGTTTTATCACTTAGGCATCATACATGTTTATAAAGGGGAGGCAGGTTTTGGAATTTTGATACACATTTGTTTTTACTACATCTTGATGTAGAAGTTCACTTGTTTTAGAGGTGGTAACTAGCCTACGACTGCAACTATATGCTTGATAGAAGCTTATGTAAGTTAGGCATAATATACAGTGGCTAGAAACAGGTTGTGCGTAAGAAATATTAATTAGTAACCTAATAAAGTCCATATAGCGTCATTTCAGTTTAAGAAATACCATAAGCACCTATTGTGTGAATGAAGAGGTTGATTTTCGGCTTTAAGTCAGCACAGTATCATAAGGCTTATTAGATTAGTCAGCCTTGTTAAGTGATTTAAAATCTTTAAGTTCATATAAATAACGGTAAAACACGCGTTTTTACAATCTTGTAACAACTAATTAAATTATTAAGAATTTCATTAATATTGCCTTATATCAATGCTTAAATAACACGTATCAATTTTGTGACACTTATATTCAAGCTTAAATAATACGTATTAGTTGTATGATAAGGCTTCAGTTATTGGAACAATCGGGGTACAATCTGTCTGAAGCCAAGTGAGAATCCTCCTCCTAGTAGCAGCCATATCCCACTTCCCATCATCCTTCCCCCATACCAGACTATCCGCCAGACTATCCCTCCACGAAACCGTAAACCATCCCCCTATCCCCCCGCACACATCTTATGGAGACAACCTGAATCAGACTGATTGAATAGCATTCATGAAGAAGCTACCAAAGTCCTTAAGAGTGATTGCTCAACCTGTTATTGTGTTAGCAACTTTCAGTAGAGACCAGAGCAATTAGAAATACCATATACTGGAGCGTCAGTCCCATCTTGTCAGAACTAGTAGGCCATGGGAGGAATAGGGTCTCGGGCGTAGTGGAGGAATATCTCCATGGCAGAGGATTGATCGGTCCCGCGCGTCTTATAGCCCGAAGTCACACTTCCGTTCACTATCTCTCGTGTCTTGAGTGCAGTGGTGTTTCGATAGTACTTGTGAAGACATGTTGGGTGCCAGTACGACTCTCGCTTGGAGAGGGCTTTCAAATGTTCCTCGTAGACGACTTGCTTGATCAGGATTGCGCGCTGTCCATAGGCCTTCAAAGCCTGGTCTTGTTCCCATTCTCCAAGATCACGTCTACCATGTCCATATCCAACCTCCAAGGTCGGCCATGTGATCTCGTGGTCGCATCTAGTACCGAGGATTAAGTCGTACAAATCCCCCATGCGTAGCCCATCCGGAAATCTGAACTCAGCCATTGTTCCGGGCAACTCACTATCTTCATCTTCTCTCCACACTTGCCAATGAATCTTTGTAATCGGCGGCTGTGACACAAGCATGTTTCGCCAAGAAGCATTATCAGCCAGCCATGCTTCTCGGATATCGTAACCAAGACACTGGTGGATCTCCTCCAGCGATAGGAAGCCGTATTTGGTGCGGCTGGGATATGATCTATAATGGAAAAGCTTTACATTGAAAAGCTTTAGCCAAAAGTATGCGCGATTACTTTAACGACTTATTCACAATGCCTCGTCGAAGCAAGGCGCAACAGTATCGGCTATCCAACGCTGCCAATGCTCGTCGCGTACGTCTTGCGGCTCTTCGCCCCGAACCGGGACCTTCTTCCCCGAGCCCCCTCGTGGCTCCCGACGATGCCGTGAATCAAGTAGCTGACATGTCGGCTCATCAGGAGGAGGAGGAGGACTCCGATGCACCCCTCGTAGAGTTACACCACCCGTGGTGTCAAACGCTGTGCTGAGAGCGAGCTCCGTGAATAGTTTTTGGTATATCTTTCCTAGTTTAATGGCTTAAGGCTGCTGTGGAAGAATAGAGTTGTCTGCATCTTGGGAGATCCCACGATAGTCGCCCGCCAGTGCTTGGACACTCGCTACGCATTGGGAAGTATATCCATGCTGTGAGGAATGGGAAGAAGAAAGTTCGAAAAAGTGGGAGGGAGGCCAGGTTTATATATTTTTTTCAAATCTGATGCATAAGCCACCTCAGAGCTAAAGGTCTATTGCCGGTACAAATAATAACTGTGACGATTTGAGCTAAAGATTGGTATTAAATAGGTCTGTGTCGAGAGTTGCTACGCAAGGTAACCGGAAGTTTTGAAGATACGACATCGTGTGAGTAATAAAGGGCTTGATTCTCTACCAATATTTTAGGTAGGTAAGTTGGTACGTTGTCCATCTGACAACTAATTCCCGTCCCTCCCAAATTCCGTTATCCTCTCAAGAATAAACGAACCTTATCCCCCGAAACCAAACCAGAACCATCCTTATTTCTCTAGGCAGTAGCTAGACGAAGTACTCTTTGCATAATGAACTCGCCCACACCAAACCACGCCTGTGCGAAAACCATCACCCCTTTCCTATCCTAGTAGACCGAGGAAGCTGGGTTCACCGAGGAGAATTATAGTAAAGTCTCCCGGAGCTAATCGCCTGACGCTGTTAATCAGTTAGCACTTTCCAACGAAGACTAAGGCGATTAAGACATACTGTATGGCGGTATAGCGTCTCTAATAATAGTAGTCGTCGGCTTCGGGGATCCATTCTTGCGCCGCACGAAGGAACATCCTCATACCTGAGGCGCTGTCGTTTCCCAGCCATGTATAGCTCCAAGCCACAGTCCCATCCGTCACCTTGACATCCAGCCCCTTTACCAGACGAACATTTTGTTGGTATCTCTGAAGGTCTTTGGGATTCCAATAGTCATCCCGGCTGGGTTTCGGGTGTTCCTCGTCTGGAGATATATGCTGTTTGACCATGATCGCATGTTGCTCGCGCGCTCTCCGGTGCTCTTGGTCTATCCACCGAACCTCAGCATCCGACTCGGTATCGCGGTGGGCCGGCCCAGACGAGCCCGGCCATACGACTTCGTGGGTGCCTCTAGTGCCAAGGACGAGGTCATAGTAGTCACCCATCCGCAATCCTCCTGGGAATTCAAACTCTGCTATGGTTCCAGGCAAGGAGAGTCCGTGATTCTCCTGGTCATCTCTTTCGATCTGCCAATGAAGTCTCTTGATCGGTGGCTGAGACACATACATTCTACGCCAAGAAGCGTTTTCAAACAGCCATTTTTGTCGGATATCAGAGTCGAACCACCAGACGATGTCCCTCATCCAGACATGACTGAACGGTTTGTCCTCAGATTCGTTACGTTGCCAAAGCGCCACGCTGAAGAACGGTTTGGCGACGGACGCCAACTTGAGATTCTTGAGGTATCTCTTGTATGGGTCCATGGATCTAGAGCTTGCGCGAAAGAACAAGGCCTTCTGGAATTCAGGCGATGCCTCGATGACGGCTTTCCAGTGTTTCGATACCCGTTGCATGTTAACAAGAAGATCAGTCTTGTTGACCCGCGAAAGGATGTTTTCGAGGAGTTCGGGCACGGCGAAGACCCTGTCCGAAGCCGGTGCCGGTGCCGGTGCTGGTGCCAGCCCCATGTTGAGCATGGAGAATACGAGTTCAAACATGGTGGTGGAAAGCGTGAGACAAGTGCTGGATGATGAATAGTTTGATAATGTTTATGATGGATGGTTGTAATGAATGGTTTTGAAGATGTTAGGTTATTGTCTGATATAGGAAAGACTTTGACAATTGAGCATCTATGAGTAGGAGAAGAAGGAAAGAGAGGGAGCTTGGAAATGTGGGATGGAGGCCATGTTTATATACTTTCCAGATCTGAGGCATAGACCACCTTACAGCTGAAGATATGTCACTAGTAAAAACAGTGACTGTAACGAATTAAGCTGGAGTTTGGTACAAAATAGACCCGTGTCGAGAGCTACCACGTAACGTAACCGGACGGAGTGAGTGTTGAGTCAATCCGGAGCCGAGTCGCTCCACTTTGACACTGGCAACCGGGGAACAATCACTAACGTTTAGGCCCGTTGTCGAGGTAAGTGGCAGTAGCAAGCATACTTTGAACTATGAAGGGTGGTTAGTATCATGATACGTACCTTCATACGCACCTTCACACCAGACAATGTCTAAGAGAAAACTCCATACGTGTATGTCAACTTGCCCACCGAGGTTGGTACATGTACCGAGTAACAACTTGGATTGTACCCAAGGTACGAGATACTGTGTTGCTATTATCCGTGCTCTCCTAAGAAATATCGTGAGTCATGCAACTGCTAACATACCCACCTACCACATACTTACCTAGGTGTAAACATGCTTAACAAGATAGGTAGGTACCTCTTAACTAGACGAGACGTACCTTGGTACCTCATTAAATCACGTACGTACCTAGGTACGTACGTATTGGATTTACCTGCTCGGTGTCTATATGTGATACATAAGCATAAGGTACGTCCTCCTGAGGGCATATTGAAATATATTATATCGTATATGAAGTAAACAAATTCTGCTTATCTCCCAAGAGCGTCGATACGTACAATTGCCGGAATTAAATATAGTAATGAAAAGTTATAATCTCTCTAAACGTATACCAACTCCTCAAAGCTGTTGAAGTGGATATTATTAGATAGGTACTTGGGCCTCGAGACTTAACTAAACGATAACAGTAACTAATATATCGACGGCGTGTCATTATCTGGACTATATTACGCTAAATTGCTTCAGCTAGGACATTCAAGCATGTTCAGTAATAATATTCTTTCAAGTTGTGTCAATAATAGGTGTATTTGGCAATCTTGGGCATGGTTGTATTACTTATAGTAAGTAGTAAGTTTCCGAGAGACGAGGGTAATAGACTGTGAATAGAAATATAGTTAACCAAAATGTATTCTCCCGAAAGTACAGCTCTATACGACTATATATAGTGCATTCAAAAGGCAAAGCACTACGTTTGCGTTTATAAGTGTCTATGATGATATCCACGGATGGCAAATAATCGACCAGCTTGACATGGAAGCAAGTACCAATTGCTCTCTATGTAGCAAATTTCTCTAGGGCGCCAGGCTGAATGCCTCAGGTAGGTAGGTTAACCACGTAAACATATAATATCATGTATCTACGGTAGTTTGAGGTTTTATCCGTACCTAAACGGTGCAATAGCATGCTTACGGTGATCGCCATATACCTTAAAGTATAGCGGTAGATATTTAACTGCCTGCCTGACCGTGCTGTAATTATTACAAACCACTCCATACGAAAACGAACAATATCAAGTGGTAAAAACTGAGCTATATGATACTCTAGCTACCAAGCTAACCCCCCATTGCTTGTCAACGACAGGCTCTCTAGACAAAAAAGAAACAAGCGTTAACAAAACAAATGCAAACAGATTCCTACGTATCTAAAGAAGACATGTTTACTGCAACATCTCGGATTGCACCCCCCTCCGCAGCCGGGACGTAAGATTCGTCAAAAACACTCCAAAGCCACCTAACCGCCCTGCCCTTCCCGTTCGCAATCTCAGACACATGTCCGCCCACGCTGTTCCTCTCATACGTGACGTCCGCCCCCCTACCGCAGAACCTCTCTACCGCAGAACCTCTCTACCAGCCGGTCCGTCATATCTATCGGGCAGAACTCGTCCCCGATAGCCTTGTACATGAACATGGGCATAGCAGGCACGCCGTGGAACCCGCGCCTCCCCTCCACGTCGAACACCCTGCGCAGCACCGGCTCTTTCAGATCCGCCGCCCCGCCTACGAAATACCCATAGATGTCCTTCATCGCGAAGGCCCGCAGCGAGGCGCCGAAATCCATGTCCCTCGCGCTCAGGAACTGGTCGGCCGTCTCGGGCCGGAGCCGCCTGCGGACGTACGCCGCGGCTTCGGGATACTGCGACGTCGTCCCCAGGAGGGCGGCTACTAGGGAAACGGCGATGGGGCTCTTGTTGAGCATGTCCATGTTATCGGAGACGTGGTCTGCTAGGCCTCCCACCACGACCCCGGAGATGTCGAGCTCGGGGGCGTATTGAACCTGCAGTTCGGCGGCGGCCTCGGTGGCGATACTGCCGCCGCTGTAGCCCCACATGGCGGTCGTGATGTTGGCATCGCCAGTCAAGCGCGCCAAGTTGAGAACCGCACGGATTGAGTCAAGCGTGGCGTGTCCAGCCAGCACACTGGCACCGAAGGCCGCGCTAGGGCCTTCGAAATCGGGAGTGTTGATGATCCAGCCTTGTCCAAGCAATTCGGTAAGCAGCGAGGTATTCGACTGAATGCCGAGGTCGACATTGGACTGCAATTGCTCCTGGTTCAAGGTGTACGAGGGGCTGGAGTCAAGGTTGACCGTGTTGTATGCGAATTGGTAAGACAGCATGGCCGTCTTTCCCGAGGGGGAGACATAGAAGGATTTAGGAATAAGTAACGTGGTAACGGCCCAAGAAGGCCGATAGCGTGAATCGGTGGTGCGGTAGAGTATATTATACGAAGCCGAGCTGTTACCAACGAAGGCAAGAATACCTGGTGCAGGACGTATCCTGAGAATAGTACCGGGCTCTTTGGTTTCAAACCCGGCCGGTGCCTTGTACCACGGATCTTTACTAGGAGGCAACGGTTGAGATGCTGGACCGGCCTCCTGGAATATGGAAGAGCCTGACTGCTGTGGGACTTTGTGAAGACCAAACAGCCAGCTTAGAGGGCGCACGTCGGCGCCACTCGATTCTTCAGTAGGTGGTGACATATGAGTAAGATGATGCTTGGCCACACGTTCAGGATCCTTAGTTGAAGCGGGCAGCTTATTATTTTGTGTCATAGAATCCATTGATCTTGTATATGGTTGTAGAGATATTACAATAGAACTTCGCACTACTCTTCAGGTGTATGGTGAGGGGGTAGCTAATATATGCCATTGAGATGGGTTGAAAGGATTCGACTTATAAGCAAGCCTCTTAGCAGTTAATATAATTATCGGTGTCCTGGTAAGCAAGGGGATTGATAATTCTTGGTCGTTCGGGTCCGAACGTGGACGCCATAGGGCGCCACGAGGCCAATAGTGTAGGCAAGACGGCTACCAACGTCAGGTATCAAGACTGACGCACTTTGATTAGGCTGGAGGTCTCATTGTCGGCTAACAGCACAAAAGCCTAAGGCAGGTATATACCGCATTATATTTAATAGGTATTGTGCCTTTAACAAATGCTATAACTACATGTATGTAGAATAAATGTTAGAAAAATTATATTGAACTATTAACGCTTTCCTTCTACCTTACGAGGGCGTTGTGCGTTTTTATATGGCTAATCCTAATAGACCTACCCCTGAATCCACTACCAAGTCATTTATACCCTACTAGGATTCTAGTTCTGTCGTCTTTTATTTCTTTCATCTTTACTGCTTCTTATAAGACAGGAAAAATTCGCATAAAATAGCAAGGCATGTCTTATGTAAATAAGAAATCTTTACTTACATGTAACATAATATCCCAAGATAAACCTTAGGCATTCACATGTAGCACGAAGACATCAGTCAGTTGTTATAAGAGCAATTATCATTAACTGGTAACACATTCTTGTAAAATTACGGCCAATGCTTTGATATCTAACCTACTGCTGCAGTAACTCCAGTCTGTGATATATTTTACATCGAGGTGAACTCAGCCGGCGTAAGTGCAAGAGCAAGTTCAAAAAGGGCAACGCCAAAACACAGCTAGGGATTCCGTAATCCTTTCTTCATTACTTTACACCCACCCTAAACTACAACCCCCATCTTGATAGAAACGCTCCCTTGCGGGGTAAATACTCTCCGCTTCAACATATGCAGTACCTATCCTCTAACCCTACCATCCTGCTTAGCGCGGGGCGGCGGCGGCGAACCTGTCCGAGATCTGCTAGGGCTGTAACTGTACCGTCTTCTCTTTTTGTCGACTGAGGTAGGTGACCGGCTATCGTATCGCGGCCTCTTCTTGGGAGCGCTGCTGATAGAGCTAGTATTTCTACGTCGCCTCGGGGGTGATGATGGTGACCTAGAGGAACGGCCCCGCTGCGGAGGAGGGGATCGAGATCGGGAGTGGCTCGAGCTACGGCGTGCTCGACGAGGAAGGGGACTGGCCGAGTATGAATCTCGTCTCGTTGGTGCCCTACGCGGTGGCGGACTCCGACTCAATGACGGCGGTCTTGCTGCTGCTTTGCGAGGAGCCGGGCTGCGGCTCCGTGAAGGTGTGTATGAACGAGATCGTGTGGAGTCGCGGTTACGGCTATACGAACGAGGCCTACCAGCTCCCCGTGCCGGCACTGGGGTTACCGATCTGTACCGCGAATAATTGGAGTCGCGACGACCACGAGGCGGACTAGGGGAGCCAGAATATTTCTTGTTAGTCCGCCGCGGAGACGGGCTCCGAGACGAACTGTACGAATACGATCGGGAGCGGGATGGACTTCTACTCCTGCTATATGATGCCGATCTAGCTCGTCTCGGCGGTGTTCGAGATACTGATCGGCCTCTATCAAGAGCCCTCCGTGGCGGTGTACGAGATCTAGACCTAGACGAATAGGAAGAACCAGTATATGATGAATAGCTAGACACAGAATCCGAGTCGGAATTGTCGACAGCAGGAGGTGCGGGAAGAGTTGGCTTCGGCATATTGGCCAGGTACTCTCTCATCTCCTCTGTTAGGGCACCCATTCCAATACTGGTAAAGTAATTGATCGAGAATCGTACGTTACGAGGATTGTTGCGTGGGAACAGACCCGTAAAGCTTTCTTGTAGCATATCCTCCCGCATTCGTGCCTGTAACTTTGTCATACCGAGCTCTTCTGAGATTTCTTGGAATAGGATCTTGATGAAAATTCTGCTAGCAGAGGTCGTCTCCTCTTCGTTCAGATGTATGACAGACATAGCATGCCATCCGATAGCGTCCGAACCAAACATGTGGCCAAAGAATCTCGCAATGTTTCGTAGTCGATTTGTCTCGTACCGGTGAATCGTTTCATAATACTTTTCAAAGCTCTGAGTAAAAAGGTCGCACCATAGACGATTGATCTTAGCAAATCTCTCCCCAATCAAGCCGAAAAACTTTGAATACGTTTTTTCCTGACTACAGCATTCTACAACCATAGAAGGTAGCTCAGGTTCCTGGCCAGTTGGCAGGTTGATCTTCATGAGCTTATGGACACATTCTTCGGGGTCCATGCTGCTCATAATGGTGAGGTAGATGGTTTTACGGAGATTGACAAGGTCGGTGTTAGACTGATCCTTGATCTCCATGGCTTTTTGCTCCTCGTCTTCCTCCTCGGAGCTCTCGTCCTCATCGTCCTCATCTTCTTCATCGTCACTTCCCTCCCCAAGAATCTCAGCTCGTAGCCTCTTATAAGCTGCTTCATTTTCCTCCCATTCCGGATCAAATTTGAAGATGTTCAGGCCATCCTGGACGTCCAGGTCCGCGCCTAGGTCAATCTTATGTGTAATCTGGTCTTCCTCCTCGATTAAATCTAGCTCCTCCTTGATCGCAGGGTTATCCTTGAATTTATCCTTCCGTACTTGGAATAAAACCTCAATCATAAATTGCACCCGCTTGTCGATATCCGCCTCGTGAAGGATGTTTCTGAATTGGTCGAAGACGATACCTGCAATGGCCGGGTTCATGTCTTCCAAATGCTGTCCCACTTCCTTCGTCAGACCAACCGCAATTTCTACGCTGTCATCCGTCGGTTTTTGTAATAGCAAGATCAGCATCTGAGCAGCCAGCATCTCGTGAACTACCTGTTGGTTGACCAGATGCGCAATGAACGTAGTCGATGATAAACACACCGCCTTATCATTCCGCTTGAACGCTTTCCTGAATTGTACGACCAGTCTCTTAACAAGCAGCTCACCAACCTGCGGTAACTTCGTGTTGACGATAGCCGCCATGGCTGCTAGAACCGGGGTAAATGGCAAACTTGCCGCTTGCGCTTTCATGATGCTTCTGCAAAAGAGTCCCCGTCCCCTGACCAAATTCTCCTGGAACAATTCCGGGACGATATGTTTGATGTTGGAGACGTTAACCTTATTGATAAGGCCGTTAATACTCTTCTTTAACGCCTCCCAAGCCATCCGCTGATATTCCTTGCTTGTCTTGTCCGTGATCTGGGCCTGCAGCGCTCGCAGACGTGCAGGAGGGATATACGTTCCTCCCGATCGCATATTTAAAAGCTTCTGGTATTCGGCCTTTGCTGCCGCCTGCTTCTCCTCCTCGGTAGGCATTTTGGGCGGCGTGCGCTGACGAGGTGGCGAACGTTGCCGGGGGGGTGAGCGACGGCCGCGGTCGCGCGCAGGTCTGTACGTATCACCGCCATCGCGACGTTGACCACGATCAGGATCGCGACGGGGAGAGCGAGGAACGGGAACTTCGGTCGGCGATCGTTCGCCTAGGTGGCGCGTCTCGACTTCGGCCATCGTCTCTTACTACCCTAGTAGAATAAATTATATAGGCTAGAGTAGCGAACTAACGACCCGAGGTTCGAGGCTACAACCAACTAGTTAGTTATCCCCGCCGTCGGGAAAGTTGTCGTTGAAAAAGATGAAGTTGGCGATGGAAAAAGTTGAAGCAGGCAAGGGCAAATGTTAACGTGACGAAAGTTTGGATGAGGCTGGATAGCTCTCGGGAAAGTGGGACCACTGGTAACACACCTGCATTAGGTAGGTAGCTTAGCGGTATTATTGTATTGTACAAGCCACATAATCAAGCCCCCAAGTGCCCCAAGTGCCCCAAGTCTTAGACCAAAGTCCTAATTGATCCACTATTCCAATTCACTATTCGTGTCGCGTCTCGTTTCGTTCGATGGGACATTTCGATTTCTAGCCAGGTCATCATCTAGACGAAGCCAATACCAACTATCTACTTGCCAATTCACCACGTTCCTTACCTGAACCTAAAATTTATTCGTTTACCATCTTATAATCGACAATGGTACGTCTGATATCCCCTCTTTCATCTTTGACTTCTTGCGCCCTGCGCTGTGCGCTGTGCGCTGTATGCATCATACCATAGTAGTATAGCTCCTTACTAACCTTTAATCACTTTGCAGCTCGGCACTCTCGTTGGTTTAGCCATGCTGGTGGCCGCCTCCGTCGTCTTTCTCTACTATTCGATCTGGACGTTGGCTATGGTACGGCGACATTATTCCCCCCCCTTTTCCATCTCAAACCGCAGTCTAACATATCTACGCATAGCCCTTCGTCGATTCAGACCACCCTCTCCACAACTTCTTCCCGCCGCGGGTCTGGGCTATTCGTTTACCTGTTATCCTTATCCTACTCGGATGCGCCGTTGTCGGCTCGTTCCTGAGCGTCGTCATGATCCGTAGCAACAGGAAGAAGGCTGCTAAGGCCAAGGCCGCAGCATCTAAGAAGAAGGCGTAGATGGTATTTGGCTTCGAAAATTGGGAAACACGTACTCGACATACATGGAGAAATTAGGCAAAGTTGGGCTTAGTTGGACTTAGTTGGACTCTAGTTATGACATTGCAAGCGTTGCCCCTGAGCCAGCTGGCTGATCTATGTTGCTAAATCTACATAATAATAAACCCCTAATGGTAAAAAATGAACAATAATCAATACAGTTCACGTCCTGGAAGATGAATACCAGAGGTGATTTGACGGTATCTAATTGAGTTGTGTTCTCAACCCCGTATTGATAGGACTATATATTTCGTGTCTGCAATGCAATATGACTTATGCAATAGACGCCAATCCCACCGTTCCGTGACTTCAGAATCCAAACCAGATAAGCGAGGGTCTAACAGGATATGTTCGCAGAGATAGCTTCGTCTATTGCCTCTCGCACATGCTTGGGCAGTCTGAGAATCAAACTCCCGTGTTGAACCGAGACGCCTATACAAGTAACAAGGTCAATTCCTCCAAATTCGGCATCTACCTCAAACTCTCTGGTCCGCAAAATCAAGTACTTCGCAATCATCTTCAAAGAATCCATCCTCGTCCGCGTCCGTAGATCTATTACCGCCTCTACGCCGTCGGGTTGTGACTACGATTTGCTCATCGTTCTCGCCAACCTGCAGGACCCGCTCCATGGCCGAGGCGGGTAGGGCACGATGGTCATCGACGCTGGTACTGATATCCTCTTCAACGAAGTGTACTATTCCCACGTTCACCCTATCCACGTTTAAGACTTCTCCGAAAGCCCATGGCTGTTTCGGAGGCGTCCAGGACCGTCGAGTTTTGCCGCCCCTCGGCGTATCCTCTAGGGTCGTAGCCTGGAGAAGTTCAGATACAGAAGTTGCAGACCCGTCATCATATAAATACAGTCCCACCCGCCTATCGGTGTGGAACGGCTGATAGGGTGCACTAGACTCTATCTCAGCTTGTGGGATAAAAGTCTCAGGACTATATTCGGCATCGGTAAGTTGTGGTCGAGGGTTGAAAACCAACGTGTTACCACCATCATGTTCTTGGTTAATGGGGTCAAGATCCTCGATAGGGTCGATAATCTGCTTGATAGACGGCGCAATCAAATCATCGGGCAAATGGTTCAACTTGAAGTCCCTGTACTGATTGCCGCGCTGGAAACGAGATTTATCCTTTCCGATCATTGGCCTTCTGCTTTTTCCTGGAAAAGTCCTAACTAAACCATCCCCTAATACGAACAGGTTGTGATACTTCTTACCAGTAATCCACGTCGCGCAGAACGGGCCAGGCAACATGCTACCGGGTGGTAGGCTGACACGGTTTTCGCCTGTGTGGCGTAGCTGGCTGATGGCGGTGCCTGCGTTTCCCAATGAATGACTAATTCCTGCAGCAAGTACCTTGCCCCCATATCCAGCGCGGTCCATGATGGTAGGCGGCGTTTGCGAGTTTGAGCTCGTACGCCGATGGCGGGAAGTAAGAGTTCGAGTGGCACCATAAGCAGAACTAAGTGCATTCGATGCCAGCGAAACCGCCGAGGGTGCATTTTCAGGACCCGCGGGCAATCCGTCCTCAACTCTAATCCGACGACGAGGAGGGGGCCAGGTGAACGCACTCGGAGGCATATCGAGCAAGTGTACTGTGCCTCTCTCGGTCACCATCGCGGCTCGCTCTCCGTTTGGTCTCGCCCATGCTACATCAACGATACGAGCGACAGTCATCCGTGAAAACTGTGCGACCTGCCTTACTCGTGTCGTGTGGCCGTTAGCTAATTGCGAATTTTGCAAGGCCGAGGATTTCGTGTACTGAATACGCATCAGATCCCACACTGTCTGCACATCTCCTTTGCTGCTCGCAGTGAATATGGATAAACCAGTCGGAGAGAACGACAAAAAGCTACAACCAAGTGGTGCTTTGAACGTAGTAACGTGGTGAACTGCTGCTGAATTTGACAAGCCCTGTAGGTCTAAGATCGATACTAGACCCGGTTCCTTAGATACCGCCTGACCAGGAATACCGTAAGTCGGAGGAAATTGTGATGCATCCGGTCTCCCTGAGTACCCCCCATTCCAGGGCGGTGAGCCCATTTGAGGCTGACGAGATTGTGCTTGCTGGCCAGGCTTAGACCAGTAGTTTTTCCATAGCTGAGCCGACTGCTTCGTAACCCACCGAGCTCCTTGGATGAAATCCTGTGTAGTTTCTCTCATTATACGGTTCATAACGCCGTCAGGAACGGGCTGGTCGACATCCGAACTCTCATTTGGCAAGATGGGAGGAGCAAGGGTCGCTAAGCCAGGCGCTTTGCCTTCCAGCGGTACCGGAATGTACGGGTTGAGTGATTTCTGAGGTGAAGGCGCTGGTGGACAATATGCCAGCCACCTGCCGTTGATTGCGACGATAGGCATCTGCGGACGTTTTCCAACAGGAAGCGGGCTTTGACTACCATCCTTCTCAGGGATTGAACCTCCGCTCAAACTAGTCCATACCTTACCCACACAGCAAAACTGACACCCAGGGTCTTGCTCGCATTTCGTCTGCCGGTATATCCAGCACTCACCCGTGACCCCTGAAGAAATCAGAACGCTCCCAGCATCGGCACGAAGCTGAAAAGCACCAGCTGGTGGCGGACTTCTAAAGACTGGGTTTGTCACTAAAGTCTTGATAGGGGTCTTCGGTGCCTGCAGAAGTACATCAACAAGCCTGTTGGTTGTTAGAGAATATACCTCGACAGTGGTCTGATAGGCATCTATTATTGGTATCGTCTTTCCAATGCTGATTTGTCGCTGGTTGCTATCTGACTGGGGTGTATGAATACCGTCCAGCCGAGGACTGGACGACTCATCAGAGTGGTGGTCAACGGCTATCTCGGGGATCGTCAGTGGTACCACCGGTCCATGAATGACAAGGGCAATTAAAGGAAAGATGCCGTACGGATCCGACATTCCATTCCAGGGTAAGATCTTTGCATTATAAACACCACCCCGCAGTCCTTTCAAACTAGCAAGCGGTTCTACGGCATGCTTTGTAGCACTGTAAATATCGATGCCACCTTCGTAGCCCGCGAGAACAACATTATCGCTGCCCGACGTCTGAGCCCCGCTTGGGTTCGGAAGAGTGTCAAATCCGAAATAAAAGCCCCTCTCACCCGGTTTCAAGCCAGCTATGCCGTTCAGATCGAAGTCGATATCAGGAGCACCGTAGAAGTGAGCCTGAGGCTGGTGAGGTAACGGCGGATGAGACCCAATTCGAGGCGGCAGATATGGCGAATGCATCGAACTTCTTCGCACTCCAGGGGGCGATGACGCCTGAGACCGGATGTCATTCGTGGGATAATGTGCATCTAGCTGGAAGCTCAAAGGTCGCCTAATACCAGTAGGGGGGGAAGCAGAATAAGCATGACCGTTTGCAAAGTGTTGTCGTTGTTGCTGCGCACTCCAAGCATATGGTAAGGACCGCTGATCCTCGTACGAAGAAGGTTGAGTTGGTGGAGAGTCGCCCATGATACTTATCAAGTTTGACGGCGAGCCAGCCAAGGGCCCCATCGCTCGCGCCCAGTCATTAGCACTCGGGGCCGTGCTAGCAGATACAGAGGTCGTCGATGCCGCATCTAACGTCGGGGAGAACGCTGCATTGCCGTTCGTGGGTATGGATGCGGGAACTGTAGGTTTCAGCTCCGGAGACGCCAGAGGGGAGTCAAAGGGCGGAGATGCATCGCTGGCATTATTGCTGCTACTAAGTTACAGTTAACACACCAAGTTCCATTTACAGCCGGATTAAATCCCAAGCGACCAGCGAATCGACAACTTGCTCGATAACGACTGGATAGGAGGTACGGGGTACGTACGAGAACTTAGCCCCATGTCTCGTCACCGCTGCGACAACCCCGCCGCTTTCTTTAACATTATTGTCCTTCTTCTTTGAACCTGAGATATCACTTGCGGTAAGTTTTTGGGTTCGTTTATTACGACTCTTTTTCCCCACGGAGGAGGACGAGGTCGGAGAGGTATCGCGGGTAGACGAACCGGGCATAGGGCGGTGCTAGCAGGACGGCCGGGGCAGTTTCCTGCTCGCCAGCGGAGGAGCTCGATAAGGAGCTCAACTCGGAATGCAGGGGTCGCAACGAATATGGCGAACGGAGTACGTCAAAAGGGGGAAAAGAAGAGTCAGGACAGTATCGCAAATAAGTTGAGCGTCGGTTTAGGTTATTACGTCGAAGAGTTCAATGTTGATTCGACGACTCGTCGGAGGGACAAAGACACACAAGCGCGTTGTACGCGATCGACACCGAGGCTAGGTTTAGGAGGGGAAGCACAAAGGAGAAGAAGACGCAGGCAGCCGAACAAAACGGCAGGGAATTATTACTATTTTGTAAGATCTTTCATAGACGAGGTTATCAAGAGATTATTGTCAGCACTGCTGTATAATAGTAGTATGTACGTATTTAGAAAGAAGGGTATCGAATCTATGAGAGTTTTTGTCCAAGTATGTTATGTAGTTGTTAGAGGGAAGGGTATCATTAGTTGCTGAGTTGCTGAGTTGCTGAGTTTCTGAGTATGTACGAAGTAGGTAAGGTATGTAAGTATACATACTATGTAGTAGAGGGAGAACCGAGGGGAGGGGGGTAGAATTGAGGTCAGGAACCTTGTAAGATACAATGTACATAAGGTACGTCCTCAGGAACGAGAATGTAGACGTGTACGCATGTACATGATAAAAGCACTTGATTAATTGATACGTGTGTATACGTTATGTAAGTACCGAATCAGTGCCACCCTAACAGAAAGTACATTGCATAAGTGGTTTGCATAAAATTGTACCGCCACTTTCCGTTTTGGCTCTGACGTGAAATATGTTATCTCCGTTTTTCGTATAATTATCATATCTTATTAACCTAGGTTAGGTCCTTCATAAATAGCTGATCAATCACCTACCGATGTTGCTATGTACCTAGGTATGAGGCTACTTCATCTTGCGTTGCATACTCTGCATACTCTGCATACTCAATCGACGTCACCAGAGCCATGTCATCAGAGCCAGACATTCCGACGGGCTCGAAGAATTAACGAGATGCTCTACAAGCTCGGCAAGTGACTCAGGTCTGCCGAAAGACCAACGTGCAACTCGTTTCGGCAAACTGCAGCTCGGAAACAGAGATTTGCATGTTCCGGTAATACCTATAATGTTTTTTACGTTACAAGTCATAAAAATCGACGATAGTCTTTATCTATGTACCATTGGCGTTGGAATCCATCTTAAAGGTAGAAGCTTACCAAGCAGCAAAAAGATATATCCAATTAAGGATATCAGGAGTTATGACAAGAGTGGGATTCGAACCCACGCGTTTTGCAACACTTCGATCCCCTTTTCACAAGGTTAAGTTGGGTAAACTTGAGCGAAGCTCCATAGACCGCTCGGACATCTTGCCTTGGGTATGTATAGAATATTTCTAGGGCTAATGTTGTTCTATATTCATTCGAAGCTACCTCGCATCATCGTGGGGTTGCCATTCTCATAGTAGCTAGCCTGCTAACTAATATTGACTCAACAAACAGACAAACAATCTCCCAACCGTTAGCTTACCGATCTAGACCGTTTTCTTGTAATCCGTTCTCACGCATTATTAGTGTACTATAGTATTCATAATTAAGTGAGTCAAGGCATGTGACTGATAACACAAGCGGCAACGGAAAGGAGGGGCATTATGTAAACGGTATCTGAGTACATAGGTACCTAGGTACCTAGACATGTACAATCAAGATGCCTGAAGAGGGGAATTAGGTGATACTAATACATGTAACCAACAGATTCTAGCCTGTAAATAGGCGCGATAGGCACCATGTGGAGGGGACTAATGCTGGGGGTTTGGGGTTGTTGGAAGCAAGGAACAAGGATGAATGTGTACATTATGTATATTGTTAGACATATGTATGTACCCTGTATGCGTTAGGTACCCTTTATGTTACATTGTACCTTAGGTGTCTATTGTACAAGCTAACAATGCAGCACAATACGGCGCATAATTCCAGTCCGGTTACCTAGGTAGGATGTTAACAAGTTACAAGGTACATGGTAGATAAAGAAGATCCAGCTCTTCCATTTCCCCATTGTCCAAAAGATGCACATGCACAAGCACAACCCAGCCGCGGGAGCCCCTCACTATGGATCAGAGTAAGACAATATACAGCTGGGAACCTTCAACTGACAGAGCTTATCCTTGTCTTACATATGAACAATAATATATTTAGCAATGAATGATGCCTCGATGCATTCATGTGAATTTCCCTTATCAGCAGCTCCAATACTACGTCATCGGCTCTTTACAACGTGGACTCCGAAAAAGGACTTCCTTTGATATAAAAAAAAAAAGGGGGGGGGAGACGCTGAAAATACCTACCCAAGTCATGTATTATACATCACTAGGTTACCTAGGTTCAAGAATCAAAGAAGACAACTCGTAAAAAGGGGCACATTCAAGGTCACGGACCAACAATTTAAATAATGATGATACACTATTTGCTCCAAATGATTTCATCACGGGACTTCGTCGTCATCCATCATCAATAATATACTAAGCCAAGTCACGCCCCTGCCAGCCACCTATCTACATACATACTATTATGTATACTATGTAGTGAGGTAGACTAGGTCACTACAGCTTCTCCCACCGCTCCCATCCCAACCCGCCATCGTGATCAAGGGCGTCCCGCCGTGGGATGTATGTACAAGATCAGCTGACGCCCAGCTGAAGAACCATATGCGCGCTAGGCACGAGAGCAAAATTACACTATTTTGCTATGTATTTCTAGAACAGCTACCTACCTACACTAGTTTCTTGTTAACAAGTCTGGTGTGCTGGACATCCGCCTGGGTCAAGTACATATATAACACATACATATTACACAGTAAGACTTTAAGTCAGGTACCCAGGGCGCAGCAGGTTGCAAGTTTTACAATCTCAGCAAACTCAAGGCGTCCATCATCCAGCATGACAAAACTCATATCGTTGCATCATCCCGATCCCGACCCCGACGCCTGGCGGTAGACGGTAGACGGGTCGGGCGGGATTTCCTGCACGCGCAATTCTACCGTCCAAGTACCCACGTACCTAGAGGCCAATGAATATGATTTATTATAATACAGGATCTTAAGAGCAGCAATCAGAAGAAATGGCCCAAGCCAAGTTGCAAACGAGTGTGCGCAAACGAGAGAAATCACCGAGCTATCCGTCGTGGGTACTGGGTTTCTTATGCAGATAGACTTGATAGAGCTTATACTTCAGCTCTCCCTGTTCCTCTTTTAGGATCGCGCGCGCCGCCCACGTTATCTCCCGGGTCTCGAGCTTCTCCCCGGTCGAAATCAACGTTCCTTCGATCATATACTGAATGGCCGGTTTTTCGCCTTCGTCGTAAGCCGTCTCTGGATAGAAGACGGCTGGATACACCGCCAAAGGTCTATGCTTTCGCGCCTGCACTCCTTCCCACATTCCCTTGCGCAAATGACGAATATCTATGCCAGCAGCCTCTGTGTTAGCTTCTAGATGCGGTTTATCATGTTTTCACTAGATCTCGCCTACTCTCAGTTCCTACCGCCATCTTATCCCCTATGATAATGGTGGCATCGGGGAGGAAGGACTTCACCCAATCCTCATTCCTTGACCTGTCGTCAGATATGGCGTAGAACTGCGATATGAAGTTCTTGACTTTTCCATCAACCGGATGATCGATTGGGAATAAAGGCGTATAGTCATCAGAAGCCGCCATTACGAAGATAGGCCTCGAGAGGTGAGCGTAAGTGTTTAGGATGATAGATGGAGATAATTTTAAGACGTTTGTTTTGACAGTGAGGACCAAGTAGGCAGCTACCAGTGATACTCAAACCTAGCTTTTATCTTGAATGAGGGGTATTTGGTATTTACTAAGCACCTCATCGTTGGGGCTCGTATTCTCGACGTATAACAGTCAATCAAGTATTATGGATTTCGATTACTATCCTCGAACTATCCTCGAAGCATCGACCAACCCACCTTAGCCTCGACACGACTATCTATTTATAATCGTAAACGAGAAATATTTCTCCGCATAGCCATGCAAGGTTAAAGCAATCAGTTCTCTAACAGAAATTTCTGCAAATATCTAGCGTGTGGAGTTACAAGCCAACATCATAGCCCTGGATATCTGCAAGCCGGCTACAACTGAACAATTCGACCGGTACCATCCCCCGGCCTTTACAACACAAGGCATTGCCATTTCTTAGGGTATTTTGGAACTTCTAAGTTCAGGTAGTCTCGAGAATATTATGCTCTTAGGTGGATAGGCCGAAGAAACATGTGGTAATAGTAGACACAAATTGAAATTGGATATTCCATGTTGGCGGCGGTATGAGTAAACCACGAAGGTGATGCTATAACGTATGTAAGAACCTCGAAGCTTTCGATTCGTACAAAATAGTCTAGCCCTCTTGAATGGTATGTTAGAACGCTATCCCAGATCCGCGGGTCGCTAGATTAGCACATGCTAAGACCAATCGAGGCTGGGCATTCGATAGTCTGCCGAGTAGGGGTCAAGGACTGAGTTAAAAGTCAGATAAACGACATCGGGTATCAGTAAAGAGGAACGCATGCCGACTGAAAACAAAGATGGCAAGGATTGTAGGGGGCATGAACCATGCTCGAGTTATTAGAAGTAGATTAGCGGTGAGGATCAAGCATTACATCTTGACGCCTCGCGAAGTCACTTCTCCCCTTCCTCCGATATTTAGCAGTTTACGACACTCAGGGCAGTACCACTTCGTCGTGCGTGCTGGTATCTCAGACAATCCCACGCACTCAAGGTGGAACCATTCTTGCTTGCAATTCTGTAGGTGGGGGTTGGTTAGTTTCTTTTTGCGTGCTTTCTCGTCACCACGTGCTGGGGTTGCAGTAGTCTTTGTTGCGCTCACATCTACGTTATCGCACTGTATCATAGTGCCGAAGCTGACTCTGTTGCAGAGGCAGTATCTGGGTTCGTCGGGGTCGATGACATTGCCATCGTCGTCCACCTCTACCTCTACTTCCTGCTCGGCCTGCTGGCTTGCACCCCTCTCTTTCTTGGGGTTGCTGCCGCGAGCCTTCTTCCGTGGTGCTGCCTTGCGCTTTCCTATAGCGCTAGTGCCGCCCGAATTCGTAGTCACGACGCCTGGAGCAGGTCGCTTAGTACGTTTGCTAGGCTGACGCAATTCTGGAGCAGGGGTGTTTCTAGCGGTGCTCGCACGACGAGGCCGTTCGGCTGCAAAGGTTGGAGGGGGCTCTTGGCTCGCAGCTTTCCCGCGTGAAGTAGGCCGACGTACGGGGATAGGCTGGGATTCGGGAGCAGGCGTGGTTGCAGGCGTATTGTTTTGAGAACTCGACTGCCTATGGTTAGCTGAAACCGGAGCCGGAGCTGGTTGAATACTCTGTCTAGTTTCTCGTTTGGGCATTTCCCGAATCGGGGGGGGAATAGGCGTGGTCGAGGTCTTAATAGGAGGCGGAATAGGAGTCTCCGCCGATGGCTTAACGGGCATCGTCGCCGCAATATTAGATGGCGGAGCTGGACTCGTCGCCGCCGAGGAAGCCGCAGACCGAGTAGTCATCATAGATGTATCAGAAGAAACTGGAACGGGTACCGGTACCGGCGTCTTTGACGTAGCAGCCACCTGAGGGATCTTGCCGAGCTGCGGGACAGGAACCGGGACCGGAGTCTCTGTTGGCGCGGTAGATACAGTAGGCGCAGGCGGCGGAGGTGGCACAGATGGCGGCCGAGGAGTTAACTGGGGCAACGGAACAGGCGTCTCAGTTTTGGTCCGTTTTAGCGGGGGTCTCTCGGGCTGGCTGGGCGTCTGGCTGGGCGGTTGATTCGCCGGTAAGCTCTGAACTCCCTCGGGTTTCTCTGCAACGGGAGTTTCCGACATCGAGTTCCGCTTTCGCTTCCTGGTCTTGGACTTATTGGCCTTGCCTTGATTCTGACTCGTCTCAGGGACTTTGTCCTGCGCACTTCCGTTTACAGGCGGGGAATCTTCGTGGCTAAGGAACATGCGAGCAGCTTCTACCATTTTCCTAGCTGATTCTTCTGCTTCCTCGGCAGCGATCCTTGCCATCGATTCACGTTTCAGCTTCTTGGCCTCGTTTAATTTCATACCGCGGTTGCTTAACTGTACCTCGTCTGCTGTCAAAGCCTCGGCACTAATAGCACCTTCGGGGGGGTGCTTTGCCCCGGACTCGGCGTCAACCACCGGAGTAGGAAGGGTAGCTTCGAACGGCTTTCCCTCCTCCTCGGCTTGTTTTTGGGCAGCCCTATATGCTTCGACGCCACGGCCCAAGTTTTTGAGCTCTCGAGCTATCATGGTATCGCTAGGATTCCATACAGCATTTTTCTTCATCCTCTTACGTAACTTAGCAAGTTCATAAGGAGTCAGTTGGAGCCATGGGGCGTCGGCGCTGCCGGGAACAGCGTTCTCAGGAGGCGGCTGAAGTTGCGCTAAGGCAGTGCTCGTAGACATCATGGGAACCGCATTATCAGACCGATTAGCCGGAGTTCGAGGTGGTCGCGGTGGCTTCGGAAGCTTCTGCTTGGGGGGCTTAGGAGACTTTGGGAGCTTGACCACCTTGATACGTGTCGACGGAGTTGCGATTCGCCTAGGAGGTGACATGGGTATATCCTCCTCCTCTTCTTCAGAGCTCTCGTCGCTCAAGGAGCTGTAAGCATTGAAATCTATTTCGTAAGGCGCAAGCACCTCTCCTGGAACAGTAATTCGAGGTGGCCTTTGGATCTTTTGCCCATTGCTGTCACGCCGAAGTGTGATCTTAGGGGTGCGAACTGTTTGTGGGGACTTGACCTGGGAGGGACTCTTTTGTTCCTCGGCAGTAGGATAGTTGTCGCGCATTGCCAGCAACTTTGCATGTATAGTCTTAGCTCGGTTATAGTGTCTAACCACGTTCTCGTGAATACGGACGGCCTCGGCGTGGGAGAAGACGCGCGAGCTAACAGCGCGGTTCAGATTCTCGGATATATCTTTGCGCAGCTGAACCGGTGCAGGACGTTGGTCGGCTGCGAGTGTCGGTAGTTTTGCCCATGCGGTAGTGAGGTCGTTCACAGTAGCTGATGCATCAATGTAGGCTTGGTCAAGCTTTCCAATCAGGGTAAGAGATCGCATCATGTCGGATGGCAGATATTCCGTAAAATCGAGGAAATCGGTTACGGTGGCTTGGGCATCTGGGTCGGCGCGCATGTTGAGCGACTCGAGGCCATTATTTGAAGTATCTAACGGTGGGATAACCTGCATCAAAGAGCTGGAGTCCTCGTTGCCTAGTGAAATATTGCCATCGAGCTCCACACCTCTATCGTTGTTTGCTTCTATTGCGGTCGCCATGATTATGGTGCAGACCGCAGAGAACGGTATAGACAAAGGTCGGAATTTTGATGAATGCAGGGTATAGTAGTTAGCGAAGTATAACGAGGTGCAAACAATAAGTAGTCGGCAAACCTAGTGCGACAAAATTAAAAGAGGGCGCAAGAGAGAATTAGGTGCGATTGAGGTGAGAGAGTTGTAAGAGATGAGAGGTTGTCGCGTCAAGGTTTGGGTCTGAGCTCCTAGGTTAAGTTCTTGCCTGGCGGCATTACCGCTACACAGTATTAATAATAGTGAAAAACTGTACACTTTCCTTATTTGTATAAAAAGTACTTAGGTACCTATCTTGCCCCGCAGGGGTCTCCGCTATGTATGTACCTACTGAGTGATTACCTACATGAGGTAAGGACAGCGCTGGGAGCATCAAACTGCGGTAGAAAGCGCGACAAACTACCTTAGGTACCTTAGGTAGTTACATAGTATACATATATGTAGATAATATAGGTGCTTTAGTACTTCTTGCATTTTGATAACTACCTCATTAAATGCATGTGTGTATACCCCAGATGTTCATAAATTTATGTAAAAATAATCTATACATTAGTTACAAACAAAAAGGCATTGAAATATCACAACAGATCCTCACACATACATTAGGTGAAAGCTAACCCAGGTTGCGTATACACGAAATATCATCATGTGTTAAAGCATACTGCTTCCATAAAGGCTACCTAGGTTGGGTCAAGTAGTCATGCGTTTACGTATCGACCCGAGTTAAAACATAATACCATTATATTAAATATGCCATATAAACATTTACCCCTTGGAATATCACCCTTTTCCTGGTATCAAAAATTACCTATCTTTTAAACCCTCAAATATCGTAATATATGAAAGAATCAATTTATGCCCGCATAATATATATATGTATAAGGGTTTGATTCCCCGAATTCTAAAATCCTAAGAAACCCGGATTGCAAATCGCGGCTGAATGGATTCGCATGCGCCTAAAACCACTTATACGACTCGCCCTATCAGCCATTAAAGATGTAAACTACCTCGGAATAGCTAAAATGTATTTTGAAGCGCTAGCAATTCTGAAGGTGGTGTGAATACGAGCCCTACGAAATGTTGAAATAACAAGGCTTGAGAATGTCTTATACTGGCTAGCGACATGTCGTATTCGCAGCTTATACACGTACGTGCCATAGTTTATAGGCATTGGGCAACCTCCTAAAACGTCAGTTGCTTTCACCCTGCTCGGGCTAACTGGGCTTGCGAACCGTACCGCTATATGCCGTTGGATCAAGACAAAGGCAATTTCATAGCTTGAAACTTCGCGCCCTCGTACCCTAACTTTTGGCCGGGCATTTAGTTTCCAGCTGAAGACGAAGAGGTGTGGCATCAAGCTCTCGCTACCTCGAGTTCGATCCGAACACAAATATACATCTACAGTCCCAAGCCGCCGCCATCGCTGCAAACTCAGACAAAGTCAGCGAAAACATCGTGTACGTTACCAATTCAGCAACTGGTCTACGTGCTCAAGTGACGGTCGCCAAAAGCAACTCGACAGACATCAGGGGTAACGGTAGTCAGATAGTGCTAGCCAGAGCCGTATAGTCCTAGTAGCAAATTCTCCTTAACAAGCAAATTTCGCCAAATAAATAGAAAATGTCCCTCTTTCGCGGTGAAGTTTTTGCTATAGATGTGCTATCAATCCTAAGATCTTTCTGGTTTGGCATGAGTTCAAGTATAGAAGCATGGCAAATTCTATTGAACTATTCATCAAAGGCAGTCTTAGCGCTATTAGCAAGTCAAAGCGGCAATATCATCTTACTATTATTGTTTATTCTTAGTGAAAGAAAGGAACAAGCTTCATGTAGGAGACATCTCTCATCCAACTACTCACATAGAAGTACGATCAGTCATATAAGGTGCCAGAGATCTAAGTATATAACGGTATTGATTCTAGTTTCAGGCTCGAGTTCTACTACGTAAAATCAATAAATCTCTCTATATAGTAGCCCAGCCGGTTGTGTAATACGGTGAGTTAAGTACATAAGGCTAGCTCCGTGACATAGCTATTAAGAGCCAGCGAGTATATGACCCGATGCTTTAACCCATCCAGTAACGAGATCCTGTCTTGCTGAAATAGAGCACCGGTACACTACGACAAGATAGAGGAATTTATTTTAAGAATACATGTGTATTTGTTCGTGATGATTAAATAGTTAGCGTTTAGAGAGACATAAGAACTATCCACCCGCTGGTCCCCCCGCGCCAATAGTCACTCGATGCGTCGTTAAACAACTGCAGGGTATTTGTTCTGGCATCGGGAGACGTAATGGCTTTTTGTTAAAGGGCGTACCGTCACCAGTGATGGATCCATCAATCTTTCAATGTCGTAGTTGCGGTCTCTGTTGTGCTTGTAGGATGTTGCATACCCGATATTTTTTGTATGGTGATGTTTCAAGCGGAGTCAGGTTATTCGTATTGCTCAGTTCCAACAACCATACTGTAGCTTATGAAATTAGGCATTGACGATGTTGAAGACGCGTCTGAGTTGCTGTGTTGCTGAACAAAGAGGTCCTTCCAATGTCTTCGTGACTCAACAATAACGCTGAGGGAAATTAACACTCCCCTACTTCCACCTCAAGATCGTAGGCAAAGAGAAACCACCATGTTCTACCCTTATGCTCCGCTCTCTGGCAATAGTTTGGCTTTCAACCGGGCACGGTGTTTGTATTGTGATCTGTGCCGCCACTAGAAATGGGATGTTTATGCGATATTTTTGTTCTGGGCTAATGTGAGCGAAGTCCATGGGAGGTTAAGAGACACGGTCCGATACTAGACGTTATCACCACAATGAACTCGTGTAATAGAAGGGAAAAAAGCAAGGACGTACCTGATAACTGTAAATGCCATGGCTACTGGACAACCATGCCCTTGTTTGGTTAATTTAGTAATTAAAAAATTTGCTGGGTTGGTTTAGAGGAAGCTATAGTCGTTTTCTTCCCAGTATATTTTAATTG